>NC_092101.1:20215574-20564273 GCF_045679555.1 Salvelinus alpinus | reverse complement strand
TTCAACTTGTTGACTGCTCGATCCACACAAGAGACATTGTGGGCTAGGTTAGGAATGCTGTGTTGCACGTGTAGCGCAACATTTTACGTGGCGTCATTATGTCATGTACCTACATTATATAGGTATGCAGGTCAGCTTTGACTTCGGTTTTGCACATCAGCGTTAAACTAGATGCAAAAATGCAAATGCATAGAGGGTGAGTGCTGATCCCATAGCTAATGATACCAAGGCTGAGAAAGAACTTCCCAACTGGGCAACCCTGTTTGCTGAGAACTTGAAAGTCATGGCAAATGGAGAGATTTGTTTTGCATTATCACATAGAACCTAGCAAGGTGACAGCTTGATGTATTCAACCTACTTTGAGGGATTAACAATGACTCACAGGAAAATGAAGATGCCCATTAATAAAAGAGACCAGATGTATAGCAAGATCCTCACAGGAAAATTATGATGCCCATTAATAAAAGAGACCAGATGTATAGCAAGATCGCTTCAGCCAATTGCTCTAAGAGAAGCAAACCCACCGCACTATCACATGACCTCTGGTGAGCCATCTCCCCATAAAAGGCGAGGCCGTGTTGCTGCTGCAGCCAGCGAGGTTATTGGAGTTCATTGACATCTCCTTCGTCATATTCACCGTACAGGGAATCGAGGCTCATTGCGTGTACTGTACAGCAAGTGGAAATGAAATGTTGAGTAACGTTAGACCTGTAAATGTATTTAGCTGGTTGACTGCACATTGACTAACTAGCTATGTTTTCCTATAAATGGGGACTATAGGAAACCTGACATCACCACACGCCTACAAGTATTCGGATTAATAGAAAGGTGTCTTTATTTAGAGAATGTATGATCTTACGTGGCATGATGATCAAATAGAGGTAAAAGGTCGGCAGAGGTGGGCATTATTTTCATCGAGGGAAAAAAACATGTCCAATAAAATTCATTTAGAAAATAGGTCAAGCTTAACATGTTTTTATCAAACGAATGACACGAGCATCCACTCGCTGAAGGTGCACCGGCTGACAGTTACCGGTCGGCGCGTGCAAAGAAAAATAGCTAGAATGGCTAATTTGTAAGGCTAACCAAATTGGTTCAAAGTACAAGTGTCACAGTTTCTGTTAAGATATTCCATTTAAATTAAGAGCAAAATTGTTAACTATAAGTTCTCTGTATTTACCGGTAAACTACCTTAGTTACACAACAATATGACAGCCATTGCATGGCATGTAGTTTGTAGCGAATGAAGAATAGCACACGTTATCGTTAGGCCAACTTGTTTAAGTTTATTAATGTCAATTAAAGTAATGTTGGAGCTTACCGTCAATGCAAAACAAGGCAACTTTTTCCTGCTGCAAACTTTAGCGCCGAAGTTGTTTAAGAGTTCATAAGGGAAATGAAGTCAGGTTACTTGGCCTATCCTGCAGGTGTGCACACCAGCTACTGAGAAGCAGAACGAACGGCTCTTTTTGGTTAACGTCTTTTAAACCAAATCACATCTGTGAAAGAACCGTTCATTTGGCACCCTGATTTATTACTACTGCTTTTTGACCTTCAGACAACGATTATCTGCACTGAAGACAATTAAAACATTATCTGAAGATTGTAATGCACTACAGGAACAATAGATAGTGAGGAGAGACTTTTTCTGGTCCACACACATTGTTGCAGTGCATTCATTTTTTCCCTTTCATTTTTTTTTGCAGGCCATCTAATAATTTGGTATGGTAAAAATGTATTTGAACTAACATGCCACGATCTGAAATTACATTTGTAGGCTTCATTTGAGAGATTTCCAATTGTTTCATGGTCTTAGGTATTTTTAAGAGCCAATGAACAAAGAGCTGTTTGGGAGCCAAATGAGCCGGCTCACTGAACAGATTCGGAATGCCCATCACTACTGAGAAGGACACGTTCACACTGAGTATACCAAACATTAGGAACACCTTCCCCTTTTTTGCCCTCAGAACAGCATGGACTCTACAAGGTGTCGAAAGCGTTCCATGTTTTTATTTTATTTATCCTGTTCATTTAAGTCAGTTAAGAACAAATACTTATTTACAATGACTGCCTACCCCGTCCAAACCCTAACCCGGACAACGCTTTGCCAATTGTGCGCCGCCCTATGGGACTCTCAATCACGGCCGGTTGTGATACAGCCTGGAATCGAACCAGGGTCTGTAGTGACGCCTCTAGCACTGAGATGCAGTGCCTTAGACCGTTGCGCCACTCGAGAGCCCATGTTTTGTATACTGACCACACATTTATATTGGCCATGTGACTTTAACGATTTTTATGGTTTTGCCTAGAAGGGATCCAGCTTTTGCCAAAATTGACTTTTCGTAGTAGGTTTAGATTTAGAACTTAGACAGCAAGGATAGGTTTCCTAAACGCATCGCACTAAGACCATATTTCGTCTATTTAGTTTCAATGGAATTAAGATGATCTTACTGCTATGATGGTTTTGGGAAACCCAGCCCAGGTTATGAGAATGAATGTAGCAAATTAGGTTAAGGTTAGCTAAAATAAAGAAATCGACATTTGACGTCAATTTGACAAGAGCTGTATCCCATCTAGACAAAACCGATTTGTATGTGACTTGAAAGATCAATTTGTAGTTTGAAATAATTTCCATATTAGTAGAAAAAATAATAAAACCTTTTACATTCACCTCACCCAGGTGCTAATGTTTTTTCTTTGTGCCAGCAATTCCCATAATAATGATTAAAAAAGTGGTACATGTGTTTTAGGCTATGATATTTTGTATTATAAACTGGGTAGTTTGAGCCCTGAATGCTGTTTGGCTGAAAGATGTCAAATATCAGACCATATACCACTGGTATGACAAAACATTTATTTGTACTGCTCTAATTACGTTGGTAACCAGATTATAATAGCAATAAGGCACCTTAGGGGTTTGTGGTACATTACCATTATACCATGGCTAAGGGCTGTATCCAGGCGTTGTGACTAAGAACAGCCCTTAGCCGTGGTATATTGGCCATATACCACATCCCCTCATTGCTTAATAATTAGATCTTGAAATTACTTAAATTTGTGGAAACCTAAATCCATATTAATCACTGTACAGCACCCTTGTTTAAATACAGTCTATGGTAGCCTACCACTTCTCTCTGTATTTATTTTTAAGAGAACACAAAAAGGTGTGTATCATAAAACATTTCTGTGTCCTCTTTTGGTCTGAATAAAGTCTAGGTTATCAAACCCAAGAAGTCGAGTATACCCAGGTTATTTCAGTGGTGTAATCATTAGTACAGTTTTGCAACTAAAACAAGAGTTTGTATTAGACAAATTCAGGTAGGTCCCTCCCCGTTTAGTTCCATTTGCTTCCGTTTAAGAAACGTTTTTCCACCTGGTGAAGGTCTTGGAGAAAATTCAGGTTTCAAATCCCAGGTGAAATTTGTGTCGATAGTAAGAATGGCAATGAGTGGAAGAGAAGGAGCACATTGAATGGCAGTATAGCAGCTATGGAAAAACGATGAACATGTACTGCCACCATGTGGTTGAGATTTTATGCACTGGCAAGACCCTATATTTAAACTAGAGGTTACGAGTAACTCAATTGATTACTGATTACAGCCTTATTGATTGATTACTGATTACAGGTAATCTTTTGTGTTGACCTTTACTCAACAGATGGGTTCTCATATGTTTATCAAGAGTTCATTAATAACAATATATTTTATATATTAACAACCCGGCCGTCCTACAATCTAAAATAGATTCCCTCAATCTCACACAAATTATCAAGGAACCCACAAGGTACAACCCTAAATCCGTAAACATGGGCACCCTCATAGATATTATCCTGACCAACTTGCCCTCCAAATACACCTCTGCTGTTTTCAATCAGGATCTCAGCGATCACTGCCTCATTGCCTGCATCCGTTATGGGTCCGCGGTCAAACGACCACCCCTCATCACTGTCAAATGCTCCCTAAAACACTTCTGCGAGCAGGCCTTTCTAATCGACCTGGCCCGGGTATCCTGGAAGGATATTTACCTCATCCCGTCAGTAGAGGATGCCTAGTTGCTCTTTAAAAGTGCTTTCCTCTCCATCTTAAATAAGCATGCCCCATTCAAAAAAAAATTGAACTAAGAACAGATATAGCCTTGGTTCACTCCAGATCTGACTGCCAACGACAAGCACAAAAACATCCTGTGGCATACTGCACTAGCATTGAATAGTCCCCGCGATATGCAACTTTTCAGGGAAGTCAGGAACCAATACACACAGTCAGTTAGGAAAGCAAAGGCTAGCTTTTTCAAACAGAAATTTGCATCCTGTAGCTCTAACTTCAAAAAGTTTTGGGACACTGTAAAGTCCATGGAGAATAAAAGCACCTCCTCCCAGCTGCCCACTGCACTGAGGCTAGCAAACACTGTCACTACCGATAAATCCATGATAATCGAGAATTTCAATAAGCATTTCTCTACGGCTGGCCATGCTTTCCTCCTGGCTACCCCAACCCCGGCCAACAGCTCCGCACCCCCCGCAGCTACTTGCCCAAGCCCCCCCCAGCTTCTCCTTCACCCAAATCCAGACAGCAGATGTTCTGAATGAGCTGCAAAACCTGGATCCGTACAAATCAGCTGGGCTAGACAATCTGGACCCTCTCTTTCTAAAATTATTCGCCGCCATTGTTGCAACCCCTATTACTAGTCTGTTCAACCTCTCTCGTATCGTCCGAGATTCCTAAAGATTGGAAAGCTGCCGCAGTCATCCCCCTCATCAAAGGGGGTGACACTCTAGACCCAAACTGTTACAGACCTATATCCATCCTGCCCTGCCTTTCTAAAGTCTTCGAAAGCCAAGTTAACAAACAGATCACTGACCATTTCGAATCCCACCGTACCTTCTCCGCTGTGCAATCCGGTTTCCGAGCTGGTCACGGGTGCACCTCAGCCACGCTCAAGGTACTAAACAATATCATAACCTTCATCGTTAAAGCACAGTACTGTGCAACCGTCGTCTTCATCGACCTAGCCAAGGATTTCGACTCTGTCAATCACCGTATTCTTATCGGCAGACTCAACAGCCTCGGTTTCTCAAATGACTGCCTCGCCTGGTTCACCAACTACTTCCCAGATAGAGTTCAGTGTGTCAAATCGGAGGGCCTGTTGTCTGGACCTTTGGCCGTCTCTATGGGGGTACCACAGGATTCAATTCTCCGGCCGACTCTTTTCTCTGTATATATCAATGACGTCGCTCTTGCTGCGGGTGATACCTTGATCCACCTCTACGCAGACGACACCATTCTGTATACATCTGGCCCTTCTTTGGACACTGTGTTAACAAACCTCCAAACAAGCTTCAATGCCATGCAACACTGCTTCCGTGGCCTGCAACTGCTTTTAAATGCTAGTAAAACTAAATGCATGCTTTTCAGCCGATTGCTGCCCGCACCCGCCCACCTGACTAGCATCACTAATCTGGACGGTTCTGACTTAGAATATGTGGACAACTACAAATACCTAGGTGTCTGGCTAGACTGTAAACTCTCCTTCCAGACTCATATTAAGCATCTCCAATCCAAAATTAAATCTAGAATCGGCTTCCTATTTCGCAACAAAGCCTCCTTCACTCACGCTGCCAAACATACCCTCATAAAACTGACTATCCTACCGATCCTCGACTTCAGCGATGTCATTTACAAAATAGCCTCCAACACTCTACTCAGCAACCTGGATGCAGTCTATCACAGTGCCATCCGTTTTGTCACCAAAGCCCCATATACCACCCACCACTGCAACCTGTATGCTCTAGTCGGCTGGCCCACGCTACATATTGGTCGCCAGACCCACTGACTCCAGGTCATCTATAAGTCTTTGCTAGGTAAAGCTCCACCTTATCTCAGCTCACTGGTCACCATAACAACACCCACCCGTAGCATGCGCTCCAGCAGGTATATCTCACTGGTCATCCCCAAAACCGACACCTCTTTTGCCGCCTTTCGTTCCAGTTCTCTGCTGCCAATGACTGGAACGAATTGCAAAAATCGCTGAAGTTGGAGACTTATATCTCCCTCACTAACTTTATGCATCGGCTATCTGAGCAGCTTACCGATCGCTGCAGCTGTACACAGCCCATCTGTAAATAGCCCATCCAACTACCTACCTCATCCCCACATTGTTTTTATTTACTTGTTTTGCTCTTTTGCACACCAGTATTTCTACTTGCACATCATTATCTGCACATCTATCACTCCAGTGTTAATTTGCTCAATTGTAATTACTTCGCTACTATGGCCTATTTATTGCCGTACCTCCTTACGCCATTTGCACACACTGTATATCGATTTTTCTATTGTGTTATTGACTGTACTTTTGTTTATCCCACGTGTAACTCTGTGTTGTTGTTTTTTGTCGCACTGCTTTGCTTTATCTTGGCCAGGTCGCAGTTGTAAATGAGAACTTGTTCTCAACTGGCCTACCTGGTTAAATAAAAGTGAAATAAAAAATATACACTACCGTTCAACAATTTGGGGTCACTTAGAAATGTCCTTGTTTTTTAAAGAAAAACACATTTGTTGTCCATTAAAAAAAATATAAAATTAATCAGAAATACAGTGTAGACATTCTTAATATTGTAAATGACTATTGTAGCTGGAAACAGCAGATTTTTAATGGAATATCTACATAGTCGTACAGAGGCCCATTATCAGCAACCATCACTCCTGTGTTCCGATAGCATGTTGTATTAGCTAATCCAAGTTTATCATTTTAAAAGGCTAACTGATCATTAGAAAACCCTTTTGCAATTATGTTAGCACAGCTGAAAACTGTTATTCTAATTAAAGAAGCAATAAAACTGGCCTTCTTTAGACTAGTTGAGTATCTGAAGCATCAGCATTTGTTTCTTTGCAACTGTCTAGAAAGCCAGCATCCCGGAGTCGCCTGTTCACTGTTGACATTGAGACTGGTGTTTTGCGCGTACTATTTAATGAAGCTGCCAGTTGAGGACTTGTGAGGTGGCTGTTTCTCAAACTAGACACTCTAATATACTTGTCCTTTTGCTCAGTTGTGCACCGGGGCCTCCCACTCCTCTTTCTATTCTGGTTAGAGCCAGTTTGCGCTGTTCTGTGAAGGGAGTGGTACACAGCGTTGTACGAGATCTTCAGTTTCTTGACAATTTCTCACATGGAATAGCCTTAATTTCTCAGAACAAGAATAGACTGACGAGTTTCAGGATAAAGGTCTTTGTTTCTGGCCATTTTGAGCATGTGATCAAACCCACAAATGCTGATGCTTCAGATACTCAACTAGTCTAAAGAAGGCCAGTTTTATTGCTTCTTTAATCAGAACAACAGTTTTCAGCTGTGCTAACATAATTGCAAAAGGGTTTTCTAATGATCAGTGAGCCTTTTAAAATAATAAACTTGGATTAGCTAACACAACATGCCATTGGAACACAGGAGTGATGGTTGCTGATAATGGGCCTCTGTATGCCTATGTAGATAATCCAGCTACAATAGTCATTTACAACATGAACAATGTCTACACTGTATTTCTGATCAATTTGATGTTATTTTAATGTACAAAAAATGTGCTCTTCTTTCAAAAACAAGGACATTTCTAAGTGACCCCAAACGTTTGAACGGTAGTGTAGCTCTTTTCATTACAAAAAATAATCTTCACATCGCTTTGAACACAAAAACACCTTAGGGGATCTGGCAGTTTATGGTTAATCTTCCACACACAGCTTCAGATGACTTTAGGCAGTTCAGATAGGCTGTAGGAGTTGCTTGAACAGAGAGAGCATCGATGATAATGACAGACAGGGAGAAACTTCTGCAATTAATTGACATCAGCAATTCATTAAATTAATTGACATTATCAACTTTCCTGTGGTATCCACTTCTCCTCTCTCGCTCTGACATTACCCTATGAAAGACTTACCATAGATGTTTTATACATTCTGTGAAATGTTGCAAGAACAAATGGCACAATTCTGCAGATTGCTGGACCCTTCACACACATAGATCTCAAAAATGAAAGAGCAAGACAAAGGAGATGATTATGGACCACAGAAAAAGGAGAACCGAACACGCCCCCATTCACATCGACGGGGCTGTAGTGGAGCAGGTCGAGAGTTTCAAGTTTTTTGTTGACCACATCACCAACAAACTATCATAGTCCAAACACACCAAGAAAGTCGTGAAGAGGGCACGACAATGCCTTTCCCCAACCCGAGGAGACTGAAAATATGGCATGGGTCCCCAGATCCTCAAAAAGTTCTACAGCTGCACCTTCGAGCACATCCTGACCGGTTGCATCACTGCCTGATATGTATGGCAACTGCTCGGCATCCGACCATAAGGCGTTACAGAGGGTAGTGCGTACAGCCCAGTACATCATTGGGGCCAAGCTTCCTGCCATCCAGGACCTACACTACCGGTCAAAAGTTTTAGAACACCTACTCATTCAAGGGTTTTTTCTTTATTTTGACTATTTTCTACATTGTAGAATAATAGTGAAGACATCAAAACTATGAAATAACATATATGAAATCATGTAGTAACCAAAAAAGTGTTAAACAAATCAAAATATATTTTATATTTGAGATTCTTCAAATAGCCACCCTTTGCCTCGATGACAGCTTTGCATATTCTTGGCATTCTCTCAACCAGCTTCACCTGGAATGCTTTTCCAACAGTCTTGAAGGAGTTCCCACATATGCTGAGCACTTGTTGGCTGCTTTTCCTTCACTCTGCCATCCGACTCATCCCAATCCATCTCAATTTGGTTGAGGTCATGGGATTGTGGAGGCCAGGTAATCTGATGGAGCACTCCATCACTCTCCTTCTTGGTAAAATAGCCTTTACACAGCCTGGAGGTGTGTTGGGTCATTGTCCTGTTGAAAAACAAATGATAGTCGCACTAAGCTCAAACCAGATGGGATGGCGTATCATTGCAGAATGCTGTGGTAGCCATGCTGCTTAAGTGTGCCTTGAATTCTAAATAAATCACAGACAGTGTCACCAACAAATCACCCCCACACCATAACACCAACTCCTCCATGCTTCACGGTGGAAAACACACATGCAGAGATCATCCGTTCACCTACTCTGCATCTCACAAAGACACGGCAGTTGGAACCAACACTCTCAAATTTGGACTCTAGACCAAAGGACAAATTTCCACTGGTCTAATGTCCATTGCTCGTGTTTCTTAGCCCAAGCAAGTCTCTTCTTCTTATTGCTGCCCTTTAGTAGTGGTTTCTCTGCAGCAATTCTACCACGAAGGCCTGATTCCCACAGTCTCCTCTGAACAGTTGATGTTGAGATGTCTGTTGTTGAACTCTGAAGCATTTATTTGGGCTACAATTTCTGACGCTGGTAACTCTAATTAACATATCCTCTGCTGCAGGTCTTCCATTCCTGTGGCGGTCCTCATGAGAGACAGTTTCATCATAGCGCTTGATGGTTTTTACGACGGTACTTGAAGAAACTTTAAAAGTTCTTGAAATGTTCCATATTGACTGACCTTCATGTTTTAAAGTAATGATGGACTGTCGTTTCCCTTTGCTTATTCGAGCTGTTCTTGCCATAATATGTACTTGGTCTTTTACCAAATAGGGCTATCTTATGTATACCCTCCCTACTTTGTCACAGCACAACTGATTGTCTCAAACGCATTAAGAAGGAAAGAAATTCCAAAAATGTACTTTTAAGAAGGCACACCTGTTAATTGAAATGCATTCCAGGTGACTACCTCATGAAGCTGGTTTGCGTGTGCAAAGCTGTCAAGGCGAAGGGTGGCTATTTGAAGAATCTCAAATATAAAATATATTTTGATTTGTTCAACACTTTTTTGGTTACTACATGATTCCATATGTGTAATTTCATAGCTTTGATGTCTTCACTATTATTCTACAATGTAGAAAATAGTAAAATAAAGAAAAACCCTTGAATGAGTAGGTGTTCTAAAACTTTTGATTGGTAGTGTACAGTATATACTAGAAATGTCAGAGGAAGGCCTCAAAAATTGTCAAAGTCACCCAAGTCATATTCTGTTCTCTCTGCTACCACACAGCAAGCGGTACCAGAGCACCAAGTCTAGGTCCAAAAGGCTCCTTAACAGCTTTGACCCCCAAGCCATAAGACTGCTGAACAATTAATCAAATGGCCACCCAGACTATTTACATTTGTTTTTAACACTGCTGCTACTCACTGTTTATTATCTATGCAGTCACTTTACCCCTACCTACATGTACAAATTACCATGACTAACCTGTACCCCTGCACATTGATTCGGTACAGGTACCCCCTCTATATAGCCTCGTTATTCCCACCTGGACAAAAGGAACACCCACGTGAGAATGCTATTCATTGACTACAACTCAGCGTTCAACACCATAGTACCCTCAAAGCTCATCACTAAGCTATGGATCCTGGGACTAAACACCTCCCTCTGCAACTGGATCCTTGACTTCCTGACGGGCCGCCCCCAGGTGGTGAGGGTAGGTAGCAACACATCTGCATTGCTGATCCTCAACACTGGAGCCCCTCAGGGGTGCGTGCTCAGTCCCCTCCTGTACTCCCTGTTCACCCACGACTGCGTGGCCAGGCACGACTCCAACACCATCCTTAAGTTTGCAGACAACACAACAGTGGTAGACCTGATCACCGACAACGATGAGACAGCCTATAGGGAGGAGGTCAGAGACCTGGCCGGGTGGTGCCAGAATATGGAGCAGGTTGAGCAGGTTGAGAGCTTCAAGTTCCTTGGTGTCCACATCACCAACAAACTAGAATGGTCCAAACACACCAAGACAGTCGTGAAGAGGGCACGACAAAATCCTATTCCCCCTCAGGAAATTAAAAAGATTTGGCATGGGTCTTCAGATCCTCAAAAGGTTCAACAGCTGCAACATTGAGAGCATCCTGACTGGATGCATCACTGCCTGGTAGGGCAACTGCTCAGCCTCCGACCGCAAGGCACTACAGAGGGTAGTGCGTACAGCCCAGTACATCACTGGGGCTAAGCAGCCTGCCACCCAGGCCCTAAAAATTGTAAAAGACCCCAGCCACCCCAGTCATAGACTGTTCTCTCTACTACCGTATGGCAAGCGGTACTGGAGCGCCAAGTCTAGGACCAAAAGGCTTCTAAACAGTTTTTACCCCCAAGTCACAAGACTCCTGAACAGGTAATCAAATGGCTCCCTGGACTATCTACATTGTGTCCCGCCAACCTCTCTTTTACGCTACTGCTACTCTCTGTTTATCATATATGCATAGTCACTTTAACTATACATTCATGTACATACTACCTCAATTAGCCCGACCAACCAGTGCCCTCACACACTGGCTACCCGGACTATCTGCATTGTGTCCCGCCAATCTCTCTTTTACGCTACTGCTACTCTCTGTTTATCATATATGCATAGTCACTTTAACCATACCTACATGTACATACTACCTCAATCAGCCTGACTAACCAGTGTTTGTATATAGCCTCCCTACTCTATATAGCCTAGCTACTGTTATTTTTCACTGTCTTTTTTACTGTTGTTTTTATTTCTTTACTTATCTATTGTTCACCTAATACCTTTTTTTTTACTTAAAAATTGCACTGTTGGTTAGAGCCTGTAAGTAAGCTGTAAGGTCTACTACACCTGTTGTATTTGGTGCACGTGACAAATAAACTTTGATTTGATTGTTACTTTAATTTGATTTCTTACTTTAGTTTTTAGTAAATATTTTCATAACTTTATTTCTTGAACTGCATTGTTGGTTAAGGGCTTGTAAGTAAACATTTCGCGGTAAGGTTGTATACCTGTTGTATTTATTTGGCTTATGTGACAAATACAATTTGATTTAAAACGAACGAGTCAGTGACAAACGTTGCCGTATGTGGCCTTACTTGAGGAATAGGGTCAGAGCGCCCTCTAGTGATCGATTGGCCTTATTGGGCGGAGTCAATACAGTATCCCCGCCCTCATATATATATATATATCAAATGACGTATGCAGTACAGGGTAGCAACAGTTGCTTCGAGACCCCGCGCGCCATAGTGACTGTAGCCGTGGAGACAGTTACTTACCAACCGGCGCAACACTCAGCAGCAACTAGAACACAACGAGCAAGTGATTTGAGAGTGGAAAGAGAACACAGCCAGGGCAGAACTTATACAAAGCAAAGGTGACTATATCTTTACAGAGTTGAGACGATACATTTATTCTAATTTGGCATAACGATGCTGTGCTATTTAATGCATACCGCCATCAATCTCTTTCACACCCTAGCTGCTACTTTCCCTTCGTCGCATTCACCCCAGGAATCTTCTGATGTCAAGCATTAACGTTACGTAGACCGCCAGCTAGCTAACGTTCAACTAACGTCGTTGACTCCATCCAACGATTGCTGCGTCAGTCATTTGCGTACCTTTATCAGCAAGTGAACTGTCTTATTGAAAGCGATTTAGCTAAATTCATTTTTTTTGTCGTAATGTTACCATTGTTATACACGGGTTTAATCATTGTGCCAGGTTGTGTGCAGAATGGAATGTTCCGTTTATTCGGCTATCATATTTGCTTACTCTGGCCAAGTTTGCCAGCTACAGGTTGTAGCTAGTTAGCCAGGTTAGCTAATTTTAGCTAACAAATTAGCTCATGATATGGGTGAAATGTTATCGTTACATTTTACCTTGTGGATGTGACTTGTGACAACTTTCTGAAATGTTGTCTTACTCAGTTTAAGCTAGCTAACGTTAGCTCGATAACACATGGTGCACGCCGAATTAGTTAACCAGAAGTCAAACTGTTTCACGCACAGTTTAACCGATTGAGTTAACGTTAGCTAGCCTGCTGGGCCAGGTAGCTAGCTAGCATTAGCCTACCTCAAATGGTTAGCCTAGCTATTCCAAATTAGACGGACAATAATATTTTACCAACACCCATCTCTAAAATTTGCTTATTAACGTTAATATACGTTCTCTATGTCAACTCAGGATGAGACGCATCATATTGCTGTTAGATGATTTCTGCGCGTTAACTTAAGTTAGCTAGATCTATTATCTTGAAGCTCGCAGCTTACTCGTTCTATACGCAAGGGTGAACTTTTAAAACATGGAACAGTGGCGCGAGTTGATCTCCAATAGCTCACTAACGTTAGTACTCGTTATTTGCTATGTTTATTACCGATCCTGTTAAACAACAAGCAGAAACCTCGTCAACTTGCTGGCTACATCAAATTCAGTGTGCCACTGTCGTGTGTCAATGTCGTGTTGGGGAGGGCGTGCGATGGTGAAGTAGTTTATTTAGCATGCTTTTAATAGGGGGCTGTGTAAGAACTGCTTTGGAAGTCTGTAATTTGCCCAAGGCAAATATACTGAACAAAAATATAATCGCAACATGTAAAGTGCTGGTCCCATGTTTCATGAGCTGAAATATACCATCCCAGAAATGTTTAAATCAAATCAAATCAAATTTTATTAGTCACATACACATGGTTAGCAGATGTTAATGCGAGTGTAGCGAAATGCTTGTGCTTCTAGTTCCGACAATGCAGTAATAACCAACAAGTAATCTAACCTAACAATTCCACAACTACTACCTTATACACACACACACAAGTGTAAAGGGATAAAGAATATGTACATAAAGATATATGAATGAGTGGTGGTACAGAACGGCATGGCAAGATGCAGTAGATGGTATAGAGTACGGTATATACATATGAGATGAGTACTGTAGGGTATGTAAACATAAAGTGGCATAGTTTAAAGTGGCTAGTGGTACATGTATTACATAAAGATGGCAAGAAGCAGTAGATGATATAGAGTACAGTATATACATATGAGATGGGTAATGTAGGGTATGTAAACATTATATTAAGTGGCATTGTTTAAAGTGGCTAGTGGTACATTTTTACATAATTTCCATCAATTCCCATTTTTAAAGTGGCTGGAGTTGAGTCAGTATGTTGGCAGCGGCCGCTAAATGTTAGTGGTGGCTGTTTAACAGTCTGATGGCCTTGAGATAGAAGCTGTTTTTCAGTCTCTCGGTCCCTGCTTTGATGCACCTGTACTGACCTCGCCTTCTGGATGATAGCGGGGTGAACAGGCAGTGGCTTGGGTGGTTGTTGTCCTTGATGATCTTTATGGCCTTCCTGTGACATCGGGTGGTGTAGGTGTCCTGGAGGGCAGGTAGTTTGCCCCCGGTGATGCGTTCTGCAGACCTCACTACCCTCTGGAGAGCCTTACGGTTGTGGGCGGAGCAGTTGCCGTACCAGGCGGTGATACAGCCCGACAGGATGCTCTCGATTGTGCATCTGTAGAAGTTTGTGAGTGCTTTTGGTGACAAGCCGAATTTCTTCAGCCTCCTGAGGTTGAAGAGGCGCTGCTGCGCCTTCTTCACAACGCTGTCTGTGTGGGTGGACCAATTCAGTTTGTCCGTGATGTGTACACCGAGGAACTTAAAACTTTCCACCTTCTCCACTACTGACCCGTCGATGTGGATAGGGGGGTGCTCCCTCTGCTGTTTCCTGAAGTCCACAATCATCTCCTTTGTTTTGTTGACGTTGAGTGTGAGGTTATTTTCCTGACACCACACTCCGAGGGCCCTCACCTCCTCCCTGTAGGCCGTCTCGTCGTTGTTGGTAATCAAGCCTACCACTGTAGTGTCATCCGCAAACTTGATGATTGAGTTGGAGGCGTGCATGGCCACGCAGTCGTGGGTGAACAGGGAGTACAGGAGAGGGCTCAGAACGCACCCTTGTGGGGCCCCAGTGTTGAGGATCAGCGGGGTGGAGATGTTGTTACCTACCCTCACCACCTGGGGGCGGCCCGTCAGGAAGTCCAGGACCCAGTTGCACAGGGCGGGGTCGAGACCCAGGGTCTCGAGCTTGATGACGAGTTTGGAGGGTACTATGGTGTTAAATGCTGAGCTGTAATCGATGAACAGCATTCTCACATGGGTATTCCTCTTGTCCAGATGGGTTAGGGCAGTGTGCAGTGTGGTTGCGATTGCGTCGTCTGTGGACCTATTGGGTCGGTAAGCAAATTGGAGTGGGTCTAGGGTGTCCGGTAGGGTGGAGGTGATATGGTCCTTGACTAGTCTCTCAAAGCACTTTATGATGACGGAAGTGAGTACTACGGGGCGGTAGTCGTTTAGCTCAGTTACCTTAGCTTTCTTGGGAACAGGAACAATGGTGGCCCTCTTGAAGCATGTGGGAACAGCAGACTGGGATAAGGATTGATTGAATATGTCCGTAAACACACCAGCCAGCTGGTCTGCGCATGCTCTGAGGACGCGGCTGGGAATGCCGTCTGGGCCTGCAGCCTTGCGAGGGTTAACACGTTTAAATGTTTTACTCACCTCGGCTGCAGTGAAGGAGAGCCCGCAGCTTTTGGTAGGGGGCCGTGTCAGTGGCACTGTATTGTCCTCAAAGCGGGCAAAAAAGTTGTTTAGCCTGTCTGGGAGCAAGACATCCTGGTCCGCGACGGGGCTGGTTTTCTTTTTGTAATCCGTGATTGACTGTAGACCCTGCCACATACCTCTTGTGTCTGAGCTGTTGAATTGCGACTCGATTTTGTCTCTGTACTGGGACTTAGCCTGTTTGATTGCCTTGCGGAGAGAATAGCTACACTGTTTGTATTCGGTCATGCTTCCGGTCACCTTGCCCTGGTTAAAAGCAGTGGTTCGCGCTTTCAGTTTCACGCGAATGCTGCCGTCAATCCACGGTTTCTGGTTTGGGAATGTTTTAATCGTTGCTGTGGGTACGACATCGTCAATGCACTTCCTAATGAACTCGCTCACCGAATCAGCATATTCGTCAATATTGTTGTTGGACGAAATGCGGAACATATTCCAATCCGCGTGATCGAAGCAGTCTTGAAGCGTGGATTCAGATTGGTCGGACCAGCGTTGAACAGACCTGAGCGCGGGAGCTTGTTGTTTTAGTTTCTGTTTGTAGGCTGGAATCAACAAAATGGAGTCGTGGTCAGCTTTTCCGAAAGGGGGGCGGGGGAGGGCCTTATATGCGTCGCGGAAATTAGTATAACAATGATCTAGGGTTTTTCCAGCCCTGGTAGCACAATCGATATGCTGATAGAATTTAGGGAGTTTTGTTTTTAGATTAGCCTTGTTAAAATCCCCAGCTACGATGAATGTAGCCTCAGGGTGTGTGGTTTCCAGTTTACAAAGAGTCAGATAAAGTTCGTTCAGGGCCATCGATGTGTCTGCTTGGGGGGGAATATATACGGCTGTGATTATGATTGAAGAGAATTCCCTTGGTAGATAATGCGGTCGACATTTGATTGTGAGGAGTTCTAGATCAGGTGAACAGAATGACTTGAGTTCCTGTGTGTTGTTATGATGATCACACCACGTCTCGTTAATCATAAGGCATACCCCCCCGCCCCTCTTCTTACCAGAAAGATGTTTGTTTCTGTCGGCGCGATGCATGAAGAAACCAGCTGGCTGCACCGACTCCGTTAGCGTCTCTTGAGTTAGCCATGTTTCCGTGAAGCAGAGCACGTTGCAATCCCTGATGTCTCTCTGGAATGCTACCCGTGCTCGGATTTCATCAACCTTATTGTCAAGAGACTGGACATTGGCGAGTAGTATGCTAGGGAGTGGAGCGCGATGTGCCCGTCTCCGAAGCCTGACCACGAGACCGCCTCGTTTGCCCCTTTTACGGCGTCGCACAGGGTCGCCGGCTGGGATCAGATCCATTGTATTGGGTGGAAGGCAAAACACTGGATCCGTTTCGGGAAAGTCATATTCCTGGTAGGAACGATGATGAGTTGACGTTAATCGTATATTCAGTAGTTCCTCCCGACTGTATGTAATGAAACCTAAGATTACCTGGGGTACCGATGTAAGAAATAACACATAAAAAAACAAAATACTGCATATTTTCCAAGGAACGCGAAGCGAGGCGGCCATCTCTTTTCGGCGCCGGATGACTAGATTTCTTACTCACAAAAAGCTTATTTCTCTCAAATTTTGTGCACAAATTTGTTTACGTACCTGTTTGTGAGCATTTCTCCTTTGCCAAAATAATCCATCCATTTGACAGGTGTGGCATAGCAAGAAGTGGATTAAATGGCATGCTAATTACACAGGTGCACCTTGTGCTGGGGACAATAATAGGCCACTCTAAAATGTGCAGTTTTGTCACACAACACAATGCCACAGATGTCTCAAGTTTTGAGGGAGTGTACTATTGGCACGCTGACTCCATGAATCATCACCAGACCTGTTGCCAAAGAATTGAATGTTAATTTCTCTACGGCAATTTGCTTCAAATGTAATTTTAGAGAATTTGGCAGTATGTCCAACCGGCCTCACAACCGCAGCCCAGGACCTCCACATCCAGCTTCTTCTCCTGTGGGGGCGTTTGTGACGAAGAGAATTTCATCACAAACTGTCAGAAACCGTATCAGCGGGATGGTTCGATTTTGCTGTATGTGAAACAAGTGTAGCGATACGTCAGCTCTGCCAGGAGGTCTTGGGATGATGAGGAAGGCGCGGGACAGAAGATGGCGGAAACTGAGCTTTTGCTTGAAACTGCTAGTGAGTCGAGTGAAGCTAATAGTACAGAAAGGGACACTGTAACCCACTCGTTCTCAAAGAAAAAGGGAAACGAGAAGTAAGCTATGTTGGAAAATAGGAAACCACTAGACTCGTTTTTCGTCGGAGTCAGGGTTTTGGATCAATGCTACTTGGGAAATCTATTTAACGTCTCCAGGAAAATCTGGAATGTGTTGGAAGAAAGTTTGGAGTCGGTGAGAGTCACAAGAAGTGGTCTTATTTAGATTTATTTTTTGTGTCTGCGGAGCTTGTGTTAAGACTCAAAAAGATATCAGAGGGGAATGTTTCCTGCATAGCCTGGGATATTCGTAGCAGGGCGCTACACAATACTTGGCTAAATATCAATATTCACCCTTTTCCACACCTTAAAAACATAATTACCAAAAATATGTTACAGCCAGGTGGTGCTATGATAGTTATTCCTCCTTAGTGGACCTTTTCCATTTTGTTTTCTTTCCATCTTTGTGGGTAGTAAGTGAGTGCTTTAATATAGATGGTCCATGTGGAAATTGCCAGTCAAATATTTTAAACAATTCACCTGAGAAACAATTGGATTCATTATTGTACAATTCAGATGACTGTGGATCAGAATCAGCTTTATTCGTTAAGTACATTTACACCTTCTGAAATGTACTTGGTGATATGGTGCTGCTAGTGATAGACAACAGAGACAGAATAAAGACATCAGAGTTTAAACAAAGTTGATACATTATATGGATCCCAAACTGTACCCCAGATTAATTTGTCTCAAAGGTCAGATGGACTTCAGGAGACATTGACTGTAACAGCTTGACTCCTCTTGTCTGACCTCAGTCCATTTTTTTAGGTACAAGTCATCACCGCGGTGATGTTACACCTGTTCAACAGAGCCAAGGCAGTTAATGAGTCCTATCCATGAGAGTGACACATTGTCCAGGTGTCGGTTCTCATTAGGTGTGTTGCGCTATTGATTTATCTTCAGAGCTGAGTGCTCATACCAGGGGCAACAGGTAGCCTAGTAGTTAAGACCATTGGGTCAGTGAACTCACTTTTCTAGACAGCTTTCAGACAGTTCTTTGTTAAACCAGTTTGCTGTAGCGGTACCAGTTAAGTGTTTGCGGCATGAACATTCACTCTTTTAATTAACTCTTTGGTTTCTGGTAATGTCATACACTATCACAGGTGCACTTCCACAAAGGATTCATCTCTGAAGGCAGAGAATGGAATGATTCATGTTTTGATGCATTATTGATGATATATTTTTTGGGGGGGTATTTTCATTAGCCAGTCTGTATATTTATGAGAATTAAGTTGATTGTGACTTTGAGTGCCATCTGTTAATGGGTATTTTGTTGAAGAACATTGGTAGCTGGCCGCGCCACTGAATATAGGTTCCTTCAAAACAAAGTTTTCTAATCCTAATTTTGCTAATACAGTTGATTTTAAAGAAGTATTAAGTCAGTGTTTGAAGGATTACTGCACTTGTTTTGGCAAAGTAGCATAATTCTGAGAACCTAGCTTTGATTGATCACACCTACACTAGCTACAAAGGAAATAAATGTCCCTGAAATGCCATGCAACCAGAATCTGAGCATGCTGCTATTACGTTTACATTGCAACTTGAGATTTACAATTGAGATCAAATTTTATTTGTCACATGCTCCGAATACAACAGGTGTAGGTAGACCTTACAGTGAAATGCTTACTTACAAGCCCTTAACCAACAATACACTTTTTAAGAAAATGTCCAAAAAAAGTAAGAAAAACAAATAATTAAAGAGCAGCAGTTAATAACAATAGCGGGGCTGTATACAGGGGGTACCGGTACAGAGTCAATGTGTGGGGGCACCGGTATTGAGGTTAAATGTACATGTAGGTAGAGTTATTAAGTGACTATGCATAGATAATAACAGAGAGTAGCAGCAGCGTTCCAAAGGGGGAAGGGGGCAATGCAAATAGTCTGGGGAGCCATTTGATTAGCTGTTCTGGAGTCTTATGGCTTGGGCGGAGAAGCTATTTAGGAGCCACTTGGACCTAGACTTGGCGCTCCGTTATCGCTTGCCGTGCGGTAGCAGAGAGAACAGTCTATGACTAGGGTGGCTGGAGTCTTTGACAATTTTTAGGGCTTTCCTCTTCCCTGGTATAGAGGTCCTGGATGGCACGAAGCTTGGCCCCCGGTGATGTACTGGGCCGTATGCACTACCCTCTGTAGTGCCTTGCGGTTGGAGGCCGAGCAGTTGCCATACCAGGCAGTGATGGATGCGCCCGTCAGGATGCGCTCTAGTGCAGCTGTTGAACCTTTTTGAGGATCTGAGGACCCATGCTAAATCGTTTTAGTGTTCTGAGGGGGAATAGGTTTTGTCGTGCCCTCTTCACGACTGTCTTGGTGTGCTTGGACCATGTTAGTTTGTTGGTGATGTGGGAACTTGAAGCTCTCAACCTGCTCCACTACAGGCCTGTCGATGAGAATGGGGGCGTGCTCGGCCCTCCTTTTCCTGTAGTCCACAATCATCTCCTTTGTCTTGATCACGTTGGGAGAGGTTGTTGTCCTTGCACCACACGGTCAGGTCTCTGACCACCTCCCTATAGTCTCATCGTTGTCGGTGATCAGGCCTACCACTGTTGTGTTATCGGCAAACTTAATGATGGTGTTGGAGTCGTACCTGGTTGTGCAGTCATGAGTGAACAGGGAGTACAGGAGGGAACTGAGCACGCACCCCTGAGGAGCCCCCGTGTTGAGGATCAGTGTGGCAGATGTGTTGTTACCTACCCTTACCACCTGGGGGTGGCCCGTCAGGAAGTTCAGGATCCAGTTGCAGAGGGAGGTACCAGGGTCCTTAGCTTAGTGATGAGCTTTGAGGGCACTATGGTGTTGAACGCTGAGCTGTAGTCGATGAATAGCATTCTCATGTAGGTGTTCTGTTTGTCCAGGTGGGAAAGGGCAGTGTGAAGTGCAATAGAGATTGTGTGATCTGTTGGTGTGGTATGCAAATTCGAGTGGGTCTAGGGTTTCTGGGATAATGGTGTTGTGATCCATGATCAGCCTTTCAAAGCATTTCATGGCTACAGACATGAGTGCTATGGGTATAAATACACCCAAAGTCATGGAAAGAGTGGGGGTGGGCCAGGGGGGGTAACGTGTTTATACTGTTAAGTCAAGTGTTTGTAAATGGGTTATTTTTATCTCCCTGGATGTGTCGGGCATGCATAGTTTTGGCTTGCAGAGGCAGGTCAGGAGGAAAAGGTGCTCAATAGAGGAGAGTGTGAGACAGCATAGAAAGCAGCTGGTACTGCCTAGTTAAAACCCATTCAGAGGTTTTATACTCATTTGTATTTTGGGAAGTGGTTGTCTTTCTTGTACTGTTGAAAAGAATGAGCAAAACAATTTTGGTGCTCCAGGTGAAAGAATACATGCGTTTTGAGTTGACCTTGTATCGTTCTACACTTTTTTTAAATTTTTTATTTTTTTATTTTTTGCTCTGCCTGCCTGATATGTCTGCTCTCACTACAGTATGTGTACACCAAACATATGTTGACATACACACATTCACATGTGCTCTACACGGCAGAGCCTACACTCATGTATACTGAAGTGCAGTTAACTAGTGGTTTTGTTATTGACATAGCCTGCAGCCTGGGATCGTGGTCATGCTTCAGTGTCTCCCAGCAACGGATGCCACGGTCATCTGTGATTCACTGCTGCCGCCTGTGGTCCAGGTTTAGTCCTGTCTGTACTCCTCACATGGACCCCTGTCGTGGGCAGTGGCCACATTAACCCTATACCATGTTGAGGTTTTAATGGACTCGTCTCGGGTACAGTGCAGCTCTCAAATGAACAGCTGCAGTTGTCCCTGGGTGGGGAGGGGGTTGACCCGAGATGGGTCGTGTGTGTGTGTTCATGCTGTATTTAGCTTATCTGGATGAGGCTCAACCCCGAGGAGAGGCTCTCAGTCCAATACCCGGCCAATGGCTGCCCGATCAGTTATTAAGAGTAGTCCTGCACAAACTGTAATGGACTTCTTGATAGAAGCAATTCTGCGTGTCGCAAATTCAAAATTTTAGCCTAAGAACTGAATATTTTCAAAGGATTGATATCTTGACAGAGTAATCTCTATTGTGGGCAATGGCTCACTGATTGAGTTCTGGCAAATGCATCGGCAATGTGTGTTGCTGATGGCCCATTTTATTATCAGCCTTTGAATTGTCTTAGTAGCTTTGATTCACATCTTATTTTAAAAGCAAATAGTTGGCACTAGCAGGCAGTGTGCCTAATATATGTAGATGTCATGACTTTACAGATATGGTGTTTAGATCCAAATTGGGTTTCGTGCTTACTGAACCATCTGGTCTCTGTACATTTGATTATCTGACATTAATTCAGATTTTAATGAGATGCACCAAAACTCCAGTCAGAAGTGTCATAAATTCACTGAACAGAGCTGAGGCACAGAGAATATGATGAATACCTTTGGGTAGTTGTTAATGTGTGTAGGCCTACATGGAAAATATTGGTGTGGTGGTTTTCTACATAAAAAAATAAAAAAGTTAAATAGCAGAACTGGGGTTAAGTTTTTCCTTTCAGTTTACAGATGACACTTGTACAAAATCAACGAACGAGAGGGAAATTATTTCATCTCAAGTGTCCATGTGCAGTAAATGTGTTTTGTCTTGCAGACAGTGAGTTGTCGACACAGGCAGTGCAGTTTGTAAATCACAAAGTAGGCTTATCTCCAAGCTACTGAGAAACAGTCCTACCAGGTACAAAACTTACCCATGATTGGCTCTCGGTAGCAACATGTTAAAACTTGTTGTGAAATTAAATGTTATTCAGTGTCTCTCTCTGTCACCAGGGGCATTCTTTACATTCCACCTGGTTTGTATCGTAGCTACACAACTGCTAATTAAATTTCCTGCCACAAACAGCAGACCGGGTTCTGACATTTGCATCACAATGATGGCTCCTTCTTTCAGCTATTCAACCAGGGACAGTAGACCTCCCCAACCTCTCCCCACTTTCTCTTTGGTTATTTTCTTTTGTGGAGTTTTCCTTAGTTAAAATCCATTTTTGAAATGTGGATGTTTTTAATTTTTCAAGCTAAAGCAACAAGTGTGACAACTTGCTTCAAGTTAATGACGATGTCCTGTGAGTCATTGGGAAGAAATGTTCTCAGATTTGTGAGCAGGCTACTTACTGCTTCTTTGCAGTCTGTAGGGCTGCACTTCAGAAGCCCTTTTTAATGAGATGATTTGACAGGGAACAGGGGCAGAGGAGGCTTGCAGGCCTCTCAGGTGGACGGCTTCCTGGGCTCCGGGTAGAAAGCACTCATCAAAGACTATTCTCACTACGAGATTCTTTAGAGTTTTTGAGAAAATACCCTTGGCTAGACCTTTTACTGTAATGTCTCCTGCACCTTGTTCTAAGGGGTTGTAACAGAAGTTATTTTCCAATCGTTTCATTCTGAACTGCAAAATAACGTTCTGAACCGGTTCGAGCCAAAAAAGTACAGCTTTGTTGTTCCTTTTTAAACAATGTTTTTTGTACATGTAGCTCGACAATGAGTTACTTCACCAATCAGTGCAAATAGAGCAGCGGGCAAGTGTGATATTTTATAATATCCTTAACTAGCATTGAAAAAGTTAATACATTTTTCTCTAATAAAAACCGATCCCTAATTTCTGACTCATGCTTGTAACGTTAGTGCGGGGGGGGGGGGGTCTGAACAAATGCCTATAACACAATTAACTGGTTTCCATGCTTTTAAAATAACGGTTCTGTTCTGCAACAGTTTTCGGTTCTGTTCCCTGAACCAGTTCCAACCTCTGCTATGTAGGCTGAAAAGCGATCTAGCTATGGTTCAGCTAGTTGGCTGACATTAGCATTCAGCTAACTAACTTAGCTAGTAAGTTAGCAACAGTAAGCTAGTAGAATGGGAGGAGAATGCAGATAATTTCTTTAGTTTGCTATCTAGCACTGCATAATATGAATGATAACATTACTGTACTTGTTATATTCGTCTGAAGGGGTAAAAGTACATTTCTGCTATGCTTAAGTTACTTGATTAAGAAAATGTTGTTAGCTAGATAGCTAGCTATAGTAGTAGCTGTGCCACCTTGTCTGTGTTATTGTCTTGCAGCTGAATTAGTGCATGGATAAGAAAATTCTACATTTAAATGTCTGTATATATGCTTGTGAATTGTTGCATTGTTGGTCCCCGCAATGAAGTCGGGGAGAGGACTATGGATATGTCTCACGCGATATCTCGGACACCAGTGGCCCAATTTTGACAACTTGGGTGAATGAGTCTTGCCATAAAGATCTGCCATTTACAAAATTACACTGATTGGCCCAAGGTGGGCGCTATAGTAATCAACTGAAATTCATTAGTCAAATGCGATATCTGTTAGGCCAAGGGGGGTGCTGCATCATTCGTGGGGGATGACATGTTTACTGTTGCCTTGTTCAAGAGTAAAATGGTTTTGTTAAATCAAGAGTGTAATATGGATGGTAGATGGAAAATTTGCTCGCATGTTTACTGTCTAGAGGCTACTGTGATATTTAAGGTACATTTGCACTTTGGCGCTAGAACGTCGACAAGCCCCCGAACCCTCTCTCGGCATGTGACATTCCATTACTAATGCAAATAGCAAAGTTTATGTACAAATTATGTAAATTGATATTTAGTTGCTTCAACTCTTTAGTCTGAATCAACCCAAATTGTCATTCAGACAAATTGCCACATTTTCCTTCCTCTGACTACATCAACCATTTTTCAAATATTATTATTTACCAATGTCAGGTTGTCATGGAGATGTAGTAACAACAGAGATGTTTCTCTATTCAGAGAATGTCCTGACTGGCTGGGGCTTTCTTCTAACCTGATGTTAATAATCACGTTTGAACAGGCTCCAGACACATAGATTCAACGCCCACATGCTCACACTGAGTCCTTGTACAAATGATGACACACCCTTTGTGCCTGGCTAAAACAGCCCGTAAAATAACTGCCGAGATAGTATTTGGCAACTTAGCACTCACAGAGATTGTCACCTTATGATGTTGTTGTGTTGTAAGGATAAAAAAAATTAAAATAACTGGTCGAGTCACAGCCGTCTGATAGAAGAGGTCCTCATACCAACCATTGCATGAGAATCCATTTGTACGTTTAATGGGAAGCAATTTACTGGGTGACTCATTGGTTTGTTTTATTGTAGTGCTTGTGAATGCATTCGCTCAATTGCTGTGTGTTATGTCTGTGTGGAGTGAATCCACTGGTAAGGAAATGGAGATAAAACCTGCTACTTGATTTCAGAGACAACGGTGCTAGCTGAAGGCACTACCTCTGCCAGCTACGGAGGTCATCTCTCAGCTATCTCTCTGGAAAAAATAATCCGCAACTGAAAAGAGATCTGAAATGCACTTTGTCTGTTTGACTGCTCTCAGCCTTTCTTCTACGGGCAGGTACTGCTTGCACGTCTTTGAACGTGAAAATATAATATGCACATCTGGAAAGGAAGCTAATGTGGGTTTATATTTAGATATTCCTGGGATATGATTATGAAAAGTCATAGTCCATGGTGTTCCGTGATAGTGTTGGAAAACAGCAGAGGCACTGAATTTCACTGAGCCTGATGTTCATTAGGAGTGGTTGGAAATCAGCTGTAAACCCTTGAATTAAATACTGTCTTAAATCACAGCTGCAAGATTAGTCAACCTACCTCCATGGATATGGCTTAGGTTTTAGGACCAGGTTAACATGAAGTGCATGCCATGGCGTAGGGCTGGCCGGTATACAGTATTTAACGATATGCCGGTATTGATGCACAGACTGGTTTGGGTTTTTACTTCACCCTCTATAACGGTATTTACATTTTAGTAATTTAGCAGAAGCTCTTATCCAGAGAGACTTACTGTAGTGAGTCCATACATTTTTCATACTTTTGAATGTTTTGTTTGTTAAACGTGATACGCCTAGCTTAGGGCTGTTTTTGGATACTTATTATTTCTTTCCTTGGGTCCAGCTCAGTCCCTTGTCCTGCCCCCCCCCCTTTTATCGTGTGTTTACAAATAAACCCTGAGTGTTTGATGGTAATTTAGTTGTCTGTGGTTTTTGTTCTCACTGTTACTTTTTCACTGTTATAATTTGCATGAGTTATGTTACGGGTCTCGATACCATCCCCCTAGACTGCCGGGCCAAAAGGGATTCGTAACAGTGTGTAACGTCCATTTTTTTATATTTTACTTTGCTACTTGAGTCATCTCTCTCCATGCCGCTTTCCACACAGACCTATCCCCACCCCCCGTCACTCAAGGAGCGCATTTGTTCCTGTGATCAAGAGATTTGCGTACAGTCTGCATGGTCAATGCAACAATGCAATGTTGATGCTGTTTTTACTTTGCTTCTTAATATAAATCCACTAGCGTTCTATTTAAGTGATAATGCTAGATAAGCCAGTGTTTGGAGGATATATTGGCATGGGTGTTATGCCCGAGACGAGGTCGAGGGCCGGCAAACTGTGCCAATATATCCTCCATACACCGGCTTCTCTGGCATTATCACTTTTATAAAATGGGTTACCAACATATTCAATTAATGATTGACATATTTTCATAAATGTTATTTTGATTTAATTTATTCATACTATTTCATCCTTCCACAAGATATAGTCCCGACACAAATCTAGGGCTGCTTCCCAAGCCGGCTTGTCATTAGTTTTGATGCTAGAGACTTTTTGTGCTGCATCTATCCCAGTCGTTCGTTCTAAATGTTCCATTGCCATACTGGATGGCAACATTCTTATCGCTTGCTAGCCAGCTAACTTACAGTAACGTCAAAAAGAACAACAGTAATGCCTCTCAGGTGGTCTAGGGCACCTCATCGCAGCGCTAGCTGTGCCACCGGAGACTCTGGGTTCGCGCCCAGGCTCTGTAGCAGCCGGCCGCGACCGGGAGGTCCGTGGGGCGACGCACAATTGGCCTAGCGTCGTCCGGGTTAGGGAGGGTTTGGCCGGTAGGGATATCCTTGTCTCATCGCGCACCAGCGACTCCTGTGGCGGGTCGGGCACAGTGCGCGCTAACCAAGGTAGCCAGGTGCACAGTGTTTCCTCCAACACATTGGTGTGGCTGGCTTCCGGGTTGGAGGCGCGCTGTGTTAAGAAGCAGTGCGGCTTGGTTGGGTTGTGTTTCGAAGGACACGTGGCTTTTGACCTTCGTCTCTCCCGAGCCCGTACGGGAGTTGTAGCGATGAGACACGATAGTAATTACTAACAATTGGATACCACAAAATTGGGGAGAAAAGGGGGTAAAAAAAAAGAAGAAAAAAAGAACAGTAGCTGCATTTGTATTTGTTTATGTTGTTTTCTAGTGACTTTTATTTCCAAAACAATTAGCTAATGAGGCGGGATTTCACCTGGCATAGATAATGTGCTCACTCATCAGGAGTGACACTGTTGTTCAGAGGAGCTGACCAACAACACGGCTAACACAATCAATTCAAACTGAAGCTGGAAAACTGAAAACTAGCTGCACCATTTAAATTGGACATTTATTCAATTGACATTTCTTTATATATATCCATAAAAATGATGCCAGCTGATTCATGATTTCGACTGGCTGAGAACTGCTGCCTGTCTCGTCACGCTCATTACTATGGGACAGCTGGAGATCGAATTTGAATATTGAAACAATGTTGCGAATGTCTGAGAGACAGATGGCAAGGTTTATACAAATCTCTGCTGTTGAAAACTAAATGTTAGTCAAAAGAAATGTGAGATAATGTCTAGATGCTTTTTATAGTGGAGATTTTATAATTTGTCTGGCTGGGCTAATGAGACAATGGATTGCGCAGAGTAAATAGGCATTTTAACATCATAGATTTAGCCGGTGGTAACTTGTGGAATAGACAATGGCTAGAATGCGCTTTTAACTTTTTGGGATAGGGGGCAGCATTTTCACTTTGGATGAATAGCGTGCCCAGAGTGAACTGTGTCCTACTCTGTCCCAGATGCTAATATATGCACATTATTATTACTATTGGATAGAAAACACTCTGAAGTTTCTAAAACTGTTTGAATGATGTTTGTGAGTATAACAGAACCCATATGGCAGGCAAAAACCTGAGAAAAAATCCAAACAGGAAGTGGGAATTCTGAGGCTGGTCGATTTTCAACTCATCGCCTATTGAAATCCCAGTGGGATATGGCATGCATCTGTTTGCACTTCCTATGGCTTCAACTAGATGTCAACAGTCTGTAGAACCTTGAATGAAGCTTCTACTGTGATGTTGAGCCGGATGAGAGGGGAATGATTCAGTGGTCTGGCAGAGAGCCAGGTCCTGGTCACGCGCATTCCACATGATATCGACTTGCGTTCCATTACTTCTATAGACACAAAGGAATTCTCCGGTTCGAACGTTATTGAATATTTATGATAACAACATCCTAAAGATTGATTCTATACTTAGTTTGACAAGTTTATTCGACCTGTAATATAACTTTTTGAAGTTTTCGTCCGACGTTCGCTTGGACCTGCACGAGCGTTTGGATATGTGTACTAAACGTGCTAACAAAAGTAGCTACTTGGACTTAAATAATGGACATTATCGAACAAAACAACAATTTATTGTGGAACTAGGATTCCTGGGAGTGCATTCTGATGTAGATCATCAAAGGTAAGGGAATATTTACAATGTAATTTCGTATTTCTGTTGACTCCAACATGGCGGAGAAACAAAATTTCTATCTGAGCGCCGTCTCAGATTATTGCATGGTTTGCTTTTTCTGTTTTTGAAATCTGACACAGCGGTTGCATTTAAGAATAAGTGTATCTTTAATTCTTTGTAAAACATGTATCTTTCATCAAAGTTTATGATGAGTATTTCTGTTATTTAATGTGGCTCTGCAATTTCTCCGGATATTTTGGAGGCATTTCTGAACATGGCGCCAATGTAAACTGAGATTTTTGGATATAAATATGCACATTATCGAAACAAAAAATACATGTATTGTGTAACATGATGTCCTATGAGTGTCATCTGATGAAGATCATCAAAGGTTGGTGATTAATTTTATCTCTTTCTGCTTTTTGTGACTCCTATCTTTGGCTGGGAAAATGGCTGTGTTTTTTGGACTTGGCGGGGATCTAACATAATCATATGTTGTGTTTTCGCTGTAAAGCGTTTTTAAAATCGGACACGATGGGTAGATTAACAAGATGTTTATCTTTCATTTGCTGTATTGGACTTGTTAATGTGTGAAAGTTACATATTTCAAAAAAATATATTTTGAATTTCCTGCTCTGCCTTTTCAGTGGAATGTTGTCGAGGGGTTCCGCTAGCGGAACGTGTGTCCTAGAAAGGTTAACCAATCAGCATTTAGGATTAGACCCACCCGTTGTGTAAAATTACACTATTAGTTTGTATTTTCTACACCTGCAAATAGCTAGTTTGTCCTTTCTTAGTAAGTTGGGTCGAAATCGTGTTAGTGGCTTATGCTAATCGCAAATGCTAATCGCTAGATGGCCAAAAATGTACTGAGTCAGAGCAAAGGTAACTAGCTATACAGCCTGATAATACCAGTGATGGTGTAGATCTACATCTGTGCAATTTCTGTGCAACAGTATCTTCTAAATCAAAGAGGGATACACGAAGCAAGAATATTCTATCTACATGAAGTAGCTAAGAGAACATTCAATGTAGTCAAAGATTATAGGGTCCCCCTAGGGTAGGAACCAAAGTGTTGACAAGTCCCTGTCACAATAACTTCTCCCTTCATTTGTTATCAAACACTGTATTCAAGTGCCCACTTTATATTTATATTTCCATGATTCCAACAGTTCACCCAAGTATTTTGTTCTAATTCGCAAGTCAAATTGCAATTGCAACATTTGGTTAAAAATAAGGCCTAGATTGTTTGCCCATATCTTGCAGCCCCTCGTGGATTAGTGGAAATTATCTCAAATGAGTGCAGGAAATGCAGAAATGTATGGAAAAATGCTGAAACGTGTATTAAAAATAAAATTAAAATAAAAAAAAAATAAAAAAAAATAAGTAGAATTGAACCGTTTAAAACAATAAGAATGGAGAAATCACTTAGAATGCATGTATTGCGCGTGTTGCCAGTCTAGGGTCACGCACTACCCATAAAGCTAATTTGTAACTTTTATTATTCAAAAACATAATGCTGTCATCTAATAAATACAAAAAAATACTGTCATATGATATTTTGGCCATATCGCCCTGCCCTATCATGGAGTTGAAAGCACGATATTGGAGATGAGTGCTGAAACAGTTCCTCCTACAGTTTAGGGCAGTGTTCCCCAACTGGTGGCCCGCAGGCTGAATTTGGCCCGTGGGTGGCTTTACACATTGGAAAAATGTGTGTGATTTAGATTTTTGGACATCTGTTTCCAAGTATTCCCATGCATAAGAGACACACTATTTTGTACACAAACTTAGGCAAGGTTTGGTATGTTTTTTTTGTCAAATATATCCGTTTGGGATTCTTGCGGTTAATTTGCAGTTTACTAATTATTTGTAATTTTGTTCTGGCCCCCAACCATCCGCTCAAGAAAAAAACAGCCCACGGATGAATCTAGTTGATGATCCCTGGTTTAGGGAAAGTCTGAACTTAGGCTAAACCTCATGAGCCTTAGCCCACTCCATGTTCTTAGTCAAGGATTGTTTTGATTAAATGTGATCCATCTATGATGATACCATGCAAAAAGTCATGTTTTTCTTTGCATTATCAAAGGGAAAGCTGCTCAGCTAGTGTAGTAAGATATCAGAGGAAGATTTCTAACGAAAGCAAACGTAATGTGGAGAATATTTCTCATGACAGAGTAGCTATAGTTTAGTTTTTCTTTTGCCAGTATGGGCTTTGCATCTTTCTGTGTACGATTCTTTTAAGTTGCCGTTTCTGCCTCATCTTTTTTGACACTCAAATGGAAACGAGGGTTTTCTGAAATACTTGAATAGAGGTGTCTACAGTGCACACTTTACCCATTTACTAGTTCAGTCATACTTTCTAGGCTATGTCTTGGAATTTTGTGAAAGAGTCTACATTTGTCAAATTCTAAATGGTAATTTAAGGCAACACGGGAGCTACAAAGCAGTTCTATTGTTTGCATTATATGTTAATTATTATAGGAATGCATTAGGTTGTGGTTTCATCTGATGCCCACAATAGGCTGGTGTACAGTGCATTCGGCAAGTATTCATACACCTGGACTTTTTCCACATTTTGTTACATTAGTCTTATTCTAAAATTGATGAAAATATTTTTCTTCTCTCATCAATCACACACTACCCCATAATGACAAAGCACAAACAGGTTTTAGAAATGTTTGTTTGCTAATTTACATAAGTATTCAGACCCTTTACTCAGAACTTTTTTGAAGCACCTTTGGCAGCAATTACAGCCCAGAGTCTTCTTGGGTGTGACGCTACAAGCTTGGCACACCTGTATTAGGGGAGTTTCTCCCATTCTTCTCTGTAGATCCTCTCAAGCTTTGTCAGGTTGGATGGGGAGCGTTGCTACACAGATCTCTTCAGGTCTCTCCAGAGATGTTCGATAGGGCTCTGGCTGGGCCACTCAAGGACATTGTGACAGGTTCCGAAGCCACTCCTTCATTGTCTTGGCTGTGTGCTTAGGGTCGTTGTCCTGTTGGAAGGTGAACCTTCGCCCCAGTCTGAAGCCCTGAGCTCTCTGGAGCAGGTTTTCATCAAGGATCTCTCTCTGTACTTTGCTCTGTTCATCTTTCCCTATCCTGAATAGTCTCCCTTCTCCCCCGACTGCTCAGTTTGGCCGGGTGGCCAGCTCTAGGAAGAGTCTTGGTGGTTTCAAACTTCTTCCATTTAAGAATGATGGAGGCCACTGTGTTCTTGGGGACCTTCAATGCTGCAGAAATGTTTTGGTACACAATCCTATCTCGGAGCTCTACGGACAATTCCTTCACCTCATGGCTTGGTTTTTGCTCTGACATGTACTGTCAACTGTGGGACATTTATATAGACAGGTGTTTGCCTTTCCAAATCCTGTCCAATCAATTGAACTTACCGCAAGTGGACCCCAATCAAGTTGTAGAAACATCTCAAGAATGATCAATGGAACACCTGAGCTCAATTTTGAGGGCCTGAATACTTTTAAAAATAAAACGTACTTTTTTTACATTACACTTGCAAAAAATTCTAAACCTGTTTTTGCTTTGTCTATGGGGTATTGTGTATAGATTGCTGAGGAATTTGTTTTATTTAATTTTAGAATAAAGCTGTAACGTAACAAAATGTGGAATAAGTCAAGGGGTCTGAATACTTTTCGAAGGCATTGGATCTGTCTGTGCTGATAATGGCACCAACTCCATGGCATGAAATAATTTTTTTGTTGAACATTGTAAATAATTGGAATCCATTTCTTTTTTTTCTCCCTTTTTTTTTTGCAGACATTGACCTGGTAAATATGCATTGATGAGCATCACTTAGGGAAGTTTAATTTGTTTTTGTCTATGCTATATGCTTTTGTCTAGCCTATATAAAACTGTCTCAATTCTAGCTGCCAGGTGGGAACAGGTGATTCTTTTTTCCCTTTTTTATTTTTATTTTTTCTTCATTTCAGAAAGTCTTTCTATCTCGATGGGCAACAAGGTGGCATGAAAACAAAGACCTGATGTTCCCTCAACTCTGTCATCACCCCTGCTGGAAAAACAGGAGATAAATGTTCATTAATGAGAGAGACACCCACATGCAACAGATTAGTTCCTCCCTGCACTTCTGGTTTGTTTTCCAGCAGGTTGACTTCTCTGAACTGTACTTTCTTATTCTCTAATTCAGTATTATTCAGTTTAGGGGTGGATGGGGATGGGAGGTGGTGGAAATCTGGAAAGGGTTACAGAGGTGGGGGTGGTTGGGGGAGGTGTATGGGTGAACAGTCTCTATGGCAACCATTTCATAATTCTTGGTCTGTCATGCCTGCGCTCCACATTATGACGGATGGTGTCGACGGGCTGTAGTGGTGACCAGAGGTGGAATCTGGGAAAGAGTGGATCCACGATCCGTGGCTGGTTTAGCGGCCCCTTGAACGGCTCCTCTCCTCTGTTAGCTGTCCAGGTCCCCTCTCCCTCCAGCCTCACCATCTGCAGACCCCAATAGCTGCTTTGATTGGATTAGCCATGAATTAATGAGACAGGCTTGAAGAACAGCCTCGGTCGTGGAAATCTGTTATCATATCTTAATTCTCTTTTTGTGTGAGTGCAGCGCCTGTGTGCTATGGTTCTGGGTTTTTTAATAGGATTTAAAAGGAGCCAACCTGGGTTTCTTACAATGGGGATGGCTATTGGATTGGCAACCCAATAAAGATTGCATTGCTTGAACTCTCTTCAGAGTAGAAATGCATGTATGGAAAGCCTGTTCCTTCTCTGTTTAAGTATATTTATCTGTTATATAACTGAACGAATAGGCTAGGGATCGGGGGTGGGTGTGGGGGCAGGATATGGTGAACAGAGGACTCTTGGAAAAAACAGTGCACAGACAGACAAGGCTAGCTGGCAAAACAAGCAGTGGTGTACAAATGTCCCCCATAAACAGGACTTTAATGGCATCAAGTGTCTGTGTTATTGCCTGGTTGTTTCAACTTCCGATGTACACTAAAAGCCTCCGGAGTCGGACTAGTCTGTGCTCTCCTCTCCAAGGTGCTCATGTCTCCTTTCTGCTGCATGGATTAGAAAAGTTAGAAGTCATTTGTGCTTGTTTTTCAAAGTAATTGTTTTTGAAGTGTAGAGGTGTAAACCAAGTTTAGAGGATTGGCTGTTGCCATTCTGTTGACTTAAACATTCCTCCTTTATTTGACCACTGAGTGCATAAAAACACTACATTCTGCCTTCAGTCAAGTTGAAACCAGCATGGAGTTAACATTTTTATATAATCTTTCCTCTGCATGGTATTGGAATTAGCCTGCCCTCTGTCTTCCCCCCCAGTGTCTGAAATTAATAGCTTATGTATTTATTGTTGTAAGTTTCTGCTTAGTGTGAGAGAGGGATCAGTTGGGGGATGGCATTGTTTGGTTTGGGAAGTATTCGGTTGGTTGCATAGCAACAGGCTCCTGGAAACGGGAGTGGACGGTGTTGCCACTAGCAACCGTTGTTGCTCTGCAAACAATGTGGGCCAGTGCAAACAAGAGCCAAGACTGGGCTCCTGTTTTTAATTGAACATCTGTATGTGTTTTTCTCTGAGTTCTGTTTTAAGTTAGATTTGTCAGTGACAGATGTTTAAATCTTATCCAGATTTTCATACCAAATAGCAGGTATGAGTTTATAGAACTGCACGTTTAATTTTAGAAGACTAAAATGGTGAAGTTCTTCATTTTTCCCTCACAACTCTGTTGACGCTTTAACAGAGGGAAATTGGTCCACTCACGCAATTGTCTTAATTGCTCATTTGTGATTTGCTTGAGTGAAAACCGGCTCCTTTTGTAGGGGTTTGTGTGTGAAGTTGTCTTGGGGCTGCGAGGAGAAAGGCTGTTTTAAAGTGCAGCCCATTTATCGTTGGGTTCTACAGTGGTGTGCTGGGCCTCCCGCTGTGTTCCGCCTTTGTGCCGCTCATAGCAGCTGGTGGGGAATTTGTGTGGCTTTTAACCTTTACTTGGGGCTCAGATCATATTGGCTGTCTGCCTGCACTTTCTCCCTTCTCCAGTCCAACGCATGGCGCACTTCACCACTCCTACCAAAGCTCCCATTTAATTGATCTTTATGCATGAAAACCTAAAGGACAAAGCCTAGGTTTATGAGCCGCTACACCGCCCCACCGCTCCCTCGCCCTCCCTTCATTGCATAATATCAGTGCTAAGGAAAGTCCAAAGATAACTGCAGGGATTGTTACCAGTGTATTTATAACTCAACTGACACCCCACAAACAAATTATTTCCTTTTAAAACATCTGACCGCTGGAGCTTTAAATACAAATGTTTTCCTTTTTAACTTCATTCAGAAAATCCTAAATCAGTACTGCTATTATTTGCTTTGCCACAAGGAATAATGCAAGAAATCTACAAAGGAGGATGGTCCTTCTCTAGGGTCTACTCTGGACCCTTACAGAATGGTGTTCATGTTGCCTCCTCTGACAAATACACGTGCAGCCCCCTCTGGTCCATCTCATGTGACAGTTGTTTGTGACTGTTTAGAGAGGTTACACAGAGATGGACTTGGCTTTGTCTTCTCAAACAGCTTTTATATTGAGTGAGTCCCTATTTGATCAATGGTTAGACAACGATTGACACATGCCAGCCTAAAGTAATTGAAGAATTTCAACATTAGCTCCACCATTGAGGCTATTACTCATCTAGACAGCCAATCCTCCTGTATGGAAAATGTCAGTGGCACACCCAGCTCTGTGGTAGTCCATGCCTATAATTGTGAAATGTTATTTTTCAAAACAATGTTTCACAATTTTGTTTGATTAGCTTATGTATGGTGTTGCTCACAATTGTTTTCATGCCATAATGTTAATCTATTATTTGCCATCAGTCTTTAACTTGGTGTACAGCTCTAAAGGAATTTTCCACCAGAATATAAGCAATCTGCATTTAACATTCACTCACTGTTGAACGCTATTAGAACGAGTCTCTTAAGTGTCAAAACGGATTTGTAAGAAATACTGGCATTTTAAAGTGCTGGGGGTGTTTGAGCAGAGGAAGAGCTGAACAGCACCTGTTGCCCACCCACTATCTTGATTTTAAATGATGATTAATGACTGTCTAATCAAACAGTATTAAAAGCAGCCTGTTAATGAAGACTAAGCTAGTCATGCAAGCAAGCAGTGTTACTGTTTACATATGAGCTTTGATTATGGTAGATATGATAAAGCTTTGTATTATTTTCCTGGGCTTTTATTGCTGTAATTGTATATGTAGGGAGTGTTTAAGTTTAAATTATTTTCCTTATTCAGCCTGTGTCTGCCTGGTATGGTGGCCTTGTTTTAAAGTGGAGCTGACAGTCTTTTAACTACTTTGCAGATATGAAACAGACACTCATGTCAGTCAAAAATATAAAATTCCTAGTATATGCTACAAAACCAGCATTTATAAGAGGTTTTAAAAATAAGTTATGACTAATTTTTGGCAGAATAGATGGATGCAGTTCAATGCATGATTTAATACACTGCTCAAAAAAATTAAGGGAACACTAAAATAACACATCCTAGATCTGAATGAATGAAATATTCTTATTAAATACTTTTTTCTTTACATAATTGAATGTGCTGACTTTTTTCATTACATAATTGAATGTGCTGACAACAAAATCACACACAAATTATCAATGGAAATCAAATTTATCAACCCATGGAGGTCTGGATTTGGAGTCACACTCAAAATTAAAGTGGAAAACCACACTACAGGCTGATCCAACTTTGATGTAATGTCCTTAACAAGTCAAAATGAGGCTCAGTAGTGTGTGTGGCCTCCACGTGCCTGTATGACCTCCCTACAACGCCTGGGCATGCTCCTGATGAAGTGGCGGATGGTCTCCTGAGGGATCTCCTCCCAGACCTGGACTAAAGCATCCGCCAACTCCTGGACAGTCTGTGGTGCAACGTGGCGTTGGTGGATGGAGCGAGACATGATGTCCCAGATGTGCTCAATTGGATTCAGGTCTGGGGAACGGGCGGGCCAGTCCATAGCATCAATGCCTTCCTCTTGCAGGAACTGCTGACACACTCCAGCCACATGAGGTCTAGCATTGTCTTGCATTAGGAGGAACCCAGGGCCAACCGCACCAGCATATGGTCTCACAAGGGGTCTGAGGATCTCATCTCGGTACCTAATGGCAGTCAGGCTACTTCTGGCGAGCACATGGAGGGCTGTGCGGCCCCCCCAAAGAAATGCCACCCCACCATGACTGACCCACCGCCAAACCGGTCATGCTGGAGGATGTTGCAGGCAGCAGAACGTTCTCCACGGCATCTCCAGACTCTGTCACGTCTGTCACATGTGCTCAGTGTGAACCTGCTTTCATCTGTGAAGAGCACAGGGCGCCAGTGGCAAATTTGCCAATCTTGGTGTTCTCTGGCAAATGCCAAATGTCCTGCACGGTGTTGGGCTGTAAGCACAACCCCCTCCTGTGGACGTCGGGCCCTCATACCACCCTCATGGAGTCGGTTTCTGACCGTTTGAGCAGACACATGCACATTTGTGGCCTGCTGGAGGTCATTTTGCAGGGCTCTGGCAGTGCTCCTCCTGCTCCTCCTTGCACAAAGGCGGAGGTAGCGGTCCTGCTGCTGGGTTGTTGCCCTCCTACGGCCTCCTCCACGTCTCCTGATGTACTGGCCTGTCTCCTGGTAGAGCCTCCATGCTCTGGACACTACGCTGACAGACACAGCAAACCTTCTTGCCACAGCTCGCATTGATGTGCCATCCTGGATGAGCTGCACTACCTGAGCCACTTGTGTGGGTTGTAGACTCCGTCTCATGCTAACACTAGAGTGAAAACACCGCCAGCATTCAAAAGTGACCAAAACATCAGCCAGGAAGCATAGAAACTGAGAAGTGGTCTGTGGTCACCACCTGCAGAACCAGTCCTTTATTGGGGGTGTCTTGCTAATTGCCTATAATTTCCACCTGTTGTCTATTCCATTTGCACAACAGCATGTGAAATTTATTGTCAATCAGTGTTGCTTCCTAAGTGGACAGTTTGATTTCACAGAAGTGTGATTGACTTGGAGTTACATTGTGTTGTTTAAGTGTTCCCTTTATTTTTTTGAGCAGTGTATAATTCACCAATACATTTCTTGGTAGTTCAAAAAATATTGCTATCAGTTTGTAAGTCATAGCTGGCCGGGTACATTGTTTGCATCCTCCACCCTTTTGGGATGCACTGTTTCAGTTTTAATGACTCTATTTTTTACAAAAATGGATGAATGTAACTAAGGTTGGAAATGTCAATATAATCAAATTAGCAAGGGCAATGATCACAAGTCAGTCATAATGTGGCTAATAGGCTAGCATATCTATTTATGTAGGTATTTAGCTAGCTAAAAACACAGAGCTTAACACTAGCTAGCTGCTGCCATGTCATTGGAGCAGTGGGTGAGTGACCAACTTTTCCCCCGCATATTGTTTTTTGGTGGCTAGAGATGCAGGTGTCATTTGGTTAGTTAGCTAGCTAGGAAAGCGCTTTACATTTATTGCCATCTAGTTAGCTATGCTGAACTTTAACGACTGTTATCCAGTTAGCATATCTCTTGCGTTTGTAAATTCACTCAGACTGTCTACTCTGAATAACTGATGAATTTATGAACGCGCAACACTCGCTGAATATGACCGGTGTCAGTAAATGTTGGAAAAACTAGTAATTACATTGTTGCCAGCAGCACAGTTAGTCACTAACGCTCTAGATAACGTTAGTGACTACATAATGTAAACAGCCTAACCAGCTTTGCTTGGGCATGTAAAATGGTCAGAGTGAGGTGTTCTCTCATTTGTGTCTGGAAGTAGCTAGCCAACTTTAACCAGTTAGCTTGGGGATTGACTGCCGTTGTGAGGAACGCTCGCATTAACCTTACTTCTCGGCCAGAGCATCCACTGTCTATAGTGCAGTGTATGCTCTGAATTTTTCAACGACCCAGAGTGCACTTTGACACACTGGAGGCAATTTACGAACGCACCCTTAGTTGTCAATCAAATGTATTTGGTGTCGATCAAATGGGCGGGCGTGCGGGCAGGCAAGTTCCCATTCAGTTGTCAAAACGTGGGTTGGGACAAGCATGCATTGGCAGGCAAGCTGCAGAAAATTGAGCAAGAAAATTGAGCACGCTACTATTCCCCATCGTTTATCAGTGCAATTTTGATGGCCAATTAGCTGAAAAAGTTTTATCTAATGTTTCCTGGTTAGATTTTAGCTCATCTCGTTCTCGCTAGCATTAGTTGTTGTTCTTGTTGTTGATGTGCGTAAATGAGTGTGAGCGCCTACCTTTCCATGTTTTGTTTTTTTACAAGCATTTCGCTACACTCGCATTAACATCTGCTAACCATGTGTATGTGGCCAATAAAACTTTATTTGATTTATTTGATCAATAGGACTGTAACATTTCCCAAATGTAAGAGGACTCCTGTGGTATTTTCAGAAATCCATTTATTTTGTGGCTTTGGCGAATGTGTTCTAATGATCTGAAGTTGCGCTGTTGCTTACTGCCTGTTAATATACAGTCTAGTTCAAAGTGAATGATGGCAGGCCTGTGAGGTAAATGGTTTATTTGTATTGTAGTTCTAATTGACTCTGGCACACCGGTCTGCTAAGACTCCGGTCTTGGACGAGACAGATGTTTTTATTAGGTTGTATTTACTACAGTGTCTATTAATTGTCCAAACACACGCTATAGAATTTTCACAAATGGCTTACTCTACGTCGTTCCCAAACAATCTTTGAATTTATGAAAATGTGAAAATTACCATATCTAAGTGCTCTCATGTCAGAAAATGTCATTTTTCCTGGGGGTGTATATGAACAAATTTTTACTAAGATTTCATGTTGCTAAAACACTGGCAGTTCCACTTTTAAGTCTGCTCCTCTTGGCAACTGATTGACCTGAGGATGAATAAGTAATGGAAGTGGCATGTCTAAGGAGGGATTTCAGTGGCAACAGAAATTGTATTTGATTTCAGTTCCAACTGATTGTATTTGAATTCCATAATTTATTTATTTGAATTTAATGCACAAATTGAATATATGAATTATAATTAATCTAATTAAAATTGCATTCAATTTTAAATGTACATTTAATATAATACAGTTTGAATATGTACAGTATCAGTTAAACGTTTGGACACCTACTCATTCAAAGGTTTTAATTTTAATTTTTAAAACTATTTTCTACATTGTAGAATTATAGTAAAGACATCAACTATGAAATAACAAAGTATTTAACAAATCAAAATACATTTTGATGACAGCTTTGCACACTCTTGGCATTCTCTCAACCAGCTTCATGAGGTAGTCACCTGGAATGCATTTCAATTAACAGGTGTGCCTTGTTAAACGTTCACTTGTGGAATTTCTTTCCTCCTTAATGTGTTTCAGCTAATCAGTTGTTGTGACAAGGTGGGGGTGTGTAATACAGAAGAGTTTTGTAAAAGACCATGTCCATATTATGGCAAGAACCGCTCAAATAAGCAAAGAGAAAGGACAGTATATCTTTACTTTAAGACATGAAGGTCAGTCAATCCAGGACATTTCAATAACTTTTAAAGTCTCTTCATGTGCTGTTGCAAAAACCATCAAGCGCTATGATGAAACTGGCTCTCATGAGGACCGCCACAGGAAAGGAAGACCCAGAGTTACCTCTGCTGCAGAGGATAATTTGAGTTACATGCCTCAAATTGCAGCCCAAATAAATGCAGAGTTCAAGTAACAGACACATCTCAACATCAACTGTTCAGAGGAGACTGTGTGAATCAGGCCTTCGTGGTTGAATTGCTGCAAAGAAACGACTACTAAAGGACACCAATAAGAAGAAGAGACGTGCTTGGGCCAAGAAACATGAGCAATCTGTCCTTTTGGTCTGATGAGTCCAAATTTGAGATTGTTGCTTCCAACCGCTGTGTCTTTGTGAGACGCAGAGTAGGTGAACAGATGATCTCTGCATGTGTGGTTCCCACTGTGAAGCCTGGAGGAGGTGTGGTGGTGCTTTGCTGGTGACACTGTCTGTGTCTGTCTGAGTTTATTTAGAATTCAAAGCACACTTGGCCTTGCTGGTTAACACAGCATTATGCAGCGATATGCCATCCCATCAGGTTTGCGCTTAGTGGGACTATCATCATTTTGTTTTTCAACAGGACAATGACCCAACACACATCCAGGCTACGTAAGGGATATTTGGCCAAGAAGGAGAGTGAAGGAGTGCTGCATCAGATGACCTGGCCTCCACAATCCCCCGACTTCAACCCAATTGGGTTGAGTTGGACCGCAGAGTGAAGGAAAAGCAGCCAACAAGTGCTCAGTATATGTAGGAACTCCTTCAAGACTGTTGGAAAAGCATTCCCGGTGAAGCTGGTTGAGAGAATGCTAAGGGTGTGCAAAGCTGTCAAGGCAAAGGGTGGCTACTTTGAAGAATCTGAAATATAACATATTTTGATTTGTTGAACTTTTTTTTTTGGTTACATATGTGTTATTTCATAGTTTTGATGTCATCACTATTATTCTACAATGTAGAAAATAGTAAAAATAAAGAAACCCTTGAATGAGTAGGTGTCAACTTTTGACTAGTACTGTATATGTTTAGTTTTAATATGGTAGATATTGCATTCATTATCTGTATCAAGTTTACAAACTAAGTTTATCAAAGTTTCATGTATTTAACTTCTCAGATGCATTCAGATTCAGTTTTGAGATGGGTATTTGACATAATTTCACTAGAATAATATTATATTTTTGCGGGATATACGGATAGTCGAAACGCATGTAAAAAAACAAATAGAAACGGGCTTGCTGCGCAGCTTGGGTGCTGCTTGCTTGCAGCAGTGTGATTTGGCAGGGGCTGGTGAGTTTTACACAGGAGAGATAGGGAGAGCGAATAGCCATACAGACTTGCGGTAGTTAGACAAACTTGTAGATTCCATAGGTTGTCTACCATCCCATCTGGTAGTGCTTGTCTTGACTGCATCAAATCGATGTAAAGGAGATGGCCAGCTAAAAGTAATTGAGGGTATTTTGCTGCGTTTCCCGTCCTTGTCTACAACCACTCCATTCAGATTAAACAGCCTACCTGATGGTTGCTAGTAATTGAAGCCTACTCCTTCTCATTTAACAAACTTAATTCAGTAATTGTAATTCCATTTTGCATTGATTAGAAATCTCCCATGTTGCTTACTACACATGGAGTCACCGACTGTAGACAGTGCCGCTTTGATTGGCTGACATTAAGAGCAAAGGCGTGAAACCGTGTAGGCTACTACGGTATGTATTTTTATGAGGTCTATGTCAGAACTATATTCAAAAGTTTGTTTTATTGAATTTCAAATATCATGGTCTATGCTTGTGTGTAGCAATGTCACAGATAATTGAATTGAAACAACCGTTTCATTGTTAAAATAGACCTAGAGATCTTGGCTCTTAACTTGATCCCTCTTTTCTCGCAGAGAATTTTCCTGCTGCATCAGGAAATTCAAATGAGCTTCATGATTACTTCAAAATTACACTATCTTTCTCTCAAGCCTGCTATCAAATAATATTCTCTCGCTCGATTTAAACGCTAGGCCTAGGTCCTATTACTGGAACATTCATTTTTAGGGGTCTGTCTTTCATATAATATATCTCATACATACATGCATATACACAGATATCAAATAAAATTGTATTTGTCACATGCCCCGAATACAACCGGTGTAGTAGACCTTAGTGAAATGGTTATTTACAAGCCCTTAACTTCATTAAGGCTAGGGGGCACTATTTTCACGTCCGGATGAAAGTGTGCCCAAAGTAAACTGCCTGCTACTCAGGCCCAGAAGCTAGGATATGCATATAATTGGTAGATTTGGATAGAAAACACAAAAGTTTCAAATGTTTTTTATCGATTTTATTTACGTTTAAAAATACCTAAAGTTGGATTAGGAAAGTTGTTTGGATCAAGTTTACAGTTAACTTATTAGATACTTTGTAGTCATGTTGCGTGAGTTGGAACCGGTGTATTTTCCGAATCAAACGTGCCAAGTAAATGGACATTTTGGGGATATAACGACAGAATTTATCGAACAAAAGGACCATTTGTAATGTTTAATGGACATATTGGAGTGCCAACAGAAGAAGATCTTCAAAGGTAAGGCTTTAATTATATTGTTATTTCTGACTTTTGTGTCACGCCTGGCGGGTTGAATTATGATTTTCATGTGTTTGTTTGATGGGGTGCTGTCCTCATATGGTTTGCTTTCGCCGTAAAGCCTTTTTGAAATCTGACACGGTGGCTGGATTAACAAGAAGTTCATCTTTAAACCGATGTATAACACTTGTATGATTTTTGAATTATTATGAGTATTTCTGTTTTTGAATTTGGCGCGCTGCTATTTCACTGGGTGTTGTCAAATCAATCCCATTAACGGGACTGGGCGAGAAGGGATCACTAAGAAGTTAACCAACAATGCAGTTTTAAGAACCCCCCCCCCAAATAAATAAAAAAAGACAGATGATTAAAGAGCAGCAGTAAAATAACAATAGTGAGGCTATATACAGGGGGTACCAGTACAGAATCAATGTGTGGGGGCACTGGTTAGTCGAGGTAATATGTACATGTAGGTAGAGTTATTAAAGGGACTATGCTTAGATAATAACAGAGTAGCAGCAACCTAAAGGAGGTGGGGTAGTGCAAATAGTCTTTGTCACCTCCCTTCTTGGTTACAGCCGAGACATTCAGTCCCCTCCTGGATCAGGATCCCTGTTGAGTATACATAAAATAAAAAGTGCATGTGAGATATTTTATATATATTATATTTTTTTATGTTGTGTGCACATTCGGTAATACCATATACCCCGGTTTGGTACAGAAACGGTATGAAAATCTGGATACTTCCCAACCCTACTTTATTAGGGCGGAGACATGAGCATCTCATCATTATGTACAGATCTCTAACTAAGGTAACACCAACATCTTTTTAGGGAGCGGTAATGAGGTGACCAATAATGGTTGCAATTGAGATCAGCTGTGTGCCTATGATGGTTTAACGAGACATCGGCTTTCAATAATCATCCATTGATGGTTGCAATAGGCTGCTTGTTATTTTGGTTTATTTTCTATTATGCTTCATTCTGTAGGCTAACCGTTAGCCTATCCATTGTTACATAATGAAAGGTGTGAAAACTAATAATAGGCTGTGTTTACCTGGCTGAGTTCATGAGCTGATTTGGGCCATCAGTTGATTGACAGATGTAGGTCCTACTGTAGAACGATAAACTTTTCTCCAGTGTGGATGCTAGCCCACAATTTATAGTTAGGCTATGTAGAATTTCTAGAGGTGTGTAGAGTACTGGAAATCTGTACTTTAATTGTAATTTACTCAAGTAAAAGTAGCCCTCTTAAACTACTTGAGTAAAAAAGTATCTGGCCAGAAAACTAAATACTAGTTACAAATTTAGTATGGTAATTTGTTACACCTTCTGATAAACTGTGACGGCAAACAAAAAGGACAACTTAGTGCAATAAATTTTACATTAATTTAATATTTTAAGCCTGCCAGCGCCGTCTTGCAGATGTCCTCCAGCACAGGTAGTTTCCAATGAAGACTGACATCAAACAGTCTGTAGGCTGTACAATTTTAAATGACGGTCTTATTCAAAGTTGACTTAATATATATCAATGTGCTTAATTTCATAAAGTAAATGGTACTCGAGACATTGGAATAATTTTACAATTTCAATAGCATTAATAAATGTATTTCACAATATAATTTCAAGCTCATGTGGTGGTGAATGCGTACTAAAAAGACTTACAAGTGTGATGTTTCATTTTTCACTCAAAGAAATATCAAGGAGAGTCGGGTAATTATTACAACAATATCAACATTTCACTATCAATCATGACACATTTCAGCATGTAATTAAACATCAACGTAGGTATTCAGGTAAGAATGTTGGTAATAAAAAAATCAATCAGTGCAGAACTCAATTGCCAAAGTCGACGAAATCATATTTTTCTTGCCAAGGTAAGATTTACCCTCCTTCTCTTGCAAAACTCTCCTTTCCACTGAAGGGTATTTATTTTCTTGGCTGGCCTATTTTTCTCACCCTCGGTTGTGCTGCTACAAGCTGTAAATAAAGACACACACACAACAGTTTTCAGCTGTGCTAACATAATTGCAAAAGGGTTTTCTAGTGATCAGTGAGCCTTTTGAAATGATCAACTTGGATTAGCTTAAACAACGTGCCATTGTAACACAGGAGTGATGGTTGCTGATAATGGGACACTGTACACTTATGTAGATATTCCATAAAAAAATCAGTCATTTCAGGCTACAATAATAATTTACAACATTAATAATGTCTACAGTGTGTTTCTGATCAATTTGATGTTATTTTAATGGACAATTTATTTTTTCTTTCAAAAACAAGAACATTTCTAAGTGACCACAAACTTTTGAACGGTAGTGTACGTACAGTCACTGTGGGGACGACGTCATCGACGCACTTATTGATGAAGCCAGTGACTGATGTGGTGTACTCATCAACGCCATCGGAAGAATCCCAGAACAGTATTCCAGTCTGTGCAAGCAAACCAGTCCTGTAGCTTAGCATCTGCTTCATCTGACCACTTTTTATTGGTTGTCACTGGTGCTTCCTGCTTTAGTTTTTGCTTGTAAGCAGGAATCAGGAGGATAGAATTATGGTCAGATTTGCCAAATGGAAGGTGAGGGAGAACTTTGTACGTGTCTCTGTGTGTGGAGTAAAGGTGGTCTCGAGTTTTCTGTTTTTTAAAATTATTGTTTGTTTTCCTCTGGTTGCACATGTGCCATGCTGGTAGAAATGAGGTAAAACGGATTTAACTTTCCCTGCATTAAAGTCTCCGGGCACTAGGAGCGCCGCCTCTGGATGAGCGTTTTTCTGTTTGCTTGTGGCCATATACAGCTCATTGAGTACGGTCGGTATTAGTGCCAGCATCTGTTTGTGGTAGTAAATAGACAGCTACGAAGAATATAGATGACAACTCTTTTGGTAAGTAGTGCAGTCTACAGCTTATGAGATACTTTACCTCAGGCAAGCAAACATCGAGACTTCCTTAGATTTCGTGCACCATCTGTTGTTTACATAGATAGCCACCCCTTGTCTTACCAGAGGCGCCTGTTCTGTCCTGCCGAAAAAGCATAAAACCCGCCAGCTGTGTTATTCAGCCACGACTCGGTGAAACATAAGATATTGTAGTTTTTAATGTCCTGTTGGTAGGATATACGTACTTTGGAAAATAGGACCGATGGTAAAGGCAGATTACCCACTCGCCGTCCGATCCTTACAAGGTACCCAGATTCAATCTGTTCTCCTCTACCTTTCCTGGCTGGCAAATAACAAGGATGTTGTCTCTGGTTTTGAATCTGAATTTAAAGAACTGAATCTGAATGCATTTGAAAATATATATTTTTGATCAACTTAAAATTATAGTTTGTAAACTTCATACACAGACAATGAATACAATATCTACCATATTGAATATATACATACATATCTGAATATTCCGTTAAATGTTATTTGAAAACTGAACGCAATATTAATTAAATTCAGTTTTAAATCATGAAATATAAGTTAAATGTCTTAATTCAATGATCCAATTTGTGCATTACAAATTCAAAAATGTTGAATTCAGTATCATTAAACAAATTCAGAGTTATGGAATTCAAGTACAATTTCATTTGGTTATGAAATCACTCCATACGTATCCATGTCTGCTGACTAATTAGGCCTCATTTGTTTAAGCTCCTGATCTTCTGGAGGTGTGGTGCCTTCCCTCCTGCAAGACCCCCTTCCCCTCTCCTTCACCTCCCTTGCTTTGTGGCCACACTCAAAAGTTCCTGTGCATGAGCTTTATAAATAAGAGAAAGGATGGCACAGTGGGGGGAGGGAGCAGAGCGGGGCAGAGTTAGGGGTGGTCGTCATGGATTCCTCACCATAGCAACCGGCAAACGTTTACAAAGCATTGAGGAATTTCCTGATATCAGCTGGATTATTGGAGCCCCCAGAGAACGGCTCTCATTTGAAACAAACACTGCTTATCGTCAGTACCCTGGCAGGGGTAGGAACCCCACTGCCATTTTCTTCTTTTTTTCTCTTTTCTTTGGTGGGGCTGTGGAAGTTTTATTTTATTTTCAATCCCTCCTTCTCCCCTCTTTCTTTCTCTGAAAGAGAGAGCCTTTGTCACTCCATTTTTTTGCTCTTCTCACTGCCTTTTGCCATGCTGTGCATATTTTCTCCCAATGTTCGAGAGAGAGTGTTTACAGTTTGGAGGACCAGGCCTCCTAAATCCTGACAATACTCACAACTGTTTTCACCACAACTTTTTCCACCTGCTTCTTTCCTAGCAGCTGGACTTCTACTAAGCAGCTGTTTAGTGTTGCTGTCTTTACCAGTGTTGTTAATGTTCCATTAATAAAGGCCAGAAGTAAGGCACCTTTGGGGCTCTGAGGTGACTCCGTGTGACTTGGCAGGGGCCTGGAGCCTGGTCTGGACCCCCCCTGGGCAATATGAAAGCCCTGGCCCTTCTCTCAGGCATGCTGTGAAAAGCCCATTTGTTTGGCATGGCAGCATATGTGCAGGCCTGGCTCTGAGTAGGGATGCATGCTGTCTGTTCTCGTGTCCTGTCTGGCAGGGCTGTGCATCTTGTCTCTTGCCTTGGATATCCTTGTGCTCACTACTCCTCTTCCCCATCCCTCTCTCCCCTGTAGGTTCCCAGCATGCAGAGTTCAGAGGGAGGGTCCGATTCGTCGTCCAGTGTGGCGCTGCGTACGTCCACCTCCGCCCAGGCCCCCGTGGTGCAGCCTGTCCCAGCCTCACAACAGGTAAACCATTACACTATCAACAAGACAGGCCCTAGTTTTGTTGGACCTGGACAACTGTTCAGTCGTGTGGTCAGGTGCTACAAAGAGGAACCTCTGAAAATTACAATTGGCTCAGAACAAGGCAGCACGGCTGGCCCTTAAATGTACACAGAGAGCTAACATTAATAATATGCATGTAAATCTCTCATGGCTCGAAGGGGAGGAGAGATTGACTTCATCACTTCTTATTTTTGTAAGAAGTGTTGACATGCTGAATGCACCGAGGTGTCTGTTTAAACGACTAGCACACAGCTCGGACACCCATGCATACCCCACAAGACATGCCACCAGAGGTCTCTTCACAGTCCACAAGTCCAGAATAGACAGACTATGGTAGGTGCACAGTACTACATAGAGCCATGGCTACATGGAACTCTATTCCACATCAAGTAACTGATGCAAGCAGATAAAAATACACCTTCTGGAACAGGGGGGACTGTGAAGAGACACACGCTTACACATAAGACGCACTCTACACACACGTACAGATGGATTTTGTATTGTAGAGTAGTGGCCTGAGGGAACACACTTAATGTGTTGTGAAAAATGTTATGAAATGTCATGTAATGTAGTATTTTAAATTGTATGGAACTGCCTTAATGTTGCTGGACCCCAGGAAGAGTGCAGCAGCTAATGGGGATCCTTAATAAATAAATATATAAAACCAGGCTGTACTCTCTCACATGCAGCACAGTGGGTCTCTCTCACTCAACCATAACTCTACCTCACAGTACTAGGGCTGTGATGGTCATGACATCATTTTGTCAGCTGGTTATTGTCATCCGGTTATTGACCGTTAATTAACGTTTAACATATCCACGCCTCCACACATACGAGCCGCTGATGCATGCCTTTGGAACTTCTACATTTAAAACATTTAATTTAATATACACATCACAATAAATCCATTATTTATTTTAGTCAGGTCTAAAGGAAAATTATGATATGAATAAAATGTGTTTCAGAAGAACAGAATGAGGTGGCCTTCTGTAGGCCTATTATCTGGCTATGCTCCATGCCATAGGCTGTAGGCTTACTCATTTAGTTGACAAGATATGCTTATAAATTCGTGACATAAGTTTATAGTAAGAAGAATATAATTGAACTTAATTGATATTTTTGGTGGTTATAAGTGGTTATGTTGAGCTACAAGTTTTGAAAGTAGTCCTGTATGCTAGATTTAGTTATTTGGCAACTTTAGATGTGAATGATATAAACCTTAGAATGTTTTAGAAATCAAACGTATATGGGCTGTGCGTTATGACTGTAGGCTATTGATGATTTGAGAAAGTAGCAAAAAAAGCTTGCCCTCTGTACCTTGCCTCAGGCTGCACAGCTGTTCTCTCATCAAGTGATCATATTTTCACCCATCAGACAATTTTCAATTTAATCTTGTCTTTACTAATATGTAAAATTGGTTTAGATTTAGAATGGCCCATTATCAAATAAAAGGAACAGGGGCAGGGGAAAAATGCATGTCATCTATATGCAGTCGAATGGCGCCGAAGAACATGGCTGACGTTTTACAATCTCCCAACCGATTGTGAAATTGTGTAACTTTTTGTGTACATAATGTTGCTGCTACAGTCTCTCTGCTACCGTCTCTCCGAAAAGATCTTCTGGACATCAGAAAAGAGATTACTTACCATGGACTGGAAGAAACTTTTTCCTTTAATGAGTCTGACGAAAAGGATATCCTGCTTTAACTGGAACAGGCACAGATCCATGCTGTTTGCGTGAAGAAGACGCTGGGAAAGGGGACGCAGATCGGGAATCCTTCTGAGAAGCCAGAGGCAAGCGAGTAAACTACCAATGGCTTTGATTCTCGTTGCTAACATGCAATCGTTAGAAAATAAAATTGATGACCTATTATTAAGATGATCCTACCAACGGGACATAAAATGTTACAGTTTAATGTTTCACCGAGACGTGGCTGAAGGAAGAAACGGATAATATAGAGCTGGTGGTATTTTCCATGCACCGGCAGAACAGAGACGCTACCTCTGGTAAGACGAGGGGTGGGGGTGTGCCTTTTTGTCAATAACAGCTAGTGCGCGATGTCTAATTAAAGAAGTCTTGAGGTATTGCTCGCCTGAGGTAGAATACCTTATAAGTTGTCGACCACACTATCTACCGAGAGTTCTCATCTGTATTATTCGTAGCCGTCTATTTACCACCACAAAGCGAAGCTGGCACTAAGACCGCTCTCAACCAACTCTGTAAGGCCATAAGCAAAGAAGAAAATGCTCACCCAGAAGCGGCGCTCCTAGTTGCCGGGGACTTTAATGCAGGCAAACTTAAATCAGTTTTACCAGCAAGTAACATGTGCAACCAGGGGGGGGGGGGGAATCCTAGACCACCTTTACTCCACACGCAGCGATGCATATAATGCTCTCCCCCGCCCTCCATTTGGCAAATCTGACCACAATTCTATCCTCCTGCTTACAAGCAAAAACTAAAGAAGTACCAGTGACTCGCTCAATACAGAAGTGGTCAGATGCCGCGGATGCTACACTACAGGACTGTTTTGCTTGCACAGACTGGAATATGTTCCGGGATACATCCAATGACATTGAGGAATACACCACCTGTCATCGGCTTCATCAAAAAGTGCATCGACGACGTCGTCCCCCACAGTGACTGTATGTACATATCCCAACCAGAAGCCATGGATTACAGGCAACATCCACATCGAGCTAAAGGCTAGAGCTGCCGCTTTCAAGGAGCGGAAGACTTATCTGGACGCTAATAAGAAATCCCGCTATTCCCTCGGACGAACCATCAAACAAGCAAAGCGTCAATACAGGATTAAGATCGAATCCTACTACACCGGCTCTGACACTCGTCGGATGTGGCAGGGCGTGAAAACTATTACGGACTACAAAGGAAAACCCAGACGCGAGCTGCCCAGGGACTCGACCCTACCAGACGAGCTAAATGTCTTTTTTATGCTCGCTTCGAGGCAAGCAACACTGAAGCATGCACGAGAGCACCAGCTGTTATGGATGACTGTGTGATAACGCTCTCTGTAGCCGATGTGAACAAAACCTTTTAAACAGGTCAACATTCACAAAGCCACTGGGCCAGACGGATTACCAGGATGTGTACTCAAAGCCTGCGCGGACCAACTGTCAAGTGTCTTCACTGACATTTTCAACGTCTCCCTGGCTGAGTCTGTAATACCGACATGTTTCATGCAGACCACCATAGTCCCTGTGCCCAAGGAAGCGAAGGTAACCTGCCTATATGATTACCGCCCTGTGGCACTCACGTCAGTAGCCATTAAGTGCTTTGAAAGGCTGGTCATGGCTCACATCAACAGCATCCTCCCGGACACCCCAGACCCACTCCAATTTAAATACCGCCCCAACAGATCCACAGATGACGCAATCTTAATCGCACTCCACACTGCCCTTTCCCACCTGGACAAAAGAAACACCTATGTGAGAATGCTGTTCATCGACTACAGCTCAGCGTTCAACACCATAGTGCCCACGAAGCTCATCACTAAGCTAAGGACTCTGGGACTAAACACCTCCCTCTGCAACTGGATCCTGGACTTCATGACTGGCCGCCCCTAGGTGGTAAGAGTAGGCAGCAATACGTCTTGCACGCTGATCCTTAAAACTGGGGCCCCTCAGGGGTGTGTACTTAGTCCCCTACTGTATTCCCTGTTCACCCACGACTGCGTGGCCTAACACGACTCCAACACCATCAAGTTTGCTGATGACACAACAGTGATAGGCCTGATCACCGACAATGATGAGACGGCCTATAGGGAGGTGGTCAGAGACCTGGCAGTGTGGTGCCAGGACAACAACCTCTCCCTCAATTTGAGCAGGACAAAGGAGCTGATCGTGGACTACAGGAAAAGGTGGGCCGAACAGGCCCCCATTAACATCGACGGGGCTGTAGTGGAGCAGGTTGAGAGCTTCATGTTCCTTGGCGTCCACATCACCAACGAACTATCATGGTCCAAACACACCAAGACAGTCGTGAAGAGGGCACGACAAAACCTTTCCCCCCCAGGAGACTGAAAAGATTTTGCATGGGCCCCCTCATCCTCAAAAGGTTCTACAGCTGCACCATCGAGAGCATCCTGACCGGTTGCATCACCGCCTGGTATGGCAACTGCTCGGCATCTGACCGTAAGGCGCTACAGAGGGTAGTGCCAACGGCCCAGTATATCACTGGGGCCAAGCTTCCTGCCATCCAGGACCTATATAATAGGCGGGGTCAGAGGAAAGGCCATAAAATTCAGACCCCAGTCACCCATGTTATAGACTTTTCTCTGCTACCGCACGGCAAGTGGTACCGGAGCGCCAAGTCTAGGACCAAAAGGCTCCTCAACAGCTTCTACCCCCAAGCCATTAGACTGCTGAACAATTCATAAAAATCTGACAATTTACATTGACCCCCCCCTTGTACACTGCTGCTACTCGCTGTTTGTTACCTATGCATAGTCACTGCCTCCACCTACATGTACAGATTACCTCAACTAGGCTGTATCCCTGCACACTGACTCGGTACCGGTGCCCCCTGTATATAGCCTCGTTATTCTTATTGTGTTACTACTTTTTATTTTAGCCTACTTGGTAAATGGTTTCTTCTTGAACTGCACTGTTGGTTAAGGGCTTGTAAGTACGCATTTTCACGGTAAAGTCGACACTTGTTGTATTCGGCGCATGTGGCAAATTAAGTTTGATTTGAATAGCGACTGGAGGCCGCGTGCTTTCCCACCGGTCTATTTTCTTTGGGATACTTCGGGTTTAAAGCAGAGCATGTGCTTAATTTGAGCAGCTAGGACTGGGCGGTGTACTGTATTTTACGATATGCCGGTGTTGATGTAGAGACCTTTTGGGGTTTTTACTTTACCTACTATAACGGTATTTAAATGTGATACGCCGTGTGTAACGTCCGTTTTTATAGTTCACTACTTGAGTTTTCTCTATGTCTATGCCGCTTTCCACACAGACCTAGCCCCGTCACTCAAGGAGCGCATTTGTTGTTCCTCGAGCACTAGACACTTGTGTTCAGTCTGCATGCTGAATGTAGCACATGCAACAATTTTGATGAGAAGGATGCTGTTTTAACTTTGCTTCTTAATATAAATCCACTAGCGTTCTATAATTGCATTATTAGTTTATTTCTTACATCTGCAAACAGCTCATTTGTATTTTATTAGCAAGTTGGTCCTAAATCTTGTTAGCTGAAAGTCACTAATGCTAATCGGTAGCTAGCTAATAAATGTACTGAGTCAGAGCAAAAGTAATTCGCTATACAGCCTGATAATACCAGTGATGGTGTAGACCTAAATCAGCATGTTTGTGAAACAGTGTCTTCTAAATCAAAGAAGAATACGTGAAGCAAGAATGTTAGCTACATTGAGGAACTGAGAGAACATTTAATGTAGCTAAATATTATAGGGTGCCCTAGGAAACGCTTAAGTGATAATGCCCTCGATGCCGGTGTTTGGAGGATATATTGGCACGGGTTTGTTAGTCCCGGGTTACCAACATATTCAAATAATTATTTTTTCATTAATGTTAATTTGATGAATTTATTCATACTATTTAATCCTTCCACAAGATATAGTCCTGACACACATCTAGGGTTGCTACCCAAGCCGGCTGGTTGTTCGGTTGCCAGAGACGCAACCCAGTTGTTCAGTCTTTTTGTTCTGTATCAATGGACTCAACCCAGTTGTTCGTTCGAAATGTTCCATTGCCATATTGGCTGGCAACATTCTTATCCCTTGCTTGCTAGCTAGCCAACTACAGCTAACTTACAGTAACGTCAAACAGCGCAGCCAGAATAACAACAGTAGCTGCATTTGCATTTGTTTAAGCTGTTTTCTCGTCACATGTTTTTGGATACATCCATAGCAATGAGCTAATGAGGCACTATTTCGCTTGGCATAGAAAATGTGCTCTCTCGTCAGGACAGTGTTCAGAGGAGCTAGCCAACAACACAGCTAACATAATCACTTCAAACTGAAACTAAAAAGACTGCAAACTAGCTGCACTTTGTTTCGTTTGACCTTTTTTTCCCCAATTTATATTTCTTTGTATATATTCATAAAAAAACTGCCAGCTGATACATGATTTCGACTGATTGAGAAGCGCTGCCTGCTTGTCTCGTCCAGATCTTGACACGTTCATTACTATGGGACAGCTGGAGATTGAATTTGAATATTGAAACAATGTTGCAAATGTCGGAGAGACAGACTGCAAGGTTTTTACAAATCTCCGTTGTTGAAAAATAAATGTTACTCTAAAAGAAATGTGAGATAATGTCTAGATTTTTATAGTGGAGATCACGTTTATAAAGTGCCTGGCTGGGCTGATGAGACAGTGGATTGCACACTCAGATGGAACAGAGTAAATAGTTATTTTACATCATATATTTAGCCTGTGGTAACTTGCGGAATAGACACCGACTGGAATGCGGGTTTAACCAATCAGCATTAGAACCACCTGTTGTATAATTGTCAACGTCCTACCCAGTAAAAATAACTCCTCCCTGGCATTTTCATTTGTCAAGTCAAACACTGTATTTAAGTGCCCGCTATTATATTCTAACTATGGAATTTGAATAATCATTCTATTTCCATGATTCCAACAGTTCACCCAAGTGTTTTGCTCTAAATCGCAAGTCAAATTGAAATTGCAACATTTGCTTAAAAATAAGGCCTTGATTGTTTGCCCATATTGTGCAGCCCTACTTGGCAGTGTGGAAATTCTCAAATGAGTGCAGGTAATGCAGCAATTGCTGAAAGTGTTTTTAAATTATTTATTTTTTACTGTTTTGAACTGGTCAATTGAACTATCAGAATGGAGACAGAGCCATTGAAATCACTTAAAATGTATGTGTTGCCACCTTACGGCCACCCCGTCATACCGTCCGATTTTTTTAAAATATCGTGATAGGATATTTTGGCCCTATCGCCCAGTCCTATGAGCAGCTGAGAAATAAATATAACACTTATTTCACTCCACACATCAACCATTGTTTGAGGAGCATGCCCTCTCTGCCCGACATGATATTCCGCCTAAACTCTGTATGCCATGGCCTCCAACCTTGTTCCTGCAACTACCCAGTGCTGAATTTGGGAAACCAAGTGGAATCTGTTTGTGCACATCGATAGTATCATGTTTTCAAACCAAACATATTTCACTAAACTGCTGACAGCCCGTCTGTACGCTCGAGAAAGGAATAAAGAAGAGAGCATAGGAGATGGAAACGCATGGTGGTGAGATTCTGTAGCTAAAGGTAATGTGTTGCCCAATTAATGATGAAAATATACAACATTCCCTGTTACTAAGCTATTCAAATTCACAATCAATGAACCAACAGCATCATCTAGGGCTATATTATGTTCTCTCCGAGACTCATGGGTTGACATTTTGGAGCGTAGCGTAAGGTAACCAGTCCATCCAATATACATAATACAGTCCACACTCAAAGACGATTACTCCCCCAAAAAATTAATGTTCAAGTATAGGCCAGACCAATTATGTACCAAAGACATCTTAATAATTTTTGTTTTAGTTTTTTTTTGCAATGAGTAATATGCGGTAGGCTATGTATTGTATAATGGCACAATAATAATTTGAACTCTGCTCTAATATGCGAATGAGAGTTTTTAATTAATCATCACCTTAGATAGTGCTGTACATTTCGTTGTGTTAGGCTTTCAAACAACATCCAGAACTACCATGTTTTACACTCAGTTTCAACCTGCTGTTGAACTTCTTTCTTCAAACTGATCATTACAGTTATGTGAGTTTGATAGGCCTAAGTGTGTAAGTATGATAGACCTCCTGTTTTGATAAGTGTTTGATGTGATTTTAGATTGCATTTGCATTGATGTCAGAGTGGTTAGAGGAACAATAGAGCCCTGAGTACCAGGCCATTAGGACCTGTTGGTTGTTACTGAGTTGGGTACTACCAAAGCATGTCCGGAGTGCAAAAATGTATATTACCATGACTCAACGGTCACGTGGAATTTTACTGCGGTCATGACTAACAGTCACCACAACAGCCCTACACAGTGCTCTACATCACAGCATCCCACCTCACTCCCAACACACAATATTCTCCCCAGGGGAACCAAGCCACTCACGCCATGCACTGGGGAAGAGCAGCAGAATGTTAAAAGGGAATTCTCAACAACCCTGTTGATTTTATTAATCATTTATACCAGATGTATTATACTGCAGAGCAATCCTTTAATGTGAATTTATTTCCAGTCTACAGTACATTAAGAACCCCAAAAATATGTCAACAAGCATTTGCCTAGATGTGGCTGACGGCATCATGAATCATTTGATATCATGTTGTCGTGTGTGATCAGATCTGGCTAGGCAGGAGTTTCTCATTAGTACAATTAGGACCTATAACCTTGTATTGCCACAGCTGTTCAAAGTTCTGGGAAAAGGACATGGGTTGACGAGAGAATCCATAGAAACCAAGCAGTAAATATCCGTATGTAAATATTTTTGGATAGTGTATAATATGTGCCTTGACAGCTGGCTATGCTTGAGAGAAGCCAGTGCTGAACTATAGGCCTATACTACGCCGCAGTCTACCTCAACATTTTTTTTTTTCTATAAGAGGAAATGTCAATTTATTTTTTGTTGTCATGAACACACATCTCCATCAACACTACCCTGAATAGGGATACCAGGAGTGGTCTTCTGCAACCGCCAAAGAAAAACGTCCCAAACAAACATTGTGGTCTCCTGTAATTAGTGAAAGACTAGAATGGACTTACACAAAAATATGTTGACTGTAAGGCTGCATTGCTGCTGGATAGGAAAGCATAGTCTTTCCCACCAGCATTCACTTCATAGTTGTCTTAACAAGAAAGGTTTTGCACAAGCCACAGTGTACATATAATAAGGAAGGATATTCTACCAAAAGTCATGTCAAAAATTCAGTCAAGTTCCATGTTTCGTTTGTGGTTATCTGGTACTCTTTCCATAGTGTGTGTTTTGCGTGTGCATCTTATGTGCTTACCAATAATGGTGCGTGTCCTCTCCCCCCAGAGGGTGCTGGTTCAGGCCACAGGCTCAGCCCAGAAAGGAGCGCAGGTGCAGCAGCTGTCAGTCCCCCGGGTGCAACAGGTCCCTCAGCAGGTACACACCGTCTCCTCACCACCCCTCCTTCCTTCTCTCCAGCCCCCAGGACACTCAATCAGTCGGGCTTTATCCACACGCACAGCATGGCTCCACCACAGTAGCATCAGACATATTGATACCAATCACATTCTCCACTGTATTGTAAGCGTTGTTGCTTTTGAATGGTATTGGTTTCTAACTGATATAATGGCTGTTAGATCTCAATCAGGTGTGCTTCAAGTGCTCAGCAGGGATTTTCTTTTTTCTCAGCATGACACTTTAGTCCCACTGCCACCTACTGACAGCACTGTGGTAATATATTTTTTTACATTTGTATTTTATTTAACTAGGCGAGTCAGTTAAGAACAAATTCTTATTTACAATGATGGCCTAGGAACAGTGGGTTAACTGCTTTGTTCAGGGGCAGAACGACAGATGTTTACCTTGTTAGCTCGGGGATTTGATCTAGCAATCTTTCGGTTACTGGCCCAATGCTCTAACCACTAGGCTACCTGCTGCCCAAATCAATATTATGATTACGGAAGACATGAGTTACTCTATTTTGATTACTAACAAGCATAGATGTTTTATCTCATTTCAAGGAATGAAAAATAGCCTAGAAGTGGATACTCCCTCTTGATGACAATAATGCTCAATGGTTGTGTTTGTCTCGCCATAGGTCCAGCAGATCCATCATGTCTACCCCTCCCAGGTTCAATATGTGGGAGAGGGGGGAGAAGCAGTTTACACTAATGGAACCATGTAAGTACTGCAGTGCTCTTCATTTAAGGCAATGGAATATGTTCCAGCGGGCTTTAAAATACTTCTAAATAGAAAACCATGAAAAGATGCACTATGTAGAAATCGCTCTGCCATTTCCTGGTTGCAAAAACTGAAAATAAGCAAACTATTAGAATTTATGTGACAAAACAAGCAAGTATAGTGTAGAGAATCATTGTACCATCTAAACCACTGTGATATATTTTCCATAACCAAAAATATTGTATTTTCAGCTGTTAGAAGCTGGTGTACAAAACTGAAAGTAAGCGCAAAAACAAAACCGATCTACTGCTTCTTAGACTTGCTTTCGAAGAGAATGACCGATCTATAACACATATTTCTATTTAAATTTGGTCGTGTCACCCCAAAAATGTCATATTGCTGCTTTTAAAGCTAATTGAACCCCTAACGTGAGATTGTAGATGTGTAGTATTATAATTAAAAACACAAACTAAGTGAATAATGTTATGGAATTGCTGTTTCATTCAGAATAAATCTGAGGTCATACCTTTAACTTATGGCACCTCTCTCTCCAGCCGGACAGCCTACTCCTATAACCCTGAGGCCCAGCTGTATGGCCAGGGCAGTGGAGGAGCCTATTTTGACTCTCAGGGCGGGGGTTCCCAGGTCACGACGGTGGTCTCCTCCACCAGCGGTGTGCCGCCCCACGGCATGGTGGGCATCGCCATGGATGTGGGCGGCAGTCAGATCATCTCAGGTGGCAGCACCTACCTGATCCACGGCGGGGGCATGGAGGGAGGCCGCCACCACGCCTCACACTCCTCCCGCTCCTCCTCCGCTATGGTGAGCACCTTGGATGAGTTACATATACTCTGTGTCCTTGTTGGGATTTATGGATTTAGTAGGAAGAATTACGTTTCCAGTCCAGTAGGTATCTCCGTGAAATGATTGTGATGTGACTATGTAAGTCCATCAAACCATATGGAATTGAAGAGGCACCAACACCTTTAGAAATGAATGCCATGTCTGAGAGTCAGTTATTCCAACTCATACCAAACATGAGGGATGGTTTATGGTTTCCATTACTAAACAGCTTTTTAAGCCGTGCATGGATTGAAGTGTTCTCTGAAGTGTGTATAAGTCATTAGTTACACCAACAAACAAATTGCCCTGCTGTAGCAGACACATTCCCTGCTGTGCGCTGCTGTGCCTGTGACGCACGCTGGTGTGACTATCCTCACCACTGCCTGCCTGGCCTATCTGCTGAGCCTCAGGGAAACCTGAGTATGGGGTGGGCCTCAGCCTTCCCAGTGCCCCATGGCGTTACGGGAGAAGCGGGACAGGGGAAGCAGGGTGCAGGCTGGTTTAAGTAATTTGGCTATACTTTGTTTTAGAGTTTTTCACAGGCACTTGAGCGCCCTGCAAAACAAAGCAACCCCTGGGCCTCATTTGGCCAACAGCCCTTAGAAGACTTTGGAAGGATGCCTGCTTTTTTTTCTTCTCAGGTTTTGTCATTCGCTATGCCTGCTAGTTTAACTCCTTTCTATTTTCTCTAGTCCATGATACCGCAGGAAAAAAGTCTAAATGATCTGGTCAATTGATTGAAATGGTTCCTTTGGGATAACAAATGGAAAGAAAAGATGGGGGATGATATGGAAATACATTGCTCCTGTTGGAGGTTTTTCTATTAGGACTGTATTTGTGTTCTAAATGGATTGCAACAGTGACTGTTACATATAACTTCTCAAGTTTTGCATTGTGTGGTGATTTTCATTGGGTGTTAGGTGGAATTTGTCGACTCATTGTCATTGCGCATGGTGTGACCCTGTTTGCAGAGACTATTTGCATACATTAGTGTCAGACAAGGAGGGCCTTCAGTCAGCAGCTTAACCCCTTGAGTCCCTCTCATTTGCATGCTTTTTCAGCCAATAATGAATTTGGCTGCAACATTGACTGAGGGTAATGGAAATGCAGAGATCTGGCTGCTGCTAACCTTCTTATTTCCTTTCTGTTTTGTGTTTTTGTTTTCCCCCTTTCGTTTTCCTCCTTTTTTCTACATCCTGTTTCATTTTTTGCATGCTCATTTTTTTCTTTAGCTTGAAATGGCGATTGAAAACCTCCAAAAGTCGGAAGGGATTGCAACTCACAAAAGCAGCCTGCTCAACAGCCATGTAAGTCAATCAGGAACTTTCTTTGAAAAGGACTAGAAAGGCCTGCCTTTGTCTCCCTGGCTCTACCTTACCACTTCACTGTGATTTCTGCTGAAGGAAACATACTGACAGACTACTGCTAGCCTTAGTGTGCTGTGACCCAAAACACTGCATTGTCTGACCAGATACTTTCCTTGCATCTGCTGCCACTTGTTTCTCAACAAGTTATTGATTGGGGGACTTGCTGCTGGCTGAGCTTGCCTTGTCCTTGTCTTCAAATCAAATTTTATTTGTCACATACACATGGTTAGCAGATGTTAATGCGAGTGTAGCGAAATGCTTGTGCTTCTAGTTCCGACAATGCAGTAATAACCAACGAGTAATCTAACCTATCAATTCGACAACTACTACCTTATACACACAAGTGTAAAGGGATAAAGAATATGTACTTAAAGATATATGAATGAGTAATGGTACAGAACGGCATAGGCAAGATGCAGTAGATGGTATCGAGTACAGTATATACATATGAGATGCATAATGTAGGGTATGTAAACGTTATATTAAGTGGCATTGTTTAAAGTGGCTAGTGTTACATTTTTGATCAATTTCCATTATTAAAGTGGGCTGGAGTTGAGTCAGTATGTTGGCAGCAGCCACTCAATGTTAGTGGTGGCTGTTTAACAGTCTGATGGCCTTGAGATAGAAGCTGTTTTTCAGTCTCCCGGTCCCTGCTTTGATGCACCTGTACTGACCTCGCCTTCTGGATGATAGCGGGGTGAACAGGCAGTGGCTCGGGTGGTTGTTGTCCTTGATGATCTTTATGGCCTTCCTGTGACATCGGGTGGTGTAGGTGTCCTGGAGGGCAGGTAGTTTGCCCCCAGTGATGCGTTGTGCAGACCTCACTACCCTCTGGAGAGCCTTACGGTTGTGGGCGGAGCAGTTGCCGTACCAGGCGGTGATACAGCCCGACAGGATGCTATCGATTGTGCATCTGTAGAAGTTTGTGAGTGCTTTTGGTGACAAGCCAAATTTCTTCAGCCTCCTGAGGTTGAAGAGGCGCTGCTGCGCCTTCTTCACAACGCTGTCTGTGTGGGTGGACCAATTCAGTTTGTCCGTGATGTGTACACCGAGGAACTTAAAACTTACTACCCTCTCCACTACTGTCCCGTCGATGTGGATAGGGGGGTGCTTCCTCTGCTGTTTCCTGAAGTCCACAATCATCTCATTTTGTTTTGTTGACGTTGAGTTTGAGGTCTTGACAGAAGCTACGCGTGTATTTAACCTGTTGCGTTTTCAGATTCCCCATCCTCCACATGGTGACAGCTACGTGATTGTTATAGGCACATAACGCCATGCACCCTTTTCTACTGTCAGGGAAGCACACATTCACATGCGAATCAAGACCCGCTCATTATTTGTCAACAATTACATGTTGTATAATGTGAGCCGGTGTGTTGGTCACATCTCCATAATTACAGTGTGATATGGTAATAGAAGCAGTACTACTTGACTCTCTACTTTATTATGCCACCAGAGCTGTCATTCAAACCAGCTATTTCATTAGATGTTAGGGGGTTATTCTCCATTCCGGCTCTTAACCCTCGGTCACCTCTAGAATCTTTATTATCAAGCAGCTCCACCTGACAGTCATATTGTTGTCATCAACTCCACACTGTGTCTGTCACACTGGCTGGCCACCCTGTAAATTGAGATAAATATCCATATGTTTATATTTCAACTGCCAATCATCTTATTTTTACCTAGCCTAGTCTCCATCATCCACACAGACAGGTAAATAATTGTGTCCACCCTGTTGGGGAATAGGGGACCACAGAGTTCTATATTTCTCTAGTGGACAGGTATAATATGAATGAGCAATTATCACATCAAATATACTAATTCACTCCCTCTGACAGTTTTAACACGAAATAAAAATTATCTCTTGTTTAAACTCACTAATCAGGTGGTTGGAGTGTGTGTACTCGTGTGTGTGTACCTGCAATTATCACATCAAATATACTAATTCACTCCCTTTGACAGTTAACACAAAATCTAAATTCTCTCTCCTTTAAACTCACTAAACAGGTGGTTTGTGTGTGTGCGTGTACCTCTGTGTGTGCGCGCGTGTACCTCTGTGTGTGCGCGCGCGTGTACCTCTGTGTGTGCGCGCGCGCGCGTACCTCTGTGTGTGCGCGCGCGCGCGTACCTCTGTGTGTGCGCGCGCGCGCGTACCTCTGTGTGTGCGCGCGCGCGCGTACCTCTGTGTGCGCGCGCGCGCGTACCTCTGTGTGCGCGCGCGCGCGTACCTCTGTGTGCGCGCGCGCGCGTACCTCTGTGTGCGCGCGCGCGCGTACCTCTGTGTGCGCGCGCGCGTGTACCTCTGTGTGCGCGCGCGCGTACCTCTGTGTGCGCGCGCGCGTACCTCTGTGTGCGCGCGCGCGTACCTCTGTGTGCGCGCGCGCGTACCTCTGTGTGCGCGCGCGCGTACCTCTGTGTGCGCGCGCACCTCTGTGTGCGCGCGCGCGTGTACCTCGTGTGTGTGTGTGTGTGTGTGCGCGCGCGCGTGTACCTCTGTGTGTGTGTGTGTGTGTGCACGCGCGCGTGTACCTCTGTGTGTGTGTGCGCGCGCGCGCGTGTACCTCTGTGTGTGTGTGTGTGCGCGCGCGCGCGTGTACCTCTGTGTGTGTGTGTGGCGCGCGCGCGCGTGTACCTCTGTGTGTGTGTGCGCGCGTGTACCTCTGTGTGTGTGTGTGCGCGCGCGCGCGTGTACCTCTGTGTGTGTGTGTGTGCGCGCGCGCGCGTGTACCTCTGTGTGTGTGTGTGTGTGTGCGCGCGCGCGCGTGTACCTCTGTGTGTGTGTGCGCGCGTGTACCTCTGTGTGTGTGTGCGCGCGCGCGCGTGTGTGTACCTCTGTGTGTGTGTGTGTGTGTGTGTGTGTGTGTGTGTGTGTGTGTGTGTGTGTGTGTGTGTGTGTGTGTGTGTGTGTGTGTGTGTGTGTGTGTGTGTGTGTGTGTGTGTGTGTGCGCGCGCGCGTGTACCTCTGTGTGTGTGCGTGTACCTGTGTGTGTGCGTGTACCTGTGTGTGTGCGTGTACCTGTGTGTGCGTGTGTGTACCTCTGTGTGTGCGCGCGCGTACCTCTGTGTGCGCGCGCGCGTACCTCTGTGTGCGCGCGCGCGCGTACCTCTGTGTGCGCGCGCGCGTGTACCTCTGTGTGCGCGCGCGCGTGTACCTCTGTGTGCGCGCGCGCGCGTACCTCTGTGTGCGCGCGCGCGTACCTCTGTGTGCGCGCGCGCGTACCTCTGTGTGCGCGCGCGTACCTCTGTGTGCGCGCGCGCGTACCTCTGTGTGCGCGCGCGCGCGTACCTCTGTGTGCGCGCGCGCGTACCTCTGTGTGCGCGCGCGCGTACCTCTGTGTGCGCGCGCGCGTACCTCTGTGTGCGCGCGCGCGCGTGTACCTCTGTGTGTGTGTGTGTGCGTGTCCGCGCGCGCGCGCGTGTACCTCTGTGTGTGTGTGCGCGCGCGCGCGCGTGTACCTCTGTGTGTGTGTGTGCGCGCGCGCGCGCGTGTACCTCTGTGTGTGTGTGCGCGCGTGTACCTCTGTGTGTGTGTGCGCGCGCGCACCTCTGTGTGTGTGTGTGTGTGTGCGCGCGCGCGCGTGTACCTCTGCGTGTGTGTGTGTGCGCGCGCGCGCGTGTACCTCTGTGTGTGTGTGCGCGCGTGTACCTCTGTGTGTGTGTGCGCGCGCGCGTGTGTGTACCTCTGTGTGTGTGTGTGTGTGTGTGTGTGTGTGTGTGTGTGTGTGTGTGTGTGTGTGTGTGTGTGCGCGCGCGCGCGCGTGTACCTCTGTGTGTGTGCGTGTACCTGTGTGTGTGCGTGTACCTGTGTGTGTGCGTGTACCTGTGTGTGCGTGTGTGTACCTGTGCGTGTACCTGTGTGTGCGTGTACCTGTGTGTGCGTGTACCTGTATGTGTGTGTGTGTGTGCGTGTACCTGTGTGTGCGTGTACCTGTATGTGTGTGTGTGTGTGCGTGTACCTGTGTGTGTGTGTGCGTGTACCTGTATGTGTGCGCGTGTACCTGTGCGTGCAATGGGTGTGCACCTGTGTGTGTGCACGCCTGTGTGGTTGCGTGTGTGTACCTGCTATACCTCAAATATACAAATTCACTCCCTTTGACAGTTCTAACACAATATAAATTCTCTCTCCTTTAAACTCACTAAACAGGTAGTTGGCGTGTGCGTGTACCTGGGGGGAAAAGGAGTGGTTTTGGGTGGTAAATCTCGGTAACCGGGTTCTAGCCTTTCAACCCTAGGATGGAGGTGTACTGTAAGGATCAGAGTGCAGCAGACAGGGTCCAGTAGGTGTGACTGACTGTGTGTTACTGTGCTGTGTGTGTTTTAGCTGCAGTGGCTGCTGGATAACTATGAGACAGCAGAGGGGGTGAGCCTGCCCCGAAGCTCCCTCTACAACCACTACCTGCGCCACTGTCAGGAGCAGAAACTGGACCCGGTCAACGCTGCCTCCTTTGGGAAACTCATCCGCTCTGTCTTCATGGGCCTCAGGACCCGCCGCCTCGGCACAAGGTAAGACCGTGAGGGTGATGAAGAGCAGGGTAGTGTTAATGATGGATTGGATTGATTGATGTGATGGTGAGTATTTATTCTGATGATAAGACTTACAAAGCTGAATACAATATTTGCTTATTAACCCCTAATGTTCCAGGGGCAACTCCAAATACCACTACTATGGCATTAGACTGAAGCCAGACTCCCCACTCAACAGACTGCAAGAGGACTCTCAGTACATGGCCATGAGACAGCAGCCTGTGCACCAGAAACAAAGGTGAGCCCTACCTCTCACATCCTCCTCTACTCTAGTTTTCTTTAATCTATACTGTCAGCTCAAGTTCATTTGTGTTATTCTTTTTTTAAAGAATTGACCTCATGTCCTCTGCCCAAAACCCCTTTTAGTGGACTTTATAATGCTATGCTTCTCTGCAGCAGAGTGAAATGGTGCGCTCACCCTTATTTCAGATACATGGTTTATTTAACCTCTCACACCTGCCTTTATTCTCCACCCTCTCCTCGCCACTGCTCTTTTGTGCTTCCTCTCCTTTCCCAGTCATCCTTTAGTTCTTCCCAGCCCCACCCAACATAGCTGTGCTGCCCTCTCCCCTCTACGCAGGTTCAAGCCCCTCCAGAAGGTGGATGGCATGGGGGACAGCCTGTCAGGAGGCTCCCAGCATTCAGCCAGCACCCCAGAGCAGTCTGTGGCAGCCCAGAGCCAGCACCACCAGCAGTACATTGGTAAAGATCGCCGCTAGCCACACTGTAACAGTCAGGCAGCGCATCATGTCCCCTGTACCAAAACAGAGCTCATATTAATGCCATAGTTTGTGAATAAAGGATATACAGTGGGGCAAAAAAGTATTTAGTCAGACACCAATTGTGCAACTTCTCCCACTTAAAAAGATGAGAGAGGCCTGTAATTTTCATCATAGGTACACTTCAACTATGACAGACAAAATGAGAGAAAGAAATCCAGAAAATCACATTGTAGGATTTTTTATGAATTGATTTGCAAATTATAGTGGAAAATAAGTATTTGGTCACCTACAAACAAGCAAGATTTCTGGCTCTCACAGACCTGTAACTTCTTTAAGAGGCTCCTCTGTCCTCCACTCGTTACCTGTATTAATGGCACCTGTTTGAACTTGTTATCAGTATAAAAGACACCTGTCCACAACCTCAAACAGTCACACTCCAAACTCCACTATGGCCAAGACCAAAGAGCTGTCAAAGGACACCAGAAACAAAATTGTAGACCTGCACCAGGCTGGGAAGACTGTATCTGCAATAGGTAAGCAGCTTGGTTTGAAGAAATCAACTGTGGGAGCAATTATTAGGAAATGGAAGACATACAAGACCACTGATAATCTCCCTCGATCTGGGGCTCCACGCAAGATCTCACCCCGTGGGGTCAAAATGATCACAAGAACGGTGAGCAAAAATCCCAGAACCACACGGGGGGACCTAGTGAATGACCTGCAGAGAGCTGGGACCAAAGTAACAAAGCCTACCATCAGTAACACACTACGCCACCAGGGACTCAAATCCTGCAGTGCCAGACGTGTCCCCCTGCTTAAGCCAGTACATGTCCAGGGCCGTCTGAAGTTTGCTAGAGAGCATTGGGATGATCCAGAAGAAGATTGGGAGAATGTCATATGGTCAGATGAAACCAAAATAGAACTTTTTGGTAAACTCAACTCGTCGTGTTTGGAGGACAAAGAATGCTGAGTTGCATCCAAAGAACACCATACCTACTGTGAAGCATGGGGGTGGAAACATCATGCTTTGGGGCTGTTTTTCTGCAAAGGGACCAGGACGACTGATCCGTGTAAAGGAAAGAATGAATGGGGCCATGTATTGTGAGATTTTGAGTGAAAACCTCCTTCCATCAGCAAGGGCATTGAAGATGAAACGTGGCTGGGTCTTTCAGCATGACAATGATCCCAAACACACCGCCCGGGCAACGAAGGAGTGGCTTCGTAAGAAGCATTTCAAGGTCCTGGAGTGGCCTAGCCAGTCTCCAGATCTCAACCCCATAGAAAATCTTTGGAGGGAGTTGAAAGTCCGTGTTGCCCAGCAACAGCACCAAAACATCACTGCTCTAGAGGAGATCTGCATGGAGGAATGGGCCAAAATACCAGCAACAGTGTGTGAAAACCTTGTGAAGACTTACAGAAAACATTTGACCTCTGTCATTGCCAACAAAGGGTATATAACAAAGTATTGAGAAACTTTTGTTATTGACCAAATACTTATTTTCCACCATCATTTGCAAATAAATTCATAAAAAATCCTACAATGTGATTTTCTGGATTTTTTTTTTCTAATTTTGTCTGTCATAGTTGAAGTGTACCTATGATGAAAATTACAGGCCTCTCATCTTTTTAAGTGGGAGAACTTGCACAATTGGTGGCTGACTAAATACTTTCTTGCCCCACTGTAACGGTAATGATGATGACAGGCTTTTAGATAGCTTGCATGGTAGCCTAGGGCAAGACTAGCACAGTTTGATCACTGGATGCAAGAATAATGTAGATTAAAAAAAATATATATATAATAATAATGATCTCGCATCACAGGATTATCAGACACCACTTTGTTGTTTGGGATTTAACTGTGTCATTGTGCCTGCAGATGTGTCCCATGTCCTGCCCCCGTTCCCCATCCCTGACCTGGGCACCCAGCCCCTCCCCGAACGCATCAACATGAACGACGTGAAGAAGTTGCAGAACCTGTACAGGGACCACTGTGAGGTACGTACACCACAGCGCCAACTAGCTGCAAACTCTGAACTGCTCTGGTCTGGTCTAGTGCAACCGGCGCTGCCAGAGAGCGAGGCTGCAGCCCTCAACAGGTGTCCTGTCCAATGTTCTTTCTAAGCCACGCAGCTCCTGGAGCAGTCCAGCGCAGAAGAATTGCCAGCCCATGCAGACGCACAATAGATTGGTCTTCACTAAAATGTACACTAGCTTTCCTGATTTGCTGTGGAAATTGGGATTGAATCAACGTAAATTTGGTTTGTTGCATTGAAATATATTTAACTTCATGACTGAGTTGGTGATTTTGTTGTAGGCTGAGGAGCAACTTTGTTCTCTCTTACGGGTGCAAGTGTTTTTTTCCATCACCCCTGGTCGGAGAGGAGCCTATAATGCGCATTTGAGTTCACAGAGCAGCGTGTAGCCGTGTGTGCACATTTGTTGATATTCTTTGAGTTACTAGCCCGGTTATAGCAAATTTTGGTCAGGAATGGGAGAGTTTTTGCTTCCTACAAGAGCACATAACTTGAACATACAGTGCCTTCAGAAAGTATTCACACCCCTTGACTTTTTCCACATTTTGTTGTTTCTGCCTGAATTTAAAATGGATTAAATTGAGATTGTGTCACTGGCCTACGCACAATACCCCATAATGCCGAAGTGTAATTATGTTTTTACAAATGAAAACCTGAAATGCCTTTGGTCAATAAGTATTCAACCTCTTTGTTATGGCAAGGCTAAATAAGTTCAGGAGTAAAAATGTGCTAAACAAGTCACAAGTTGCATTGACTCACTCTGTGTGAAATAATAGTGTTTAACATGACTAGCTGATCTCTGTACCCCACATATACATACAATTATCTATAAGGTCCCTCAGTCGAGCAGTGAATTTCAAACACAGATTCATCCACAAAGACCAGGGAGGTTTTCCAATGCCTCGCAAAGAATTGGCGAAATCCAAGATGGAGTAGCAGTCAGACGTCTTTGTCTTTGTCCTGTCGTGTCCCTTGTATATATATCTTCTTCGCATATCTTTTAAAAATATTTTCCTAAACCTCAACTACTAAATACTCTCCTGCAACCCGCCTCACCCAATGTGGCGTGGATCTGTTTTTTTTCTAAAGTATTTCTATTTACTTCGGATCTGGAATCCCTCAACTGATGCTAGCCAGCTAACTACCTACCAGCTATCAGTCAGCAAACCACTGCTAGCGGTCATCAGCTAACCTTTAGCTCGGAAAGCTCTCGCCAGTTCGTACGTGTCTCAAACCAGAGCATAACGGACCTATTTTTTTCTCTCCATATCCCCGGGTTCCTACCGCAAACTCTGAACATTTTCATCTGGATCTTCGCAACTAGCTAACCGCAATCCCGGGTGACTACTCCTGGCTAGCGTTTCCATCCCGGAGCAGCAGGCACCAATTAGCCTGAAGCTAGCCCGGCTACGGCTCCTGGGCTACCACCGAAGCACACTCCCGGGCTACAATATCCGGACCCCTTCTACTGCCGGTACGGGGCACGGAACCCCGCCTATCCTCTATGACTGGAATACCGACATAATCTGCCCGAGGATTCCAAAAGGCCCCTCAGGCGCGACCCCGCTGAAGGCCCATTCTGCTAACCTGCAGCCTGCTAGCTACCTAGAGCTACTTGGAACCCTACTAATCCACGACTGGCCTATCAACGTCACCGCACGATGAGGCAAAATCAGACAACTCCATCGCGACGTCCCCCAAAGGCCCTTCTGCTAACTTGCTAGCCCCGGTCTGCTAACTGCTAACTTGCTAGCCCCGGTCTGCTAACTGCTAGCTTGCTTGCCCCGGTCTGCTAACTGCTAGCTTGCTTGCCCCGGTCTGCTAACTGCTAGCTTGCTTGCCCCGGTCTGCTAGCTTGCTTGCCCCGGTCTGCTAGCTTGCTTGCCCCGGTCTGCTAACTGCCAGCTTGCTTGCCCCGGTCTGCTAGCTGCTAGCTTGCTTGCCCCGGTCTGCTAGCTTGCTTGCCCCGGTCTGCTAGCTTGCTTGCCCCGGTCTGCTAACTGCCAGCTTGCTTGCCCCGGTCTGCTAGCTGCTAGCTTGCTTGCCCCGGCCTGCTAACTGCTAGCTTGTTTGCACCGGCCTGCTAACTGTCTGAATCGCCGTGTCCCCAGCCAGCCCAACCACTCACTGGACCCATATGTTCACTTGGCTACGCATGCCTCTCTCTAATGTCAATATGCCTCGTCCATTACTGTCCTGGTTAGTGATTACTGTCTTATTTCACTGTAGAGCCTCTAGCCCTGCTCATTATGCCTTAACCAACCATGTTGTTCCACCTCCTACATATGCGATGACATCACCTGGTTTAAACGTCTCTAGAGACTATATCTCTCTCATCATTACTCGATGCCTAGGTTTACCTCCAATGTACTCACATCCTACCTTACCTTTGTCTGTACACTATGCCTTGAATCTATGCTATCATTCCCAGAAATCTGCTCCTTTTACTCTCTGTTCCGAACGTGCTAGACGGCCAGTTCGTATAGCCTTTAGCCGTACCCTTATCCTACTTCTCCTCTGTTCCTCTGGTGATGTAGAGGTTAATCCAGGTCCTGTAGTGCCTAGCTCCACTCCCACTCCCCAGGTGCTCTCATTTGTTGTCTTCTGTAACCGTAAAAGCCTTGGTTTCATGCATGTTAACATTATAAGTCTACTCCCTAAGTAGACTTGTTTTACTCACTGCTTTAGCACACTCTGCCAACCCGGATGTCTTAGCCATGTCTGAATGCTGGCTTAGGAAAACCACCAAAAACCCTGAAATCTCCATCCCTAACTATAACATTTTCCGCCAAGATAGAACTGCCAAAGGGGGCGGTGTTGCAATCTACTGCAAAGATAGCCTGCAGAGTTCTGTCTTACTATCCAGGTCTGTAACCAAACAATTCAAGCTTCTACTTCTAAAAATCCACCTTTCCGGAAACAAGTCTCTCACTGTTGCCGCTTCCTATAGACCACCCTCTGCCAAATCCGTAAACACGGGCACCCTCATAGATCAAATTGTATTTGTCACATACACATGGTTAGCAGATGTTAATGCGAGTGTAGCGAAATGCTTGTGCTTCTAGTTCCGACAATGCAGTAATAACCAACGAGTAATCTAACCTAACAATTCCACAATTACTACCTTATACACACAAGTGTAAATGGATAAAGAATATGTACATAAAGATATATGAATGAGTAATGGTACAGAACGGCATAGGCAAGATGCAGTAGATGGTATCGAGTACAGTATATACATATGAGATGAGTAATGTAGGGTAGATATCCTAACTAACTCGCCCTCCAAATACACCGCTGCTGTTTTCAATCAAGATCTCAGCGATCACTGCCTCATTGCCTGCATCCGTAATGGGTCTGCGACCAAACGACCAACCCTCATCACTGTCAAACGCTCCCTAAAACACTTCTGCGAGCAGGCCTTTCTAATCGACCTGGCCGGGGTATCCTGGAATGACATTGACCTCATCCTGTCAGTAGAGGATGCCTGGTTATTCTTTAAAAGTGCCTTCCTCACCATCTTAAATAAGCATGCCCCGTTCAAAAAAAATTGAACTAGGAATATATAAAGTCATTGGTTCACTCCAGACCTGTCTGCTCTTGACCAGCACAAAAACATCCTGTGGCATTCTGCATTAGCATCGAATAGCCCCCGTGATATGCAACTTTTCAGAGAAGTTAGGAACAAATATACACAGGCAATTAGGAAAGCTAAGGCTAGCTTTTTCAAACAGAAATTTGCATCCTGTAGTACAAACTCAAAAAGGTTCTGGGACACTGTAAAGTCCATGGAGAATAAGAGCACCTCCTCCCAGCTGCCCACTGCTCAGAGGCTAGGAAACACTGTTACCACTGATACATCCACTATAATTGAGAATTTCAATAAGCATTTCTCTACGGCTTGCCATGCTTTCCACCTGACTACCCCTACCCCGCTTAACTGTCCGGCAGCAACCCGCCAAAGCCCCCCACCATTTCTCCTTCACCCAAATCCAGATAGCTGATGTTCTGAAAGAGCTGCAAAATCTGGACGCCTACAAATAAGCCGGGCTAGACAATCTGGACTCTCTCTTTCTAAAATTATCTGCCAGAAATTGTTGCAACCCCTATTACTAGCCTGTTCAACCTCTCTTTCGTATCGTCTGAGATTCCCAAAGATTGGAAAGCTGCCGCGGTCATCCCCCTTTTCAAAGTGGGTGACACTAGACCCAAACTGCTACAGACCTATATTTATCCTACCCTGTCTTTCTAAGGTCTTCGAAAGCCAAGTTAACAGATTACTGACCATTTCGAATCCCACCGTACCTTCTCCGCTATGCAGTCTGGTTTCAGAGCTGGTCATGGGTGCAACTCAGCCACGCTCAAGGTCCTAAACGACATCATAACCGCCATCGATAAGAGACATTACTGTGCAGCCGTATTCATTGACCTGGCCAAGGCTTTCGACTCTGTCAATCACCACATTCTTATTGGCAGACTCGACAGCCTTGGTTTCTCAAATGATTGCCTCGCCTGGTTCACCAACTACTTCTCTGACAGAGTTCAGTGTGTCAAATCGGAGGGCCTGTTGTCCGGACCTCTGGCAGTCTCTATGGGGGTGCCACAGGGTTAAATTCTCGGGCCGACTCTCTTCTCTGTATACATCAATGATGTCGCTCTTGCTGCTGGTGATTCTCTGATCCACCTCTATGCAGACGACACCATTCTGTATACTTCTGGCCCCTCTTTGGACACTGTGTTAACTGACCTCCAGACGAGCTTCAATGCCATACAACTCTCCTTCTGTGGCCTCCAACTGCTCTTAAATGCAAGTAAAACTAAATGCATGCTATTCAATCGATCATTGCCCGCCCGTCCAGCATCACTACTCTGGACGGCTCTGACTTAGAATACGTGGACAACTACAAATACCTAGGTGTCTGATTAGACTGTAAACTCTCCTTCCAGACTCACACTAAGCATCTCCAATCCAAAATTAAATCTAGAATCGGCTTCCTATATCGCAACAAAGCATCCTTCACTCATACTGCCAAACATACCCTCGTAAAACTGACCATCCTACCGATCCTCGACTTCGGTGATGTCATCTATAAAATAGCCCCCAACACTCTACTCAACAAACTGGATGCAGTCTATCACAGTGCCATCCGTTTTGTCACCAAAGCTCCATACATTACCCACCACTGCGACCTGTACGCTCCCGTTGGTTGGCCCTCGCTTCATACTCGTCGCCAAACCCACTGGCTACAGGTTATCTACAAGTCTCCGCTAGGTAAAGCCCCGCCTTATCTCAGCTCACTGGTCACCATAGCAGCACCCACTCGTAGCAAGCGCTCCAGCAGGTATATCTCACTGGTCACCCCCAAAGCCAATTCCTCCTTTGGTCGCCTTTTCTTCCAGTTCTCTGCTGCCAATGACTGGAACGAACTGCAGAAATCACTGAAGCTGGAGACTCATATCTCCCTCACTAGCTTTAAGCACCAGGTGTCAGAGCAGCTCACAGATCACTGCACCTGTACATAGATGGGCTGTTTACAGATGGGCTATCTACCTCATCCCCATACTGTATTTGTTTATTTATTTATCTTGCTCTTTTGCACCCCAGTATCTCTACTTGCACATTCATCTTCGGCACATCTACCATTCCAGTGTTTAATTGTAATTACTTCGCCACCATGGCCTATTTATTGCCTAAACTCCCTTATCTTACCTCATTTGCACTCACTGTATATAGATTTTCTTCAACTCTGTTATTGATTGTATGTAATGTTTATTCCATGTGTAACTCAGTGTTGTTGTATGTGTCAAACTGCTTTGCGTTATCTTGGCCAGGTCGCAGTTTCAAATGAGAATTGTTCGCAACTAGCCTACCTGGTTAAATAAAGGTGACATTTTAAAAAAAGATGGCAAAAAGAAAAGCAGACATGGAATATCCCTTTGAGCATGGTGAAGTTATTAATTACACTTTGTATGATGTATCAATACATCCAGTCACTACAAAGATACAAGCGTCCTTCCTAACTCCGTTGCCGGAAAGGAAGGAAACAGCTCAGGGATTTCACCATGTGGCCAATGGTGACTTTAAAACAGAGTTTAATGGCTGTGGTAGGAGAAAACTGAGGATGGATCAACAGCATTGTAGTTACGCCACAATACTAATCTAAATGTGAGTGAAAAGAAAGAAGCCCGTACAGAATACAAATATTCCAAAACATGCATCATGTTTGCAATAATAAGGCACTAAAGTAAAACTGTAAAAAATGTGGCAAAGGAACATTATGTCCTGAATACAAAGTGTTATGTTTGGGGCAAATCCAACACATCACTGAGTACCACTCTTTATATTTTCAAACATGGTGGTGGCTGCATCATGTTATGGGTATGCTTTTCATTTGCAAGGACTAGGGTGTTTAGGATTTTTTTTTTTTTATGGAATTGAGCTAAGCACAGGCAGACTTCTAGAGGAAAACCTGGTTGTCTGCTTTCCAACAGACACTGGGAGACAAATTCACCTTTCAGCAGGACAATAACCTAAAACACGGGGTGGGGGACAAGATGGAGGAGTGAGTGATCGCATTAAACTGAGCTCCTGAACTTTAAATTCAATTCAAGCTGTAATTTGAGTTTGATGAACACAATTGCTGTCTTTTTTGTATTTTTTTAAAATTAGTTTGATGGCTTATCGAACATCACTTTTCCACTTTGTTATACTTCAAGCAAGTTCAGACAAGATTATCTAGCTAGTAACATTAGCTGAGATGGAAGCTAGTAAAAAGGTAGAGGGAGCTGTCGTAACCGACGTAGATACTGTCAACTATGTGGAAGATTTTGACACTCCCCCAGAAGTAACGGTACCGATGTCAGAGGAATTCGTCTTCGGTACAGGTGTCCAAATAACCCCTTCGAACCCCCCCCCCCCCCCCCCCTGTACACTGCTGCTACTCGCTGTTTGTTACCTATGTACAGTCACTTCGCCCCCACCTACATGTACAGATTACCTCAACTAGCCTGTACCCCTGCACACTGACTCGGTACCGGTGCCCCTGTGTAAATATAGCCTTGTTATTCTTATTGTGTTACCTTTTATTATTACTTTTTATTTTAGCCTACTTGGTAAATATTTTCTTCTTGAACTGCAATGTTGGTGAAGGGCTTGTAAGTAAGCATGTCACGGTAAAGTCTACACTTGTTGTATTTGGCGCATGTGGCAAATAAAGTTTTGATTTGATACATTAGCTGCAGTGAAATGTCTCCATACATCAAATAATGCCCGTGGCATTTTCCTGTAAAGATTAGAAAAAAAATGAGTAAAAAACCCATTAAAACATTTGTCTTACTAAGGAGTTGTTTAAAGTGAAACATGTATGGAAACAGGTGAATTAAATTCAGTTAGCAGGCTCAAGCAAGCTAATACCCACATGGTAGCAACAACTAACTAGCAGAAATTGGTAAGTTAGAAATGATTTAAGCACACTATGCTGTAGGCTACTATTTACTAGTTAACAAAAATGTCATAATCAAAACTTACCAGATGGCATGTATTCCTTGGCTCAGACAGTGTAGAAGTGTGGGCTCAATAGCATCTCATTAGTGTGCAAGATCTTGAGAATCAGCTGTACATGTAATGGAAGAGTGTTGCAATTCCATTGAATTGGGGATAGTTTAACCAAAATATGCCAGAAGACCTAGAATGGCCTTGTGTAACCCACAAAAAAGGTTCACTGTTATTAGCTAACTTTTTTGAGGAATTTAAGCAAAATGCCCGGGCTTAACTTCCGGAGAGAGATCTCAGATGCTGGACTTCACAATGGGGTGACAAGATTGTTTTTAGCCATGGCTCATCTCATTCTGCTGGTGTGGGAATACTTTTCAGATGGTTTCCAGGTACAGTTTTAGAAAGCAGGTGTGATGAGGGTCACTGGATAACTATTGTTTTTGAATATAAAGGGTCACGTTACGTATTGGTAAATATTTATGGTTATAACATATGGCCAAAAAACTATCTTCTAACATCTATTAGTAAAGTCTTAATTGAGTTGAAAAACAAATATTCTACAGATAACATTATTGTTGGTGATTTATAATGTTGCTCCTGATGACTGGATGGATAGGTATCCCACCAGGCAGTCAGCTCATTGTTTTAATAACTTAATTCTACATTTCTGCTCCAACTTTCAACTTTCCGTTATTTGGCGTTCACAGAATCCAACTTTTAAACAATTGTCTTGGTTCAACTCTACAACTAGTGACAGACAATTAAAATCTAGAATTGATTATTGGTTGGTATCTTTCAATCTTATGAATCTTGTCAGTGACTGTAGTATTTCCTCAGCTCATCTGACAGATCATTATTCTTTCCTTTTGTTTTGATAATGAGATTTTTTAAAGCATACTGGAAATGTAAATATTTTCTTTTAAAGAATGAGTCATTTTGTTTACAATCTATAGCTCTTATCCGAGAGACCTGTCTCTATTCTGCTCTTCTACTAACAAATGGGAAATTCGATGTCTTGCCATCATTACTGGTAAAATGCTAGCTCAGAAAAGATTTTCCAAGCAGATTGATATTAACAGGCTGCTCAATAAACTTGATTTAAATTAGAATGAAAAGGCAGAGCTTGCTAAATGCCAATATGAATTGGAGGACATATACAACGATAAGGCACAGGGTGCCTTCATCCATTCAAAGGCCAAATGAATTGAAAAAGGTGAAAAAAACACATTTATTATTTATTTAATTTGGAGAGGAGTATACAGACTAGGAATAGTATTACATCCATTTATGTAAATGACACTATCTGATGATCTTGAAGTGATTTAATAAGAAAATACACTTTCCACAGTTCACTATATCAATCTCATCTTTCAGAAGGTGACTTGGATTCCTCTTTTGATTCAGTTAATAACTCTCTTAAACATTTCTTCTATAGGATTAACAAACTCTGCGATTCTGATATAGATATTACTGGGTTGGACCAAGCCATTAAACAAATACCTATAGGTACATTGACATTTTTGGCCTGATATTAAGAGTTATTGCTTTCGGTCTACAAAGAGGGTTTTGCTAATGCGATCTTACCACCTCCTTTGAGACAGGGACAAATAGTTCTTATACCCAAACCAAAGAAGGACTCTCTTTACCTGGACAATTGGAGACCAATCATGTTGGAAACGGACTCTAAGTTACTAGCCCATGTCTATGCCAATCGGCTGAAAAAAGGCCTTGATGATATAATCAGTGAATCTCAATCAGCCTTATTAAAGGAAGGAGTATCCATAACCATATACGATTTGGTTTTAGATATTTTAGATTACAGTGATGGCTTTATATAAAAATAATATACTTTTTTTTTTAAGGCTTTTGACACCTTAGAACACATTTTTATTTAGAACTCTACTTTTGGGTTTGGGGAGAATTTCTGTAAAGTGATAAGGATGATATATAATCATATTAGCAGTTCGTGGCTATGAGTAATGGCACATCCCCTCGTTTCTCTATTGCTAGAGGAATTAGACAGGGTTGTCCAATCTCCCCTCTATTTATTATTTTAGCCACAGATTTACAAGCTGTATTTCTTAACATATCTGAGGATTTAAAAGGGATCTGTATTTTTGGTAAAGATGTATAAATATCAGTCAATTTGCAGATGATACTACCCTTTTTCTAAATGATAGAGTGGCTATTCCCTTGGCTATCGACAGTATTAAGAAATTTTCTCTGGCCTCTGGGTTGACTCAACCTTAACATGTGATCTCATGCCAATTCATTGCTGTGACTCTGTCAACATTGCCTCCATACCTGTTAATAAGGAAGTTAAATATTTAGGAATTGTTATCACTAAAAATGTTTCAGATAGACTCTTTAAACATCGATAATAGGATTAATTCCATGAGAGTTTCATTAAGTCAGTGGCTGCAACGTGATATCTCAATTATGGGTTGTAATCAATCAAATTTATTTATAAAGCACTTTTTAAATCAGCCGATGTCACAAAGTGCTGTATAGAAACCCAGCCTAAAACCCCAAACAGCAAGCAATGCAGATGTAGAAGCACGGTGGCTAGGAAAAACTCCCTAGAAAGGCAGGAACCTAGAGGAACCAGGCTCTGTGGGGTGGCCAGTCCTCTTCTGGATGTGATGAGTGGAGATTATAACAGTACATGGCAAAGATGTTCAAACATTCATAGATGACCAGCAGGGTCTAAATAATAATAATAATAATAATAATCACAGTGGTTGTAGAGGGTGCAACAGGTCAGCACCTCAAGAGTAAATGTCAGTTGGCTTTTCATAGCCGAAAGTTCAGAGTTAGAGACAGCAGGTGCAGTAAAGAGAGAGTCGAAAACAGCAGGTCCGGGACAAGGTAGAACGTCCGGTGAACAGGTCAGGATTCCATAGCCGCAGACAGAACAGTTGAAACTGGAGCAGCAGCAAGACCAGGTGGACTGGGGACAGCAAGGCGTCATCAGGCCAGGTAGTCCTGAGGCATGGTCCTAGGGCTCCGGTCCTCAGAGAGAAGAGCGAAAAAAAAAAAGAGAATTAGAGGGAGCATACATGAATTCACACAGGACACCAAGACTAATGGTTTATCTAGAATAATTTTCCCAAGTCGGTCACTTTTTCTTTCTTCTAGTAACATAAAAAAGTTAATTATGTTATTTAGATTTGTTTGGGGGAATAAAACGCATTCTATTTGTAAATCACAATTAGTGAAAGACTATGATCATTGAGGCTATTGATTTTGAGTTGTTGGTGGGAGCTTTTAGAATTAAGTGGTTGAAATTGTCTGTCTAATCCTACCTCTATGTGGTATCATATCCCTAACAGTCATTTTTAATAAACTTGGTGGACTTGAATTCCTAATGAAATGTGATTTTGACCCTCAAATTACCTGTGAAATTGTCTGTTTCACCAGCAAATGTTATTTTTCTGGAAAATGATATTCAAGCACAATTCTTTCCCCCCACAAAACATTGATTTGGAATAAGAGTTATTCAAATTAATAGGAAATCCATTTTCAAGGTCTTTGGTTTGACAAGGGTATTCATTTTGTATGTGATTTGGTAGACAACATTGGGGAGTTTTTGCTATTTAATGAGTTCATTGGTAAATTTCAGATTAATATTACTCAGAATATATGAAGGTTTGCAAAGCAATTCCACTTCCTTTACTTGGACTTATTAAGAACACTTTGTTATATTATGAGTTTGTTCTCTCTCTTCCAAGTTTACAAATTAATGACTCAAATCTTTTGGATAAAAAATGCAAAAATAAGTGGATACGATTGGAAGTTAGTGAAGTAATTTTTGGTGACTATAATTCAATATATTGCTATGGAAGTGACCAACCCATGCTATGGTCAAAAGCGACACCTTTTACCTTGTCCAGTTATCCCAAAAGTTAAAGGAACTCATTTTGGAAAATATTTTTAAAAGATTACATTTTAACAAATTGCTTGTTTTTTTTGTTCCTTTGATTCAGAATCTATAGAGTTTATTTTTTGCATGCCGCTATTCTAGTAAACTATGGATTGAAATTCATGAATCGTTGTGTGTAAAATCTCCAGAATTACCTATGTTTACCTTTTGATTATGTTAAATGGCATTATGCCTATCCTTGTAATTCCGATCATAACTATTTTATTAACATTTATTATTCTCTTGGCCAAATATTATATTCACAAATGTAAATGGGGTGGAAAAAATCTGTATTTTGTAGTTTTTTTTCATTGAACTATTACAATTTTATAAATCCCTCAAACTTGTGAAACTTAAAGTAGGCAAAATTATTAGTCATGTCGCTGAATGTCTGTTAATGTCTCATTGCCTTGTCACATATTAATGATGTCCTGAATTATTAAAAAAAATAATTTGGGGGGGGGTGGTTCGCCTGGTGTTCTATTTAATTTTTTTCATTGTATTCACAGGAATGTCCCTGTATTGATGTGTAATATTGTTATTGTTGTAATAATAAAATATTTAAAATTAAATAACCTAAAACATAAGACCAAATATACACTGGAGTTGCTTACTAAGACGTAATTGAATGTTCCTGAGTGACCTAGTTACAGAACTTTACAAATAATTGCATGTGTGGGGCACAGAGACAAGGTAGTCATTCAAAAATCTAGATGTTTTTACTTCATTTGTAAAAAAAATAATAATAATAAAAAATAAAAAAAATTGTGTCCAGTGACACAATATCTCAATTTAATCAATTTTAAATTCAGGCTGTAACACAGCAAAATGTGGGAAAAGTTAAGGGGTATGAATACTTTCTGAATCAATGTGGAAATGTTATGGCATTTGCTCTATTGGTTTTGTTGATAGACTATTTGAGCATAATGTAGGCCTATTAGCCACTTTCTGAAACTATAACTTAGTGTGTACAGCTCTGTGTTCACAGTTAATGCGCGCCGGAAGTTACACAGAATGCTCGCAAAAAATGTGTTTCTGCTCACAAGACCTGTAATTTGCTCAATGCTGAAAAGAATTTGAGCGAACATTGGTCCTGTCCTAGTTGATGTATGAGGGAAGTTCCATTTCAGAGCTGGTGCTATAACCTCCTTAGTTACTGTTGAATGTGGCTGATGAGAATACCACCTCCCTGGATGGGATACAGTGATGAGTGAGTGAAATGTTTAATGTAAATATTTTGGGGACTTTTCAAGCTACAGAGAGAAGATGTACAGAAAGGGAGAGGGGCCCTGAAGAGCTTAATTAAAGCGCTGAAGCCGTGGGTTTATGATATTATCCGTGGCCTCCCTCTGTCCAGCCACACCACGCTCCTTTTGTTCCAGCCTCCTTTCATCTCAGCGAAGCCTTTAAGACATGCCAATTAACCTTTCAGCGTGCTGGGTGGACATCTTGGTGTCTTTGTGCTCGCCTCCCCCTGGGCCTTTGTGTTGCCTTGTCTGTGGATGGGCACATGGGCTCCTGCCTTTATCTGCCCGGTGCATTTCTGTCACTCTCACAGCGCTATGTGTGTGCGTTTTTAATGTTAATGCGCTTTTCTCTTTGTGAGCAAACAACGATCTGTTAACTTTATACTAGGAGGATTATTAATGGTAATTGAAATTTACAAAGCAAATAAAGGTAACAAGTGTACAAAGGACAAATCAAGGTGTAGTTTCAGGAAGAACGTATTCCTCACCCTGCATTCAGTGGAAACAAAGCTGTAGATTTTGTATTTGAACATTTGTTCAAGCAAGCAATGCATGAATTACCTCCACATCCATCTTCATTGGCTTTGGCTTCCATACTTGCATTTATTAATGTCAAAGTAGATTTTTGATGAGACAAATATCCTGCTATCAGCCATGCCAATGAAGCCTGCCGTTGAATCTGAGTTGAATGATACAATTAGTAATAAAAACTTCAGCCTGGAACCACATTAAGAAGTAAATGTGTGTTGGGGCAACGTTAAGGAACCTCAGTCCCAGCCTGCTCCTCTCTCTCTTTCTCTATCTCTCCTCTGTCTCCAGCACGCTGTTTTTCCTGTGTGGTAAAACTGGGGAGGTAAAACACTTGTTTGTAGGGGCAGGGGAATTCTCCTTTTTGTTTTGGAGTTCAGTGTTTAAGCTGTTGCTGGGGCAACGGTAAACACGGTTGCCATGGTGATTCTTGGAAGCAAAAACATATCATGTGATTGAAGGAAAGCCTATACTGTGCTGGGCTGTAACTGGAGACAGGGAGCATGTCCTGCCAAAGGAGAATCTCTGGGCATGGTGTGAATCATAGTGAAGAGAGACACTGTACCACAGAGCACTGATAGACAAAACATACAGGACGCTCACTGCTGTCTATGTGCTATTAAAACCTACTGTAGGGTTTCTGTGGCCTTTGTTTCTGGTCTCTTTGTTGTGTAACGTTTATATAAAATACTTTTTTACAAATTCTCACTGAAGTTGTCTCCTTTTAGCCCATACTGGAAATTTGTATAGTGAGTTAGTAAATCTTAAGTATAATAAATCTGTCATGGATCTGTTACAGTGGAGTGTTGATTAGTGTGTAGCACATGCTCATAGCTCTAAGTTAGAGTTCAAACAGGAATGAGGAAGTCATGTGTGGGTGGGGAGTTGAGCCTGCCAATGTCACAGGGAGCTCTTATAGCGCACACTATAATCATTAGGGCCAGGTTGATACTAGTATCGCCATATGTTTTCCATGGAAAAAATGAAAACCCGAAGCAGACAACTCTTTGGTTCTTTCAAAACCTGCTGTTTGCAAAATATTGTTTGTTTTAGCTTTGTAAAATAAATGTGACTCGATGACAACATAATTGTTTCCAACGTTAGGGCTGTTTTCCTAAAGAAGTTAAATCCGCCTCATGTTTTGTTTCCTTGCCATGATACCGCGATACTGGTATTGTCCTTGCCCTATAACCCATGTTATTAAAAAACAAACATTAAATTCATATTAGAGTTTCATTCGTAGTCACTCTCAAATATGGTCCTCGTTGTGGATGGGATCAATGGGTTGGAAGGAAGGCAGTGTTAGGCTTGGCCTCGCACTCAAACTGAGGGTTCAGTTGGGAGGCTGCTGCAGAGAAACATTGTTGTGTGTCTGGTTGCCATGGCTCCACTTGGTGTGTTTTGTCATTCCCCATCCTCCACTCCTCTCCTCCCCTAGGCTACTCTGGACGTGGTCATGAACCTCCAGTTCCACTACATTGAAAAACTGTGGCAGACCTTCTGGTTTTCAACAGCGCCATCTAGTGACGGAACCACCACCATCCCCAACAGGTCAGACCACTAAAGTACTCTATTTGAATTAGGAAAAACATGCAGGTATTATATGCATGTTTTCTGTGATTTAAAACTGTGCTGTTAGTGATTGTATGCTATGTGTGTCTGTAGTGATGAGGACATGGAGGGGGTGATCCCCAGGCAGAAGCTGATTGCTCTGTGCAAGTATGAGCCTGTCAAGCTGTGGATGAGGAGCTGTGACCACATCTTGTACCAGGCCTTGGTGGAGATCCTCATCCCTGACGTGCTGCGCCCTGTCCCCAGTACGTTCACCTGAATACCTTCAACACTATTACTACACTTCATCATTGCTACTCCAAGTCAAACACATACTCCTCCCCAGTCATTTATATTTATCCAGGTTCTGTTTTGTATTGCAGGCACTCTCACTCAGGCCATCCGCAACTTCGCCAAGAGTCTGGAGGGCTGGCTGACCACAGCTATGAGCGACTTTCCCAATGAGATTGTCCGCACCAAGGTACAGAAAATGCTCCAACATTCTGATAGTGTCCCTGGATACTCCCAGATACAGTAGTAACGGTACACTGAGAGACATTCCCTGGTGAAGTCAATCACCTCTCCCCTGTGCATTTTCTAGGCAGCGGTGGTGAGTGCATTTGCCCAGACCCTGCGTCGGTACACCTCTCTGAACCACCTGGCCCAGGCGGCCCGCGCCGTGCTGCAGAACACCTCTCAGATTAACCAGATGCTCAGCGACCTCAATCGTGTCGACTTCGCCAACGTACAGGTACGCCTCTACCTATCAACAACTGTTGATAGTTCTGACTGTATGTCTATTCGTATGTGTTTGTACATATTATTTGTATGATGTGTTTTGTGTGTGTTGGTAAACAGGAGCAGGCGTCGTGGGTGTGTCAGTGTGATGAGAGCGTGGTCCAGCGGCTGGAGCAGGACTTCAAGGTGACCCTGCAGCAGCAGAGCTCTCTGGACCAGTGGGCCGCCTGGCTTGACAACGTGGTCAACCAGGTCCTTAAGCCCCACGAAGGTAGCCCCAGCTTTCCCAGGGCCGCACGACAGTTCCTGCTCAAGTGGTCCTTCTACAGGTACGGACCCAATCTATAAACAGTGCATTCTGAAAATATTCAGACCCCTTGACTTTTTTTACAGCCTTATTCTAAAATGGGTTTAATCATTTTTTCCCCTCATCAATCTACACACAATTCCCCATAATGACAAAGCGAAAACAGGTTCTTCGAAATTTTTGCACATTCATTAAAAATAAAAACAGATCTCTTATTTACATAAGTATTCAGACCCTTTGCTAGGAGACTTGAAATTGAGCTCATGTGCATCCTGTTTCCATTGATCATCCTTCAGATGTCAAAAACTTGATTGGTCCACCTGTGGTAAATTTAAATTGATTGACATGATTTGGAAAGGCACACACCTGTTTATATAATGTCCCACAGTTGACAGTGCATGTCAGAGCAAAAACCAAGCCATGAGGTCGAAGGAATTGTCCTTAGAGCTCCGAGACAGGATTGTGTCGCGGCACAGATTTGGGGAAGGGTACCAAAACATTTCTGTAGCATTGAAGGTCCCCAAGAACACAGTGGAAATCGGGGGAGAAGGGCCTTGGTCAGGGAGGTGACCAAGAACCCGATGGTCACTCTGACAGAGCTCTAGAAGTAATCTATACATGGGAGAACTTTCCAGAAAGTCAACCATCTCTACAGCACTCCACCAATCAGGCCTTTACGTTAGTGGCCCTACAGAAGCCACTCCTCAGTAAAAGGCACATGAAAGCCCGCTTGGAGTTTGCCAAAAGGCACCTAAAGACTCTGACCATGAGAAACAAGATTATCTGGTCTGATTGAACTCTTTGGCCTGAATGCAAAGCATTGCGTACGGAGAAAACCTGGCACCATCCCTACCGTGACACATGGTGGTGTCGTGACTTGACTTTAACATTAATCTGAAGACTGTTATTTATCTAAATAACGATGTTTAATTGTTACCCGATTTTTGTTTTCATTATTCATGTAACAATTAACTCATTCGAATCTGGGGCACCACGAGAGCGATTCTTTAGAGTTACCATCTCCCAAATTAAACTCTAAAAGGTCTTTACCTATCACGCCTATAAATAGTCAACTTATCAATCATAACCCTGTATCATATCATCATTTTGTAAAATACTTGCATCTGCAAAAACCAGAGCCTTACTTATATTCAGTACTACACAAATTGGTTTAATTTATTTACAAGCTAATTAAATGTGAACATAGGATAAACACACACTGTACTGGTTATTGACTGGAGACGTAATACGCTGAAGACAGGTCCCTAGCGGAATGACCACCACGTGAATGCTTGTTAACCTCTCTAGGGTATGTGGGACGTTAGCGTCCCACCTCATCAACAGCCAGTGATACTGCGGGGCGCCAAATTCAAAACAACAGAAATCCCATAATTTAAATTCCTCAAACATACAAGTATTTTACACCATTTTAAAGCTACACTTGTTGTAAATCCAGCCAAAGTGTCCGATTTCAAAAAGGTTTTACGACGTAAGCACACCAAACGATTATGTAAGGTATGAGCCAAGTCACAGAAAAAGACAGCCATTTTTCCAGCTAAAGAGAGCATTAACAAAAAGCAGAAATAGAGATAAAATTAATCACTAACCTTTGATAATCTTCATCAGATGACACTCATAGGACTTCATGTTACACAATAAATGTATTTTATGTTCGGTAAAGTTCATATTTATATCCAAAAATCTGAGTTTAGGCAAGACTCTACTGTATCACTTGGCAAATGCCTGAGAAAATGCATAGCGCCACATTAAAATGAATGACTATGAAAATTACTATAAAATCAAACTTTCATTAAATCACACATGAAAGATATCAAATTAAAGCTACACTGGTTGTGAATCCAGCCAACATGTCAGAATTCAAATAGGCTTTTCAGCGAAAGCATACGATGCTATTATCTGAGCATAGCACCATTGTAAACAAAAGAGAGAACATTTCAACCCTGCAGGAGAGACACAAAACGCAGATTAAAAATATAATTCATGCCTTACCTTTGACGAGCTTCTGTTGTTGGCACTCCAATATGTCCCATAAACATCACAAATGGTCCTTTTGTTCGATTAATTCCGTCGATATATGTCCAAAATGTCCATTTATTTGGCGCGTTTGATCCAGAAAAACACCGGTTCCAACTTGCTCAAACATGATGACAAAATATATCAAAGGTTACCTGTAAACTTTGCCAAAAAATGTCAAACTACTTATGTAATACAACTTTAGGTATTTTATAACGTTAATAATCGATAAAATTGAAGACGTGATATGTGTTCAATACAGGATTAAAACGATATGTAGCATGCCTTCTGTTTGATTGAAACGCATGTCTAGGACACCAGGAGTGCCTCGACTTCAAGATGGCCGTATTTCTTCATTACACAAAGGAATAACCTCAACCTATTTCTCACAACTGTTGACATCCAGTGGAAGCCGTAGGAACTGCAAGCAAGTTGCTTAGAAATCTGGTTTCACAATGAAAACTCATGGAAAAGACAGTGACCTCAAAAAAATTAAAAACCTGAATGGTTTGTCCTCGGGGTTTCGCCTGCTAAATAAGTTCTGTTATACTCACAGACATGATTCAAACAGTTTTAGAAACTTCATAGTGTTTTCTATCCAAATCTACTAATAATATGCATATCTTATCTCCTGGCGATGAGTAACTGGCAGTTGAATCTGGGTATGTTTTTCATCCAAACGTGAAAATGCTGCCCCCTACCCTAGAGAAGTTAAAGAAGAGATGGAGAGGGAGAGAGAGGGACAGAGACACTTAACATTACCACATTCAGAAACTACTCTCACGTACAATAACCATATATTTTGCACACAAACCACTGTCCGCTTTGAGCATGAAATCATGAATGCATTTACGTGAAATGCCTGGGATCTCTCGGTGAATGGGCCAGTCTTGATAAGGGGGTTGAGCCTTTTTACGGCATGCTTGTAAGGCTCTGATTGTCCAAAATGGTGCCAACAACTCTTCTACTGTTGTCCTTCTTCGTAGTTGCCCGGTATCCTGTGACTTGTCATCTAGTCCTGAACAGAACTACAGAGTTGATTTTCCTTCCATTCGCTCTTGAAGATGTTTCTTTGAAGATGATTCCCCAGTGGGGGGGATGAGAGTAGCGTAATACGATGCTTTGAGCAGAGCAACAGGATGGTCCTACTTAAATTCACTTTCAAAGATACCTTACTTAGGACAGCTAATCAGTCGTACCAGTGATTGTCCGGGAGGCGATTTTGTTTTTAGACTCCAACTCTGGTTGAGATTCAAGCTTCAAACCATTTTAAACGTGTAGCTGCGGCTTCACGCTTTTTCTGGTTCAATGTGGGGTTTTTCTTAACCCATTTATACCTTTTGCTCGAAAGGGGCGGTTCCCTGACCTCACTTCGGGGTGGTGATTACTCACTGTGCAAAATTATTGAAAATAATTCTCTTAACTTGTCAAATCACATCCCCCCTCAACAAAAACACTAATTTTTCAGATTACATGCACAACCCATAGTATGGTAACTTCAGCTATATAGTGTGTATTTTCCAAGTTACAGTATTTCCTTTATAACATTTTTAATGACATCACAAAATGATATTAGTGTTCTATAGATTGCATCTTACCATTCCCCACGTTCCTAGTTTGAAATATTGTTCCAGTATTCGCTTTTGAACATGTTACCTTTTTCCCGCTGAGACTGTTATGTTGAGACAAAGAACATTTCTTTGGTGAATTTTGAGAGAACAGGCCTGGATCTTCTCCCTTGATTTACAACAGGATGTGAATGTCAATCCCTACTAGTTTTATCCTTCCCCCCTCTACGTGTGAAAGGGGTTCTGATTGAAGCTCAGGACCTCAGACTGGGGCGAAGGTTCACCTTCCAACAGGACAACGACCCTAAGCACACAGCCAAGACAATGCAGGAGTGGCTTCCGGACAAGTCTCTGAATGTCCTTGATTGGCCCAGCCAGATCCCAGACTTAAACCTGATTGAACATCTCTGGAGAGACCTGAAGAGATCTGTGTAGCAACGCTCCCCATCAAACCTGACAGAGCTTGAGAAGATCTGCAGAGAAGAATGGGAGAAACTCCACAAGTACAGGTGTGCCAAGCTTGTAGCGTCATACCCAAGAAGACTCAAGGCTGTAATCGCTGCCAGAGGTGCTTCAACAAAGTACTCAGTAAAGGGTCTAAATAGTAAATGTGATATTTCAGTTTTTTGATTTTTTATAAATAAGCTAAAATAAAGGTTTTTGCTTTGTCATAATTGGGTATTGTGTATAGTTTGATGAGCAAAAAAAAATATTTGATCAATTTTAGATTAAGGCTGTAACGTAACAAAATGTGGAAAAACTCAATGAGTCTGAATACTTTCCGAATGCACTGTACGTAGACATTGAATCACTGTTCACTTTAATAATGGAACGCTAGTCACTTTAATGTTTACATACTGCTTTACTCATTTCATATGTATATACTGTATTCTACTGTATTTTAGTCATTGCCACTCTGACATTGCTCATCCTAACATTCATATATTTCTTTATTCCATTCTTTTACTTTTAGATTTGTATGTATTGTTGTTAATTGTTAGATACTACTGCGCTGTTAGAGCTAGGAACACAAGCATTAACATCTGCTAAATATGTGTATTTGATTTGAAATCGGATACAAATCTGATTCCTGGCCAAAATCTGACTGCGCTCTGGGAATGACTGCGCCCGGGAATGAACCCGGGTCTCTAGTAACGCCTTAGACCTCTGCGTCACTCAAGAGCCCCCCCTCAAGTGGTTTTTAGACTGTTATTCATTGCTACTCTGACAGTTTGACAAGAACATGTGGTAGCTAACTAGCCTGTTTATTGTTTACAAAAAAATGAGTGAATGTGCTGGAAAGCTAAACAGCTAGCTAGTTGACTGCTGCGCCTAGCCAAAAAAGTGTTTTCTAACCCTATGATTTTGAACATTCACAGTAACTGGGAAACTTCCATGGAAGGCATTGTTGTCACCTTAGCTTGCTACATAACTTCTGAGTGATAGGAACCACAAGCACCACCACTAGCCTACACGACTGCACACCCATCGTTACTATGACAACTAGTGTAGGCTTGTCAGCAAATGATTGCTGTCTGAACACACACATCCGATTTGGTCAATTATAACTTCACCGTTTGGACAGTCAGTAGTCCAAAACAAAACTGATGTGATCATTAAGGCCTGCAGTGTGAACAAGGCTTTAGCTGGCCACTCCAGTCTTCTTGAACCATTCCATGGTGTGTTTAGGGTTGTTGTACTGTTGGAAGACTCACAACCTTCAACAGAGACCGTTTTTGGACACTGGGTTGAACATTGCACTCCAAAACACCTTGATAATTGGCTGATTTCATGATGTCTTGCACACGTTCAAGGCCCCCAGTACCAGAGGCAGCTAAGCAACCCCACAGCATTGAGACACCCCATGTTTGATTGTAGGGAGGGTGTTATTCTCTTTGAATGCTGACAAGTGGGCAAAATTGCCAGTAGAAAGGAGCAGCAAGCTCAGAAAGATACAGTTTATCTACAGTCATCTTGGCCAAAGACTGCAACCAAGTACTAGCTCCGTGCCAATCATTTTGTCCATGCCAACTTAAGTTTACAAATTGAAATTGGTTCTGCAATGTTGACAATCCCAATTACAAGGTGTGGGGACAAAGTTTTTTTTTCAATTTTAACTTATTTTAGAAATAGCTAATTATTTAAGAAAAGTGAGTGTGCCAATATCTTTGTTTGCCACTATATGTGCAGTATAAATGTAAAATGTAGCTGCTTTTCACCAAGGTGTGGGAGTATTTGCAGGCTGATGAATGTGGTGATTAGCTTTGTGTGGCAGGGGCACATTCAAGCTCAGTGGGGCTGTGTTAATGTAATCTCTCTCTGATGGCCCTCTCTTTCTCTCCCCCACTCCCTCCCCACAGCTCCATGGTAATCAGGGACCTGACCCTGCGTAGTGCTGCTAGTTTCGGCTCCTTCCACCTCATCAGACTGCTCTACGATGAGTACATGTTCTACCTGGTGGAGCACCGCGTCGCCCAGGCAACCGGAGAGACGCCCATCGCTGTCATGGGAGAGGTGAGTGGGAGAGCTTTTATGTACCTGTTTCCTTGAGCGATTCTGTGGAACTCCTGCAAAATTCACTGAAATAATTATGCATATTTCATCGCACACCAGGTTCCATGGTCAACGCTTTTGATTATGAGTAATATGGCCTGTTTGTTGACAGCATGTAAATCTGTATTAGTACATTACTAATCACAGTTTTCCTCTCTTCTGAAACACAGTTCAGTGACCTTAACTCGATGATGCTCATGGACAAAGGTAGGTCTACTCCCGCTGGCTCCTAGTGTCCTCGTTTTCCCTATCAGTCTCAATGTGGTATAAACCTAGACTTTACCTAGCTCTTAACTGCTGTTTTTCCCATCTTAGACCCGTCCTTCTCAGATGACATGAGTGACATAGGCAGTGACGAGGGCCGAGGGCCCAACGAGCCGGCCGTGAAAAGAGAGAGGATCGAAATCAACCACTCGCTGCAGGAAATCTGAGACCGAATGAGGTGAGGGCCATAGCCCACTACTCCAGGAGCCCTGCTGCTGCCCTGGGCCCTTCTGGTCCTGTCAGCACACAGAGTGGCTAGCCCAGCCCGCTACACAGCCAGTGTGTTCAGTGTATATAGAGAAGAGTACTAGGCTCAGCCCCTACCCTACCACACCTCCTAGTTAGTGTAGTTAAAGGGGAGGGGATCTTTATCCCAGGGGAAACAATGTATGCTCACCAAGGGGGGCTGGTTTGACCTGACAGGGGTATACAGTTCTAATTTCTCTCCGTTCACTTGTTCCCGTTTTGCAACTGTGATTCAGGATGACTTTGTGCAGTACCGATGTTGGATACGTGTAACTTCGAATGAGTGGTGTGTATCTTATCCTTTATTAGCTGTGTAATTCCAGTGCCTTAGATGATAACTCTTTAACCGCCACTACTACAGATGTCTATCTCCTCCCTCAGCTGTGCCTCTACCGCAGTATGAATGTATTGTTTCAGAACCTCAGACATTCTAAAGCACCTTTAAACCTGTAGGAGTATACTATACATGTTGCCTCTGTTGCTACTGGCAGCTCAACCCACATTGATGCAACCCACTGACGCAAAGGACTTGTCCCTCTCCCACCAGCGTGGCCACTCTTGGGTATGTCAGTAGGCCCCTAGTCTCATAGTTGATTGGAAGGCAGGGACCTCTTAACACCCTGGCCATATGAGATGATTAGTTACCTCATCCTTTTCTATGCTCTGTTCTTTTGAGGCACTATAAGAGAGAGCCACTTACTGTTAATTCTACCAACTCCCCCTTTCCATGTATATATCACTTTTCATTCAAATGATAACGATTCTATGATGCCGTTTGGCAGAAACTCAATTTCAGGAGCACACAAGGCACGTCTCATTGATCCATGACTGTAGAACTTCAGGGTGTTTCTAGATGTCACGCCCCAGAGTCTAGGACAAGCCAGTTGCCTCTTATGTTGATGAGACATTTAGATATGTTTTAAAGAGTGAAAGGAGAGTGGTGGAATGTGTTCAGGAAACCACCAGATTGTACATATATATGATGATCTACCTTCTGGGTTAACTTTAGGTGTCTGGCATCCATTTTGTGGAGCTGTATGTCTGGGCCAAGTCAAATTTCTTAAGGGATGTAAAATAGTATGTATTTAACAAAACGTGAAAGAACGTTGGACCTCCGAAGCCAAAACCCTTAAAAGGAAACTCTAGTTGCATCTGTTCAGTTCAACTGATGCTGTTTGAGTTCAGATAGGCTCTCCCCCTTACCGTTACTCAAATGGACTCATTCTATATTGATTGGAAGGAAATATTCAGAATCTCCCAATCCATGTTTATTCATTCATATTGCTAACAGCTTTTGAGTCTGTTGCTCTAAGATTTTATTATATAGCCGTACAATTGTACTGTAGGAGGGCTGATTTGTGCAAAACCAACAAACTGTTCAACTTTAAAATATAACTATTTCTTAATATGATGTAAAAAATCTGTGTTCATCAATGGCCTTTGGTATCACTTGGTCTTTCCCCAATCATTTATCTCTCCCCATACTGTACTGTTTGTGTTTTTAAAGGGGATGTCCTCCTTGCTTTGATTATTTAGTGGCTGGGACTGATGTGTGAGGCTGACGTTTGTCTTCTTTTGATAATTTTCTGTGTCATCTGGTCAACACATCAATATTTAACAAACAACGTTGATATTTGGGGTGTAAATGCCCTATAAAATCGGCAGTCACTTGCCCATATTGAGAGAATTTCTATTTATGAAAAAATATAGCTGATTTAAATCAGTTGCTCTGAAGATCAGCAATATAGTGTGATTGTAATGTTTCTGCATTCGCGGTAAATATGTCTGCTCAACTGGAAATTACAACCGACATGGAGCGTTTTTCTCTAAACACTTTTGGTTGAGTTTCCCCTGTTCCCCCTCAGATTTTGTAGTAGCTATAAGAATCCTGAGCTTGAGTTATTGAAGGCTCTTTGTAACCCGTGCCTGTCACAGTACTTTGCCTTTAAGTGCGTTGGAAAGTAATTTCTGTGTACTTTGTTTCTTGTAAATCTGTTTTGACTTGGCTGAGGATCATTTTTTTATTGAACTAGATCTGGTTCTTCTGTATTTTGAACCCTTATTTTTATGTATTTTTAAACCTGTTCTTGACTACACTTTACCTAGCCTGAGGGCAGACAAGTCTGTAACAAACTGCATAGTTCAACTGTATTTTGTACTGGTCAATGTGTAATAAATTGGTATTAAACCATCTGTTTGGCCAAGCTTTTATTTCTTAAATATGTCAAATGAAACCTCTTTTGGAAAAAACAATAGGTTTACTAGCATTTGTGTCCTGGCAAATTAACTGTTATTACTGTAACCACTCAATGATTAAGTGCTCTATAAAAATAGTATCGCGTAAGTGTGATTGAAATTTAAAGGCGATGTTCCGCATTCACAGTAAACGGTGCATATGTCGGATCAATTGGAAATTACATTTCTATCACAATCTGTAACCCTTTAGCAATAGATTGAATAGAGCCCTCAGACTAGACATGCATTTTCTCCCGAAATATTCCATGGCAATTCTGTTTGACAAGTAGTATGTTTATTCATAAACGATTTCTCTTCAATAAAACCAACTTCTTATATCCAGTTTAACTGCTGATATAAAGGCACACAATGCAAACAGAACAAGATTCAGTACAAAGAGAAAAGGATTATGTACGACGCAGGGCTGAAAGATACAAAAATAATAAAGTCTAGGTCCCAAAATGAGTTTGGTCCTTAGCGGTCAGGACACCATACACAACAAGTTTGGGGGGAAAAGAGTGAGCACGATGTGTGGTCCCAAAGTCAAAACCATCCTAGTCTGTCTGTTCTCTCCCTCCTGGGCGACTAGGTTGGTATGGCCCAGAGGCCTAAAAGTGCAATGTGTACTCCAGGAACTCCCAACGGTGACCTGGTCATTCCTACTCCTCCTCACAAGGTGCAGCCTGCCATGTACTTCCCTGCCAAGGAGACAAAGGTGTGAAGTTGATAAATGTTCATGTCATACTACCTTGTGAAACTCCAGGCCCCACATACTGTATCTTATTGGCCAGGCCTAGTAACATGTTACTCTACCTGTGGCAAATCTCTTCTTTACCAGGGACATGCGGTAACGGTTGCCCACCAGCTCCACGTCCATGCCTGAAAGGGAGGCCCCCGATCCCACAAACTGGACTGCCAGGCTGGGGGGAGGGCCGCGAGGAACCTCTAGGCACTGCCAGCTAGCACACAGAGTGCCAGAGCCTGGAACAACCAACAAGTGACACATTCTTCAGTTCCCCTCCACTAACAGAAGCAAGTTAATCACACTGACTTGTGGCAATCGGACAGTACAATCTGTTATCGTCAGGTAGATTGGTGGCCAGACTGGCCACTGAAATGATTGCCTTCAGAAAGTATTCATACCTATTGACTTATTCCACATTTTGTTGTGTTATATAGCCTGAATTAAATGTATTCAATATTTCTCACCCATCTACAATGTGAAAACATGTTTTTAGAAATGCAAAACAGATATATCTAAGTATTCACACTCAATTGAGCTCAGGTGCATCCAATTTCCTTTGATCATCCTTGATGTCACTATAACTTGATCGGAGTCCACCTGTGATCAATTCAATTGTTTGGACATGATTTAGAAAGAAATACACGTGCCTATATAATGTCCTAAGTTGACAGTGCATGTCAGAGCTGTCCGTAGATCGCCGATATATAATTGTGACAATTTCTAGAGTGTTGAAAGTTTCCAAGACCACTCATCATTGGGAAATGGAAAACATATGGAACTACCCAGACTCTGCCTTGAGCTGCTGTCCGACCAAACTGAGCAACCGGTCAAGAAGGACCTTGGTCAGGGAGGTGACCAAGAACCCAATGACCACTCAGACAGAACTAGAGTTCCTTGGCTGAGATGGGAGAACCTGCCAGACTGACAACAGTCTCTACAGCACTTCACGAGAGAGAGGCCAGAAGGAAGCCACTCCTGAGAAAAAGGCACAAACGCATGCCTGGAGTTTGCAAAAAGGCACGTGAAAGACTACGAGCATAAGGCAAAAGATTGTGGTCTGGTGAGATTTTTTTTTAAACTTTGGCCTGAATGCAAAGCACTATGTCTGGAGAAAACCAGACACAGCTCATCACCCATCTAACACCATCCCTACCCTGAAGCATGGTGGTGCTTTTCAGAAGAGACTGGAAGACTGGTAAGGAAAGAGGGAACAATAAATGGAGCCAAATACAGGCAAATCCTTGAGAACTTGCTTCAGAGTGCAAACGACCTTAGACTGGGGGCGAAGTACGTTCCAACAGGACAATGACCGCACGCATACAGCCAAAGCAACGCTGGAATGGCTCAGAACAAGAATGTGAGTGGCCCAGCCAAAGCCCAGACTTGAATCCATTGAAGATATGTGGAAAGATGTGAAGGTTGCTGTTCTCCGCCATTCCCCATCTAACTTAACAGAGCTTGAGAAAATCTGCAAGGAAGAATGTGAGAAAATCACCAAATCCAGATGTGCAAAGCTGATACAGACATACCCAAGATGACTCAAAGCTGTAATCGCCGCCAAAAGTGCTTCTACAAAAGTATTGACTCGGGTGTGAATACTTATCCTGTGTTTAGATGGTACGAGGTAGACGGCAAACCGGATGTCATTGTTTTCAATGAGAGCACGACAGTAAATGCCGTCAGGCGCCACGCCACGGTAGACAGGACTTGCCACCACAGTTAAAATATTTCAACTTTTGCAGTCTGCCTTTGCGTTGTTTTCTACCGGATGTTGATTCTATACCGAAATCACCATAGCAGCGCATACCGTCGTGCTGGCTTGCTTTTGCCGTCGGTCTTTCTTGCTTTCTTGTCCCGCTATGCTGACTGGTATGTTTTTTGCGTCCATTTAAATGCGGCATTATGTCAATTTGATATTTCTGTATTTAATTGAAATAAATGTGCTAAAATGTCTAGTTTTTTATTATGAGGTATAATGTGTAGATGGGTGAGGAAAAAATGTATGTAACACAACAAAGTGGAATGAATACTTTCTGAAGGCTCTGTTCCAAGGAGGGAGAAAGCTATTTGGATCGGATGACCAGTAAAGCAGTTATTGTAACCTTTACGAGATTCTGATCACTGCCTATAAACTAATGTTCAGGCTTTAATATTCCCCAAACTTCCCTCTATTTGTAAGGCCTATAAATAGCAGTGTTACCAATCTCCCACTCACAGGCTCAGCTTTCATCTGCTAATCTTGATATTTAAGACTGATACCTTCAGAGGCTGCATATTAAAATAGAGAAACGGGTGGCACTCAATGCAATTATGTTGTCAAAGACTAGACTTGTAAAAATGTGCATTTATATTTCTATAGCTAGAATATGACTGATATGTGGCCATTAAATGAGATGGGTGTGGGTGTACTGTTGACAAGACAGTAACCTTTGCTTTGGTTGGTGGGGGAGAGGTTGGGTAGCTTCCACAGTAGCCGTCGTTCCTTAGTATTCCTGTGAAGGCAGACAAAGGGTCAGTGAGGCCCACCCAGTCCACTATCCTTCCTCTCTCTCCCAGTCTAAAGTATCCAGACCTTCTCCTGTTCTCCCCATTTATCCACCCTTCATCTCTGCCTCCCTTCCATATCTCCTCCCACTCCCCACCCATTCATACGTCCCTCTATCCCTCTTTCCATTCCCACCTCCCCCTGCTCACCAGCATGCGGGGGGATGGCACTGCAGGTCTGTGGCGGTGTGGTCGAGGGGTAGCAGCACCTGCACAGCAGTGAGCTGGGTGGAGGGGGCAGTGGCCGGGCAGCAGTGATAGTCCAGGGACACACGGGTCACTGTGCCACTCCGCTGGCACTCTGCTGACAACAGAAGGGGAGCACGACCAGGGTCCTGGGACGACACCTGAGAAGGGAGAGAAGGAATGCGAAAAGAAGAACAGAGTTGGGAGAGGCTGTTGATGTTAGGACAATGCTGTCATTTGGAAGACAGGGGAAAATGTGTGTCTTGAAGAATACTTGAAAGGTCAGATGACAGAGGGTAAGAGTTCCACTGTACTTCATCAGTCACCTGGTACTTGAGTAGGGCCACGTTATAGTAGGAGGCCAGAGGGTTGAGCTCAGCCTCTCTCTGCAGGTAAAGGTTCAGTGCCTGCATGTTGAACCAGAAGTCCCTGGTGTCTGGGTCACTCTGAGAGGGGTCACTGTGGAGAATAACACACTCAGGAGAATGAGACATATCCTACCATTTCCGCAATATGTCTATATATCATAACCCCACAACCAATCCCATAGCACATATTCATCTACCTGTAGAGCAGCTTCTGATTGGGCAGAAAGTGGTCAACCCGGGAGATGTTGACCAATCGAAAGCTGAGGACTGGGGTGTTTGGGTTAGCAGTGAAGATACAAGTTATTCCAGCAGGAAAAGACATGGTGAGATCTCCTGTGATCTTCACCAGACAGCTGGAGAAGAGAAGAGAGATGCGCACACGCTTCGCCTTCAGCAGGTCTGTGTATAAAAGGTAATAACATTGGATCTGGTGTACAGAGGGCTTATGTATACTGACCGGTTATGCTGTCCACCTTTGAAGTAAGCGTTGATGTATTCTGTGATGGCTGCAGCCACAGGCCAGGACTCCTGGGTGCTCAGGGAGATTGGGCTCGGCCCGCGAGACAGATGCACTGTGGGGAAAATAGCCATGTCTAAGACAAGTTCAAGGCACAATGTCCTTATTCATAAGTGCTTTATGCTATTGGGTATCTTTGAAATATTGGTATGAAAATTGTTGTTTAGACTAACTGTGTAGGCGTGTGTGGTCTTTGTGCAGGTGTGAGAGGGGTGAGGGCTGCCCACCTCTAGCAGGGCTGGTGGCATGGGTCTGGGCCCCCCACTCACTAGGGCTGGAGGAGGAGGATGAGGTGAAGTCCAGGCTGGGGTCCGGCAGAGGAGATGAGCACACTGACCTGGACTGAGACGACAGGGATACATAAAGGTTACAGTGTGGAGGAACCAGAGAGGATGTGTGGAGAATGTCATCGTTCAGAACATTTTCTCTGCTCGGCTCAATCAGAAACATATTTTAGTTGTAACCTTTTTTTCTACAGTCATCATTCATGTTTGGAAGAATGAACAGGACCACTGTTCTAGCCTTGCTTGTCAGACTTATAGCTGCAAAAGCCACAGGTCTGAGTGAGACCAGACCTGAGCTGCTATAGTCAGGGTGATCTCCCTGAGGACACTCACTCTCTCACAGCCACTCAGTCTGCCTGAGGACCTCTTGGCTCTGGCTGGTCTGGGGGGGGCTGCCACCAGCAGCTCTGCACTGTGCTGCCTGAAGCTATGCCTTGAACCTGGAGAGGAAGGAGAGAGGGAAATTACCAATATTACAACCTGTAAAACAAGAGGAAGTTGACTAAAAGACTGTGTGGCGTTTTGAATAGTGTGAAATATATTTGGGGAAATAAAAAAAAATACAATCCCAAAATATAGCTAGTGCATAGACATTTGAGCCCAGTAGTGTAGTGTGTAACATTTGTACCTTTGTTTGAGTCCATGTTGCAGGATTGCTGTGGTGCGTTCAGATCCAGACAGTTCTGGTCTTTGTCAGTAGAGAAGCACAGGTCCTCCTGTGGCCCAGAATGCAGTGTGAGAGGCAGGCCGCTCCTGCGTGGCCCGCTTTCACTGCATGACTCGTGCTGCTTCCTCCCTCCCTCATTGACCACTCCACCCAGGGCCAGAGACCCAGCCGAGGTCCCCTCACTGAAGGGGTTGTGGACAGAGTTCCAGTGGACCAGCTCCTTTTTCGTCTGGGATAAGGGGAGGGATTTGCCGTTGTGGGTCAACCTACTACTGCTGACACTGTGGATCAGGACCTCTGTCGCGGCAGCCAGGGCTGACTGGTGGGTGGGGCTGCCAATCATAGTGATGGCGAATGGGTCGTCAGGTGATTCTGGGGGCAGGACGCTACGGTCCCGTTTCCGGTCCATGTCCTTGCAAAAGGAGGTGGTGGGGAGGGTTTTACTGTCACTGGAAAAGGGGTCGCTCCGTACCTCTATCCCCCTCCCGTCTCTGGAGGGGCGCGGAGGTGGGGGGGCCCAGGCGTCAGGGGGGGGCAGGGTCTCCTGGGTGACGACGGTCCTCTCAAAGGCAGCCAGGAAGGGGTCTTCAGGAGGGATGTGTTTACAGCTCCACAGAGCCGGGTCCAGCTCTGGAGGGACCAGGGACTGGGAGAAGACCGGGAAGCGGAGGGCTGAGAGGTCCATGTCTGGAGGGGGGCGGGGGGACCGATGAGCAGCTGCCCAGACACTGGCTGGGTCATCCTGGGGGGGGTGGGGGCTGCGTCCTGGGGAGGGGTCTCTAAAGGCAGTAAGGAAGGGGTCTGCTGGCCTGCCCAGTCCTGCTGGTTCTTTACTCTGACCTGCCGATGGCCACGCTGCCCAACCAGCTGTCTCAGGGGAGGGGCCCAGGGGCTGTTGGGAAGGTGAGTCCAGCCCAGAGTCCTCTACGTTTTCAGGAGAGGAGGAGTCAGTGGAGAAGGCAGCATCTGGAGAGAACAAGGGCAGACGATCATTCTACCTAAAACAGTATGTATCATACATGCATACATAGGGACAGGTGTTTTACTGACTATGTGATGGGGAAAAACTTCTGTCGATAATTTTCATCAATAATATATATTATTAGTATATATCATATTAACCATATTTACATTCAGATGCACCAAAGACACTCTCTGCTCTCGGTAGCTGTTCTCTACCAGCAAAGCTTTTGGACTTAAAGGCCGACTCCAGAGGAGGTCCAAAGAGGTTGTCTGAGCCTGACGCAGTAGAACTCAACCTAGAGGGTTGGTGAGAGAGAAGGAATGAGAGAGGGAGATTATGCATTACCAGGAGCCAATAAAAGCATAGCCAGAGATAATGTCAGGATTTGACAGAGTGATGCAGCACTATCATCAGATCTCGGACTGGCTTCCTCTCCCACAGCATCTCTCTCCATCTCCCTGCTGCTCACAGCTACAGCCATGCACGTCAGAGAGAGGAGAGACGAGACTGACATTCACTCACCTGCTGTGATCCGGACTGGAGATGGAATTGCGTAGGCCGTCCTGCTCTCCCTCTGCAAAGTCCACACACACACACACACACACACACACACGTGAAGTTTAATTCGTGACTGCTCCCCAATCAGTCCCAATCAGGGGGAGATGTGATTAACTAGAGTGCTTATGGAGGGCAGAGCCATAAGGGAATGCCCATTATCTTCCATAATGATACATACCAGCCATTAGACCAGTTCTCTAAGCAGCATCAGCCCAGCGCTTTATGCTACTGTTTTAATCAAGGCACTCATCGTTAATCATGTCTGCTCATTCCCCCTGCTTTATTCCATCTCCTCCACAAATAGCCTCCTACTGTAGCATCACAGGCTGCTATTCCCCCACTAATAAACCATGTTCCAGACAGACCAAAGTGGGACAAATAGACAGCGTCTTTCAGCCAAGGTCAGCCACCTCTAGGATTTATTACTGGACGGATAGGCACTGCTAAGCCTAGCCAGAAGCAATACAGTAAATCACATTCACAACATCACTTCAGACTGGTAGTAACATTAAAGATTGGGTAATAGTATCCTTGTGCATGAATACCATATGAAATGGATGTTTATGACCTTTCAACACTGATAGAATACATTGTGGTGAAATTATAAAGTACTGATGCTGCAAAACCAGTGATGTGGAGAGAGTGCTAACTCCACTTACCCCTGTGGGGGGCGCCCTCTCCCTCCCCCTCTGAACGGCCTGTAGTACTGCTGTTTCCTGTGGAGAGGACAAGGATTCAGAGAACACACTAGCGCGCCCACATATACACATAAATGTGTGCATGCGTACAACACAGACAGAGACAGACAGAAATCAAACTATTTTTTAACCAGAAGTTAAATGGAACTTACTGGAGCGATGACGTTTCACTGACACCTGGAACAGAGGGAGAGCAGAGTTGTTAATTACACTGTCTGGAAGCATCTAAACAATTAAGCATGCTTCTATCCTGCTGTTGTTACAACAACATGGAGGGATAATTACCAGGAAAAACCAACATGGCATAATACACAGATAAGCATTTCTGAGCTTATCTTTTTCATCAGACTTCTGATACCACCACATGAAAATAAGTGACAAATTTCACCCCATCCATGCCTCCCCTTTGGTCCTGTACTCCCTCCTTCCCCCTTCTCTTTTCCCATCGTACCCCTCTGTTGGGGGGCAGTGTGAGTGCCCCCACGGTGGCCTTCAGCTCCATCTCTGTAGCAGCAGAGTTGCTGCTGCCCACCGGACGGATCTGGATGTGGAACTTCTTGGGCTCCTCGTCGTCAAAGTCAGAGTCGCTGGAGTAGAAGTCGTTCTCCTTGTCCTCCGTCGAGCAGCGTACGGACAGAGAGCTGGTTTAAGGAGCAGTGACCTGAGATAGAGGCTTGAATGGAGGGAAGATGGCCTAATGCAGCTTGCCTAGGACAACTTCGGGAGTGTCAGGGTTTCCATTGTCCTGTATTATACAGATACCTCATCTATGAGTTTAGAAAGCAGTGGAAAATCTTCATGTAGGCGTGCTTGAGCTTTATTGCAAAAATGTTTCACTCATGCATTTTGTTGACGATAATCCTATATGGCTTTATTAATACCCTCTGGGGCCAGAGAATGAATCCATGTAGACTAGAGACTATAAGACTGCTGTGACAAACACAGAGCCAGAGTGCGCCAGAGGTGACAGCGTATAAAACAGCCAACCACAACATCCTGCACCTCCATCTGACCTTATCTCCATCTCCTTCCTGTTATTACATGCTCATCTGCACGCACGTGTGTTAGTGTCGGTTTGCTTGCAGGCATGTGCTCTCAGTGAGTGCCTGAGAGAGACAGATCTAGTGTCAGTATATTTGGCCGTTACATAAAATACCTAATGAGTGTAACAACTGTGCTGTGCTGAGGAGAGTGACAGAATGACAACAGAGGGAGGTAGCCTGCTATCATGGCCCCCATTGCCCCAGCCTCATAATGGACTGGAGTTGGACTAAGGACAGAGAGGGCATTTAAGTCCATTTAAATGTCCCTTAGGGAAAGGGAAACGGGGATACCTAGTCAGTTGTACAACTGAATGCATTAAAATGAATGTGTGGGGGGGGCGGCTGCCTTAATCGACATCCACGTCATCAGCGCCCAGGAACAGTGGGTTAACTGCCTTGCTCAGGGACAGAACAACACATGTTTATGTTGTCAGCTCGGGGAGTCGATCCAGCAACCTTTCGGTTACTGGCCCAACGCTCCTACCCGCCAGGTGCCTGGGAGAACTAGCTAATGTTCTATTCATCTAATAGGAGACGTCTAGAGTGCTTTATGAAGATATAATACTCTCTTACAGTGGCAGGAAGCCTTGTTTTCAATATGAAGATAAAGAGGTCTGTCAAAGGCAAATATTACAACAATATAGCAGAGATAGCCTCTCATCTGATAGTCAGTGTCACTGCCTGGAAAGGATATCATTCTGATTGACGTCGGCTCGGATGACAAACCCCTCCTCATCCACCTCCAGGGGAGAGTTCTGTGTGCAGAATAGAGAATACCCAGCAATGTCAGACACAAACATAAATACTTTATCCTAGTGTTTGATATGCTTAATAACAAACCTCAATCCAGACTGAGTGATGTTATCATCAGAAGTGTTATATCACTTCAGGGGCAGTGTGTGAAGACTACGACCTGGGTAAGAGGTGGTGCGACCCCCCCTCCATGTGACACTTGTCTGTTAAAACAGTCCTGGCAGCCCACTGATCTCGACCCAACCTCAAAAGCCCCTTCTCAGAAGGATAAAAATAGGCAAAGTAACCCAACACTGCCAGACACGTCATTGTCACACATATGATTACTCCCCCTTGCTCATACACACGCACAAATGCACACGGTGACACACACACACATCCATCTGTCTGTCAGTAAGTTGGCAGGGGGCAACGTGATGTGCTGTTTAAACCACCACAGATGTAGAACTGATAATGGAAGAACTGACATTGACTTGATGGTTTTCGTGCCACTGTGTACAAGTGTGAATTAGCATACACTCACTGGTGTCTCCGTCACAGCCGAATCCCTGCAAAAAGCAACACGTAGGTGAATGTAAGTGACAAGATAATATCCCAGATGAAGCTGACAAAAGAAAGTGAGGGGAATTGGGATTTATCATCCGTGTGTGCTCACGTTGAGTCTGGCTCTTTGTCCCTCTTGCCCAGTCCAGGAATCCTGAAGGCTTTTCCTCGACTCTTCTTACTCCCCTCAGGTACTGAAGCTGTCAGGTACTCCTCAAACCCCACCAGGGCTGCCACACATAGGGATATACCACAGTGAGGACAAATGGGACACACGCGCACACACGCTGGGATCAAACCATCCGTTTATGGTGTTTGTGTGGTGTACCTGGTCTGTCCTTCCCTGTGCCCTTCTGCTCTGCAAACCTCTGGATGAGGTTATCTATACCGCTGTTCTCCACGTTCTGTTTGAACTCCTCATGGACCTGAACAGAGGAGAGAGGGGCTCCTTACAGTCTGACAAGAGCAGCTCAAGAGAGAAGAAGCATGCCTGAGAGAGAGGGCTTTGGAGTGTGTGTGTTGTGGATGTGAAGTTTGACTATAGCAGGACAACCCCTCAGAGAGGGCAGTTAAATCCCTCCAGCCAGACTGTGGCCTCCTGGGTCAGTGTCTGGGTGACCTACCTGTCCCACCTGGACGTGGGTGTCCTCTATGGAGTGAGAGTATCCCTTGATAAGCTGTTTCATCTGCCTCAGGTGGGTCTCCTCAATGTCCTGGAACTTCTGTACACAGGATGGGAACACAACAGTGTTTAGACACCAAGATGGGTCCTAATTACAGCAAACTACCCCAAAGCACACCGAAACGCTACTCAAAATACCCACAAACCACCGCAAAATGCCGTTAAGTAGTAAGAACTGAAACCCAAAGAACCCAAGACACAAAAACCAAAGGCACTTATCAGCCATGGCAACTTTAAAAGAACAGAACCAGGCGCAATCCATAATAGTTCCCATCCCAGATAATAACCAGGTGCTAATCACAACACAGCATGTGGGCTAGAGTAATGGCTTGAAAGAACAGGTCATTTCTCCCTGTCATGTTCTGGGCTGTAGTCTTCATGAAGCCACACTGAGCTCTCTCTACCCCACTCATAATTAGGGCCAGATCTCCCATTGTAGCTATTAACAGGTAATTGGTCACCAGGATTCCAGTCATCATTTCATACCCAAATATAGCAACGCTCATCAGGCTTTTTAAGGGTTTCCTTGGAAACTGCAGGTAGCCATGGAGATGTGTTCATTGTGAATAAAAGGGGTTTATGTTAACTTAAGGGAACCCCAGGATTGGGCCACAGTGATATAACATGTCTGGTTCCTCCAGGGAGTCTGTCTAACCCGCCCCAGGACCAGTGAACTGACTGACCTGAGCTGATTCGCTCATCTTCTGCTCGAAGTCTCCTCCCACGCGGTTGTACTTCTCTATGCACACAGCAAACAACTCTGCAGCTTTCTTAGACTTCAGCTCCGCCTAGTGAGAGGAGAGAGGATGATTATAGACTTCAGCTCCGCCTAGTGAGAGGAGAGAGGATGATTATAGACTTCAGCTCCGCCTAGTGAGAGGAGAGAGGATGATTATAGACCTCAGCTCCGCCTAGTGAGAGGAGAGAGGATGATTATAGACCTCAGCTCCGCCTAGTGAGAGGAGAGAGGATGATTATAGACTTCAGCTCCGCCTAGTGAGAGGAGAGAGGATGATTATAGACTTCAGCTCCGCCTAGTGAGAGGAGAGGATGATTATAGACTTCAGCTCCGCCTAGTGAGAGAGAGGATGATTATAGACTTCAGCTCCGCCTAGTGAGAGGAGAGGATGATTATAGACTTCAGCTCCGCCTAGTGAGAGGAGAGAGGACGATTATAGACTTCAGCTCCACCTAGTGAGAGGAGAGGATGATTATAGACTTCAGCTCCGCCTAGTGAGAGGAGAGGATGATTATAGACTTCAGCTCCACCTAGTGAGAGGAGAGAGGATGATTATAGACTTCAGCTCCACCTAGTGAGAGGAGAGGATGATTATAGACTTCAGCTCCGCCTAGTGAGAGGAGAGAGGACGATTATAGACTTCAGCTCCGCCTAGTGAGAGGAGAGAGGACGATTATAGACTTCAGCTCCGCCTAGTGAGAGGAGAGAGGACGATTATAGACTTCAGCTCCGCCTAGTGAGAGGAGAGAGGACGATTATAGACTTCAGCTCGGCCTAGTGAGAGGAGAGAGGACGATTATAGACTTCAGCTCCGCCTAGTGAGAGGAGAGAGGATGATTATAGACTTCAGCTCCGCCTAGTGAGAGGAGAGAGGATGATTATAGACTTCAGCTCCGCCTAGTGAGAGGAGAGAGGATGATTATAGACTTCAGCTCCGCCTAGTGAGAGGAGAGAGGATGATTATAGACTTCAGCTCCGCCTAGTGAGAGGAGAGAGGATGATTATAGACTTCAGCTCCGCCTAGTGAGAGGAGAGGATGATTATAGACTTCAGCTCCGCCTAGTGAGAGGAGAGAGGACGATTATAGACTTCAGCTCCGCCTAGTGAGAGGAGAGGATGATTATAGACTTCAGCTCCGCCTAGTGAGAGGAGAGAGGATGATTATAGACTTCAGCTCCGCCTAGTGAGAGGAGAGAGGACGATTATAGACTTCAGTTCCGCCTAGTGAGAGGAGAGAGGATGATTATAGACTTCAGCTCCGCCTAGTGAGAGGAGAGAGGATGATTATAGACTTCAGCTCCGCCTAGTGAGAGGAGAGAGGATGATTATAGACTTCAGCTCCGCCTAGTGAGAGGAGAGAGGATGATTATAGACTTCAGCTCCGCCTAGTGAGAGGAGAGAGGATGATTATAGACTTCAGCTCCGCCTAGTGAGAGGAGAGAGGATGATTATAGACTTCATCCAGTCATTAGTTGAACCTTTATTTGTACTGGTGAGAACAAATGATCTGTTATAATAGTAACCTTGTTTGACTCCCTACCATTAGTAGTCAGTAAACTTCCAGCAACCATTCATTAATAAACAGTAGGCACCCTGTGGTTATATAACAGTTAAGACAGCTCTACTGTAGTTATACAGAATGACACCTAGTGGACAGACCTTCTCCAGTTCTTTCTGGGGGGCTCCCTCTTTCCTCAGTCTGTCCAGCTCAATACACTTGGAGTGGTATCCCTCCCTGGACTTCTGGAGGTGACCATTCTGGACCTGAACCGCCTGAACAGCCTCCAGGGTCCCCACCTGCTCCTCCTTGGCCTGTGAGAAACACACCATGCACATATTCTTAAACAATTGTAGATTGGCTGTTATAGATTAGAATATAGTGAGTGATTCATGGGGGGATAGAGGTGGCATCATCATGGAAACATATGGTGAGAAGAGGGGCTTCCTCATGTTACCTTGCGGTGAACTTTGACCTGCTCGTCACCATACTTGTTGATGTCCCGGATGAGGTCGTTCATCTTGCGCATCAGCTCAAGGTGGCAGAGAGCCAGCTTGTCTGATGACACCCGGAACACGTCCCACATAGGGGCAAACGTCCTGAGGGCCACACAGCAGTATGTCACCTACGGTATAAAGTCCTAACGCCAACCTTGTGTTTTTTTTTAGCTAATAATAACATATACTGAGTGTACAAAACATTAGGAACACCTTCCTAATATTGAGTTCCACCCCCCTTTGCCCTTAGAACAGCGTCAATTAGCCGGGGCATGGACTCTACAAAGTGTCGAAAGCGTTCCACAGAGATGCTGGCCCATGCTGCTTCTAATGCTTCCCACAGTTGCGTCAAGTTGGCTGGATGTCCTTTGAGTGGTGGACCATTCTTGATACACACAGGAAACTGTTGAGCGTGAACAACTCAGCAGTGTTGCAGTTATCAAAACACTCAGACCGGTGCGCCTGGCACCTACTACCATACCCTGTTCAAAGGCACTTAAATCTTGCCCATTCACCCTCTGAATGGCACACATACACAATCCATGTCTCAATTGTCTCAAGGCTTAAAATTAATTATTTAACCTGTCTCCTCCCCTTCATCTACACTGATTGAAGTGGATTTAAGGAGTGACATCAACAAGGGATCATAGCTTTCACCTGGTCAGTCTGTCATGAAAAGATCAGGTGTTCCTAATGTTTTGTATACTCAGTATACATTTACAGAGGTGACTTCATACATTTTGTTTGAATGGTAATATGATATTAAAGTCCATCTTCATGGTGCATTTCTAGAGTTAAACAAACCAACGCATCCCAAAACAACACACACAGGAAGTGAAGATGGCAGAGAGTTCTGGGATGATGGAGTAGATCACATCCCTGACCTATGACCCAGTAATCATGGACCCTAGAGAATCATAGACCCTAATCATGCAGACAAACTACTGTACATCCTCCAGGCACCCTGCCAATATAGAACAGTTGATTTCATTATGATAAGAAAACTGCTCTCTAAACTGAGATGTTGATGACAATAGTGATCTAATATACTCACCCTAGTGGGCTTCCATTGCTTGTCATCTTGGCCATTTTGCTCATAGACTTGGAGTAGGTTTCCTCGATGGCAGCCCTGAGAACCCACAGATAGATAAGAGTAAATCCTTATGAACCCTTGGCTGGTCAGTAACAAACCAGGCAGTGATAGTCTACTACACAGTCTCAGCATTGGAAATCCTGCATCCAACTACAGATAGAGCTATTAAACTTACACTCGTACCCTTCTGGCTCACAGAAAAACGATTGCATATCGAGGACGTTGTCCCCACAGTGACTGTACGTACATACCCCAACCAGAAGCCATGGATTTCAGGCAACATTCGCACTGAGCTAAAGGGTAGAGCTGCCCCTTCAAGGTGCAGAAATCCTGCTATGCCCTGCGACGAACCATCAAACAGGCAAAGCGTCAATACAGGGCTAAGATTGAATCATACTACACCGGCTCCGACGCTCGTCTTATGTGGCAGGGCTTGCAAACTATTACAGACTACAAAGGGAAGCACAGCCGCGAGCTGCCCAGTGACACGAGCCTACCAGTCGAGCTAAATCACTTCTATGCTCTCTTCGAGGCAAGCAACACTGAGGCATGCATGAGAGCATCAGCTGTTCCAGGTGACTGTGTGATCACGCTCTCCGTAGCCGACGTGAGTAAGACCTTTAAACAGGTTAACATACACAAGGCTGCGGGGCCAGACGGATTACCAGGACATGTGCTCCGGGCATGTGCTGACCAACTGGCAGGTGTCGTCACTGACATTTTCAACATGTCCCTGATTAAGTCTGTAATATCAACATGTTTCAAGCAGACCACCATAGTCCCTGTGACCAAGAACGGGTCTCTAGCCTAAATGACTAGAGACCCGTAGCACTCACGTCTGTAGCCATGAAGTGCTTTGAAAGGTTGGTAATGGCTCACATCAACACCATTATCCCAGAAACCCTAGACCCACTCCAATTTGCATACCGCACAAACAGATCCACAGATGATGCGATCTCTATTGCACTCCACACTGCCCTTTCCCACCTGGACAAAAGGAACACTTACGTGAGAATGCTATTCATTGACTACAGCTCAGCGTTCAACACAATAGTACCTTCAAAGCTCATCACTAAGCTAAGGATCCCTGGGACTAAACACCTCCCTATGCATCCTGGACTTCCTGACGGGCCGCCCCCAGGTGGTGATGGTAGGTAGCAACACATCTGCCACGCTGATTCTCAACACTGGAGCTTCCCAGGGGTGCGTGCTCAGTCCCCTCCTGTACTCCCTGTTCACCCACGACTGCATGGCCAGGCACGACTCCAACACCATCATTAAGTTTGCAGACGACACAACAGTGGTAGACCTGATCACCGACAACGATGAGACAGCCTATAGGGAGGAAGTCAGAGACCTGGCCGTGTGGTGCCAGGACAACAACCTATCCCTCAACGTAACCAAGACTAAGAAGATTATTGTGGACTACAGGAAAAGGAGGACCGAGCACGCCCCCATTCTCATCGACGGGGCTGTAGTGGAGCAGGTTGAGAGCTTCAAGTTCCTTGGTGTCCACATCACCAACAAACTAGAATTGTCCAAACACACCAAAACAGTCATGAAGAGGGCACGACAAAGCCTATTCCCCCTCAGGAAACTAAAAAGATTTGGCATGGGTCCTGAGATCCTCAAAAGGTTCTACAGCTGCAACATCGAGAGCATCCTGACTGATTGCATCACTGCCTGGTATGGCAACTGCTCGGCCTCTGACCGCAAGGCACTACAGAGGGTAGTACATCACTGGGGTTAAGCTGCCAGCCATCCAGGACCTCTACACCAGGCAGTGTCAGAGGAAGGCCCTAAAAATCGTCAAAGACCCCAGCCACCCCAGTCATAGACTGTTCTCTCTACTACCGCATGGCAAGCGGTACCGGAGTGCCAAGTCTAGGACAAAAATACTTCAACAGTTTTTACCCCCAAGCCATAAGACTCCTGAACAGGTAATCAAATGCCTACCTGGACTATTTGCATTGTGTGCCCCCCCCCCCCCCAAGCCCTCTTTTTACGCTGCTGCTACTCTCTGTTTATCATATATGCATAGTCACTTTAACTATACATTCATGTACATACTACCTCAATTGGGCCGACCAACCAGTGCTCCTGCACAGTGGCTAACCAGGCTATCTGCATTGTGTCCCGCCACCCACCAACCCCTCTTTTACACTACTGCTACTCTCTGTTCATCATATACAGTGGGGAGAACAAGTATTTGATACACTGCCGATTTTGCAGGTTTTCCTACTTACAAAGCATGTAGAGGTCTGTAATTTTTATCATAGGTACACTTCAACTGTGAGAGACGGAATCTAAAACAAAAATCCAGAAAATCACATTGTATGATTTTTAAGTAATTAATTTGCATTTTATTGCATGACATAAGTATTTGATCACCTACCAACCAGTAAGAATTCCAGCTCTCACAGACCTGTTAGTTTTTCTTTAAGAAGCCCTCCTGTTCTCCACTCATTACCTGTATTAACTGCACCTGTTTGAACTCGTTACCTGTATAAAAGACACCTGTCCACACGCTCAATCAAACAGACTCCAACCTCTCCACAATGGCCAAGACCAGAGAGCTGTGTAAGGACATCAGGGATAAAATTGTAGACCTGCACAAGGCTGGGACGAGCTACAGGACAATAGGCAAGCAGCTTGGTGAGAAGGCAACAACTGTTGGCGCAATTATTAGAAAATGGAAGAAGTTCAAGATGACGGTCAATCACCCTCGGACTGGGGCTCCATGCAAGATATCACCTCGTGGGGCATCAATGATCATGAGGAAGGTGAGGGATCAGCCCAGAACTACACGGCAGGACCTGGTCAATGACCTGAAGAGAGCTGGGACCACAGTCTCAAAGAAAACCATTAGTAACACACTACGCCGTCATGGATTAAAATCCTGCAGCGCACGCAAGGTCCCTCTGCTCAAGCCAGCGCATGTCCAGGCCCGTCTGAAGTTTGCCAATGACCATCTGGATGATCCAGAGGAGGAATGGGAGAAGGTCATGTGGTCTGATGAGACAAAAATATAACTTTTTGGTCTAAACTCCACTCGCTGTGTTTGGAGGAAGAAGAAGGATGAGTACAACCCCAAGAACCCATCCCAACCGTGAAGCATGGAGGTGGAAACATCATTCTTGGGACTGCTTTTCTGCAAAGGGGACAGGACGACTGCACCGTATTGAGGGGAGGATGGATGGGGCCATGTATCGCGAGATCTTGGCCAACAACCTCCTTCCCTCAGTAAGAGCATTGAAGATGGGTCGTGGCTGGGTCTTCCAGCATGACAACGACCCGAAACACACAGCCAGGGCAACTAAGGAGTGGCTCCGTAAGAAGCATCTCAAGGTCCTGGAGTGGTCTAGCCAGTCTCCAGACCTGAACCCAATAGAAAATCTTTGGAGGGAGCTGAAATTCCGTATTGCCCAGCGACAGCCCCGAAACCTGAAGGATCTGGAGAAGGTCTGTATGGAGGAGTGGGCCAAAATCCCTGCTGCAGTGTGTGCAAACCTGGTCAAGAACTACAGGAAACGTATGATCTCTGTAATTGCAAACAAAGGTTTCTGTACCAAATATTAAGTTCTGCTTTTCTGATGTATCAAATACTTATGTCATGCAATAAAATGCAAAGGAATTACTTAAAAATCATACAATGTGATTTTCTGGATTTTTGTTTTAGATTCCGTCTCTCACAGTTGAAGTGTACCTATGATAAAAATTACAGACCTCTACATGCTTTGTAAGTAGGAAAACCTGCAAAATCGGCAGTGTATCAAATACTTGTTCTCCCCACTGTATGCATAGTCACTTTAACAATATCTACATACTACCTCAATCAGCCTGATTAACCAGTGTTTGTATTAAGCCTCTACTTTTATAGCCTCACTACTGTATATAGCCTGTCTTTTTACTGTTGTTTTATTTCTTTACCGGCCTATTATTCACCTAATACCTTTTTTTGCACTATTGGTTAGAGCCTGTAAGTAAGCATTTCACTGTAAGGCATTTCACTTGTTGTATTCAGCGCACGTGACAAATAAACTTTGATATCTTACTAGCATAATAGATCATATTATTATGTACAGAGAATAATAAAGAGCAAACATAGGGTATAAACAGCCAGGCAAAGGGAAATAAATATTTAGCTTCCATACTGTGTAAATGTTGCCCAGACCCACATCTGAATAATAAATGGTCTCATTTTGCAGGAGGAACATAACATTTTAATAACCATCTGTAGTTCGGCGGAAAAAAAGGGAAAAAAAGTAGATCAGTATATTCTGGGGGGGTACAACCCCCTCCCAACTCGACGAGGAGAGAGCAAAGAAATAAACAAACAAATCGAAAACAAATCGCTGCAGTTTCACAAGCCTCCGGCAACAGAGAAATCCCTTTTTAAATGATATAGAGAAGTAGTACACCCTGAAGATGGATAGCTAGGCCTACAGAAAATTTGAATATCTGACATTTCTAATCAACCACTCCTAGATTGTCCTTTTAGATAAATCGAACTTCCCCATCCAGATTGCAAGAGAGCTTTAGAAGACCAGAGAGAAGAGCTGAGTGTGGGAAATCAATCAGCTCAATGGGTTACTCCGTCTGTCCTGAGGGAAATAGCTTCTCTACAACGTCTCATTTCATTTCCTGACTGCCACTTTGTTGCCTCCACATTTCCTCCCGCCTGTGGGGAATGTGCAGTGGTTCGGATCTTATGAATAAAAGTCAAGATTATGACATTGGTCTGACAGTGCAGGTTGTTATATCCCCCTGTAAGAAAAGCCCTGTAAGTCCCAGGCTTAAATACTACAATGAGTCTTCAACTTCCAGCTAATTGACTCATTAAGAGATTGAATAAATACAGAGGACTGCAGGGAAAACAACCCAGGAGGAGGATTATTCAGACTGAGCATTTTACCTGAGCCGAGTGCCCAGATAACATGCAAAACACAGCTACTGCAAATGTGTGTGTGGTAAGACTGGGAGCTCCTTGTCTCGTGGGCTGTGTCTTGTCTCGTGGGCTGTGTCTTGTCTCGTGGGCTGTGTCTTGTCTCGTGGGCTGTGTCTTGTCTCGTGTGAGAGCGTGTGTGTTTGTTAACACTCCTGTGTGCTGGTCTGTCCAAATGCAGCACAGTAGTGTGGGTTAGAGGGCAGGGTTGGCAGGGGAGAGGAGCGGCTCCATCAAAGACGTGACTATGAAAGAAAACAGCAAGGCCCTGTGTCCTGTATTGGAATCAGTCTTTTAAAAGACAATCTTCAAAACCTTAATGAACGTTTAGAAAACTTACTTTTTCAAATGGATTGAAATAAAAAGCGGATTGAGAAACATCTCATCCTCCCCCTATATCCCATCACTACTGTAGCACCCCTCCCACACGGCCCAGCCCAAACAACACCTCACCTCTCACGGACAAACTCTGCCAGCTCCTTGGTAGCAATCTGCCCATGCTTCATGTTGTGGTACAGCAAGTCAAAACCTGCATTCTTGTCCCCCTGCAAAAACACAAAGTCCTTGGGTGAGCCACAGAATAATATTGTACTGTATCTCTATGGGGTGAGCTTTATAGATTCTTCAATATGAGAGATGTGATTACTATACATTTTTTGTTCATATACAATTCTGTCAACACTTCTCTCTGTTACTTATTCCTTGAGGACCTTGGAGCAAAGTAACATGAATTGTTAAGGTAAAAAGGAGGTGAAAGATGAACACAAACAAAACTAATACGGTTTTCTTTCATCGTGGTCCTAATATTGTGGATGTGGACGCTTCTCTTGTTGTTAAGCAACCAGAACCAAGCTTGACATATGGTTGGAGAAAACAGATGTCTATCTGTCCACCTGGGAGGAGGTGGTGACACAAACACAAGTCATTTTGTATTCTTCCATGACCTTTAGTACTGTGGATGTATTCTTGTTTCTCTCATTGGAGGGGAACCACAAGCAATCATGACACTGGTTTAAGGAAACAAAAATCGATGTATTCTTCCTCCAGCTTTCAGAGGAAGGCAGACAGAGTGAGTGGTTTTCAAAAATGCAATTTTCTTCCAAGCTGAAGAAGTCGTCCCACAGGGTCCATGCACATTTTAGATGTATTGTGCTACAATAGAATACATCTGAATTTGCATAGATCCAAAGGCTTTCTTCCTTTTGTCCTGCACCTTACCAGCCTTGTGCAGATGTCTTTATTTTCTACAAGACTGGCATAAGGAAGCCAATGCCACACATGAAAAGAAAAACCAGGAGCTGTGCTTGTTTCAAAGACGGGATTCCATCCCTACATATAACCTTAACAAAGTTATCACGTAACAGGTGCGTTAGGCTAACTGAGGCAGAATTAAAAATAGCCCATACCTTGAAGCACCCACTTTGATGTCAACAGTGGATCTGTTGTGGAGGCTGTCCAGACAGGCAAGCAGCTGCTCCTCAACACTATAAATACCCTGCTAGAGGGACACACACTTTTCCCAAGTAGCAGGGGAATGCCAAGGGTCCGGGATAGAGGCTAAGAGCAGGCCAACACCACAACCACCCAAAGTCAGACACCAAACACAGTCGTTGCTTTGAGACATCTGTCTACAGACAGGAGAGTGGTGGTGGGCTGGAGGCCTCAGTAGGGATCAGAGGATTTGGGTTCAAACCCATTTGATTATTTAACAACAGTACACTAGCTAATACAGAGACTTTAATTCACATATGATTCTCCAAAACCTTTCCTTCTCTACGGAAGGGCTGTTATGCCGTATTCTTTGTCTCTCTCTCCCATCTGCACCAGTCTTTGTGTAACCCAAGCCAGAGAAAGGTGAGCTGCCCTGCTCTGTCCAAAAACACAAAGCAGGTATATAGTTCCCTTAACTACGCTAACATGTACATGTCTCTGACCAGGTGTAGCATTGCCTTTGTGAATCCAATAATTACAAATCATTTGTAGGCTGCAAATTGACTGCAAGAAGCCCAAAGAGATAATATTTAACTGAAAGATAATCATTTCAAACCTTGCTTACATTTGTATATGATTACATACATGTAGTGTATGTGGACACCCCTTCAAATTAGTGGATTTGGCTATTTCAGCCACACCCGTTGCTGACAGGTGTATAAAATCGAGCACACCGCCGTGCAATCTCCATAGACAAACATTTGCAGTAGAATGTCCTTACTGAAGAGCTCAGTGACTTTCAATGTTTTAAACTACCTCTGGAAACAACGTCAGCACAATAACTGTTTGTGGGACCTTCATGAAATGGGTTTCCATGGCCGAGCAGCCGCAAACAAGCCTAACATCACCATACGCAATGCCAAGTATTGGCTGGAGTGGTGTAAAGCTCGCCGCCATTGGACTCTGGAGCAGTGGAAACGCGTTCTCTGCAATGATGAATCACTCTTCACCATCAGGCAGTCCGACGGACGAATCTGGGTTTGGCGGATGCCAGGAGAACGCTACCTGCCCGAATGCATAGTGCCAACTGTAAAGTTTGGTGGAGGAGGAATAATGGTCTGGGGCTGTTTTACATGATTCGGGCTAGGCCACTTAGTTCCAGTGAAGGGAAATTTTAACGCAACAACATACAATGACATTCTAGACAATTCTGCTTCCAACATTGTGGCAACAGTTTGGGGAAGGTCCTTTCCTGTTTCAGCATGACAATGCCCCCGTGTACAAAGTGAGGTCCATACAGAAATGGTTTGTCAAGATCGGTGTGAAAAAACCTGACTTGCCTGCACAGAGCCCTGACCTCAAACCAATCAAACACCTTTGGGATGAATTGGAACGCCGACTGCAAGTCAGGACTAATTGCCCAACATCAGTGCCTGACCTCACTAATGCTCTTGTGGCTGAATGGAAGCAAGTCCCCACAGCAATGTTCCAACATCTAGTGGAAAGCCTCCCAGAAGAGAGTTTTATAGCAGCAAAAGGGGGTACCAACTTCATATTAATGCCTATGATTTTGGAATTAGATGTTTGACGAGCAGGCTACTTTTGGCCACATAGTATATCTCTATATTATGCGTGGGAATACTTTGAAATAGATTTCCTAAATTAAAATCACTTGGATGTGATTTGCTGGTGTTTTTACAGTGTTTTATGTCCAACAATTAGAAAAGTTGGGGAGACAAATAAAATCACCCACGGGCCGGACAGAAACCTACAGTATATTCAAATAAGGAATAGGCGATCATTGAAACATATTTGCAAATAGTCAAATTAGACCCACCAGGTCCCAAGCAGTCTTCCGTTCAATTAATGTAACGATGAGTGACAGGGGATTTTCAGAAGAGGAACACCAAACAAACAATATGCCTACATAAAGCTACTACTGTTCAGTCTGTTTAACTGCCAAATCATTTATCTGTGAAAGGAGCTTAAGTCCCACACCAACTCAGTAATAACACCCAGACAGAAAATATGACTGATTTCACAGAAACAATATAGCCTAATCTAAAAAGGTTAGGCCTAATTCTCATTTGACTCTCTTGGTCTCAATTGAGACGGACGATTATCGACACATTTGTGCTTTAGAAATTAGTATGAAAGTAATCCCAGTGGATTTTCTTATCAGTTAATGAAACCAGGGGTACATTTAATATGGTGGCTTGGCTTTATGAACAACTTTTATTATGCCTTTGTGTTTCCAGAATAGATAAATAATTGCTAGCTAATTAGAAGTTGACCTCCATGAGGGCTGGGACATTTTTTGGGGGGGGTTATCATTCCCTCCATGGCTCATTGTCCCAGCAACAGAGTTCCCCTGCTAACAGACATTTGTGACAGACAGGTGTGTGTGTGTGTGTGTGTGTGTGTAGTAATAATAATACATTTTTTGGGGAGGGCTTATATTTGTCCTGTTACAAAGTGTGTAATCGAAATGTGTTTCTTCATATCCCAACTCCCCCTGAGACACCCGCAGGGAATGGGGTCACGGCCAGGGTCACTATTGTACAGCACTCCTGGAGCAATTAGGGTTAAATGCCTTGCTCAAGGGAACATAGACAGATCTTATTTTTCACCGTGTGTGTGTGTCAGACCTGGAACAACTATTTTAACTATGCTTTGTGGAAAGTAATAATTTTTCCCAGGGGAACAAAGTTACTTTGGAGGGGACTACAACTACTTTACAAAAAAGTAATACTTTTTAAAACTATTTTAATAAAGATCTCAGAAAGTGATGACTTTTTAAAAACTATTTTAATACAGGTCTGAGAAAGCAACTACTTAAAAAATATATTTTGGAATACAGATCTCAGGAAGTGATTACTTTTCTGAAACTATTGGATTGGCTGCCTTCAACTAATGACAGGGCTGTATCAGGGCTGTAACTGCATGTTGAAGATAGAAATAGAAGGAATAGAACAGACACACACAATCTGCTGTACTATTCCAATCTGACAGTCATATTTGATCTACACAATACATTTATATTTGTAAATGTCCATTCTCCTGAATGTCCATTACCCCAAGTAATCAAGTCAAACCAATTAACCAATGATATTTTGTACAGATAGGTATAAATAAGTTGTGAAGCTCAACTACAAGCCACTGAAAAGGTTGAAAGCTGCAATTAATTTTATGACATCTGGAAATACCGCAGAGTAATTCAAAGCCATTTGCAAACAGCAAGTTGGATGCTTAGCAAAAACAACTTCTTTACCTTTTTGTCCATCTAAAGGGATAGTTTACTCAGAATACAAATTAACATCATGTTCCACCTACCTTGGCTGTATTTGATTCAAGAAGGCAGTTTTGAGATATTTAGCTTCCTTAAAGCTGCAGTATGTAACTTTTTGGCGTGACCGACCAAATTCAGATTGAAATGTGTGTTATAGATCTGTCATTCTCATTGAAAGTAAGTCTAAGAAGCTGTACATCTGTTCTATGGGCACCATTCTATGCTTCCCGTTCTTAAGTTTAATTTTTGCATCTTTTACTTTCAGTTTTGTACACCAGCTTCAAACAGCTGAAAACACAATATGTTTGGTTATGGACAAGATATTTCACGGCGGTTTAGATGGTACAATGATTCTCTACACCAGGGGTACTCAACTCTTGCCCTACGAGGTCCGGAGCCTGCTGGTTTTCTTTTCTACCTGATAATTAATTGCACACACCTGGTGTCCCAGTTCTAAATGAATCCCTGATTAGAGAGGAACAATGAAAAAAAATGCAGTGGAACTGGCTTCGAGGTCCAGATTGAGTTTGAGGGCTCTACACTACACTTGCTGGTTTTGTCACATAAACTGAAATTAGGTGAACTATTAGAATTTTAGCAACCAGAACATGGCGGAGCGATTTATGGTTAGTGCATCTTTAATAGACATATTTTGTTACTTTTTATTTTCATGTTGTTACATAACACTTTGGTAATTGCATTTTAATTGCATAGGAATGAGCTGATTAGTTTATGTAACTACTGTACAGAAGAGTGACTGTTCCTTACTCCACTTATGTAATAACTTCCATTATTATGCAATTATAAAGCAATTTCCAAAGAACTTGATGTCGAGTGTTACTGAACTACCTTACGTCTTACTCATTATGTGATAATCATTTTAAAGCTGCTGTGGTCTACTCTAATGTTTGTTTCTTCATCAAATATTTGGCAGCCACAAATAAATATTTTTTGGTTATCAAATAACGTATTTATATTTAAATACCTTAAAATATTAATTTGGTTTTCTGAGAGGTATTCACAATATTTTCAAGTATTATATGTTTTTCTGAGACCTGTATTTGAATATCAGTTGAAACTCTATATAAACTATATTCAACTACCTCGAGTAGTAGAAAAGTTTTTTTTCAACTAAACTAAAAAATACAACTATTTTCTGCCCAGGTATGGTGTATGTGTGTGCCAGGATCGCACCCTAAACAACTTATCATCCAAAGATGTCATAAGAGTTAAATCCATGAGAAAATCTCATCATCTTCCCGCTGAGATCATTCATCACACAGGTCTGTTTCATATTACACTCCATGGCCAATGGTCTTTGACAGTTCTCTTTGTCTGATTCATGCAGTCCCCCTCTTCTCCCTCCCTATTCCTTTAAATCAATTAAGATGAGAGTTTTGCTCATGCAAGAGAGAGCACATTACAATGACAATGACAACTCACAACTTTCTCACCATGGCTGAGATTACTTTGTACTCCATGAAACACTGAGAAGCTCTGTCTGTCAGTCTAGTCTGTGTGGTCAGGTAGTGACCAGATTCATGTTTTGCAGCTATTAGTTTTAGTTCCTCAGCCTCAGTGTCGGTGTGGTTCATCGGTTGACCAGAGTAGAGCCTGGAGCGGTTCACTCCCTGACCAGTGTCGGAGGACATTCTTGTGCTGTGATACAAGCTGGCAGAAAGGCAGGCAGGCATAGAGCCATGTGAAACCTGTCACACAGTGACACACAGAGTACAGAACAGCCGGTCTGTCCTCTCACTGGTCAGCAGCATAAACAACCCTGCCTGCAAATCCATCTATCAACAACTACCAACGACTATCAGGCCTGGATAGTAAAGGAAACATATCCTATGCTCAGAGTTGGATATAATATGATGTGGTATGACATAGCATAGGCCGATATGTTATGATAATTATAATTATCTAGTATAATATAGTTGAAATGGCTTGATAGCCCCAGGTCAGTGTCAGAGGAAAGAGCCAGTCTCGCTGGCTCATTGAGGTTTTGTGCTTACGGTGCACTTTGGGCTCAATAGGCAATCCCACAGCAGAGTGTCAGCAGTACTGATGATGTGCCTCTAGTATCCCGTCACACTACTTCACATCTAAAAGGACATCGTCATTGTCCCCATAACAAACCCATTACCTGGTCCACAGTGCCTGGGAGAGACCAGTAGCATCCATGTGGAACTATACTGCACTAACATCACTTCAGATCAGAACACACACAGTCCTGTTGCCGCATTGATTAATGGCTTCAGGGCCCATTGGGGAACAAGCAGGTGGATTGAGCTCTGTGGTACACGTGACACCCTGAGTACAGGACCAACCCATGACAGAGACTGAGCACAATGCAGTCACACACACACACACACACACACACTTTTATTACCATCACCAGTGCATTTGCATCTGTCCACAGGAACCTGAAGGCAAATTTCCTGAAATGGCTCTTTATCTAACGGGACAGTGAGCGACTATCCAGCTGCCATTAATCTAATTTAGGAAAGCAAATAACAGCTCCACAAGGAGGGAGAGAAGGAAAGATGGAGCAAGAGAAAAAATAATGAAAAAGAGGGGAGAGAGAGAGGTAGAGAGAGGAGAGAGACAGGAGAAGGTTGTGAAGAGAGAGGGAGAGCGTGTGTCCTCTGATAACACTCCTACCCATCCGTCCCTGCCACTGTGTTTACATCCACCCTCTCCGGACCGCAGAGCCCCGTGAGACCCAGAGACACAGCCAGGCACAATGTGGATGGGAGGGAAGAGCAGAGCAGAGGCAACACTGGGTTCATTCTGCTGATGAATGATTGGCTGGGTATAAATTCACCTCGGAGAGCAGAGCGCACTTCCTGGAACAGACAGACACTGTGCCCAGATGAGGCCTAGCAGAGAACACCAATGAATTATATAAAAAGACATGGATGATTCATCCAACACACAGTCCTGATAGTTTTCCTAATGGTAGTGCAGGGCGCCAGGTAACCTAGTGGTTAGAGCGTTGGGCCAGTAACCGAAAGGTGTCTAGATCAAATCCCTGAGCTGACAAGGTAAAAATCTGTCGTTCTGCCCCTGAACAAGGCAGTTAACCCACTGTTCCTAGGCCGTCATTGTAAATAAGAATTTGTTCTTAACTGACTTGCTTAGTTAAATAAAGGTAAAATAAAATAAAATGAGTGTGTCTGGACTCTGGAGGAACGTACTGTTGTTAGGCAAAAGGGTGCAATTAAAGGATTAATGGTGTTCAATGTGAGAGCGCCCATTCAGCCATCTCACTGGGGAATTGGACAGGGGGCATATTCTCATGAACTTAACAGGCATTAATGTCTGTGTCTTGGGATGAAAGCACTGAACAGAGCACAACACCCATACTGTACACACTCTCCTTTCATCTGAGAGGAGGGAGTCATTCTACTGTCAAGGACTTGGACTGAGGACTTCATTAAGAATGAGTCTAATTATGATAGATGTGTGTATTCCTCCTCCATCCCTCCATTGACTAATTAAGAAAGGGTGGAATACATGCAAATATAATGGTTTGGCCTGGCGCTGGATAACCAAGCAGAAATGAAGGCTGTGGTTTGGGCTGGCGCTGGATAACCAAGCAGAAATGAAGGCTGTGGTTTGGGCTGGCGCTGGATAACCAAGCAGAAATGAAGGCTGTGGTTTGGCCTGGCGCTGGATAACCAAGCAGAAATGAAGGCTGTGGTTTGGCCTGGCGCTGGATAACCAAGCAGAAATGAAGGCTGTGGTTTGGCCTGGCGCTGGATAACCAAGCAGAAATGAAGGCTGTGGTTTGGCCTGGCGCTGGATAACCAAGCAGAAATGAAGGCTGTGGTTTGGCCTGGCGCTGGATAACCAAGCAGAAATGAAGGCTGTGGTTTGGCCTGGCGCTGGATAACCAAGCAGAAATTAAGGCTGTGGTTTGGCCTGGCGCTGGATAACCAAGCAGAAATGAAGGCTGTGGTTTGGCCTGGCGCTGGATAACCAAGCAGAAATTAAGGCTGTGGTTTGGCCTGGCGCTGGATAACCAAGCAGAAATTAAGGCTGTGGTTTGGCCTGGCGCTGGATAACCAAGCAGAAATTAAGGCTGTGGTTTGGCCTGGCGCTGGATAACCAAGCAGAAATTAAGGCTGTGGTTTGGCCTGGCGCTGGATAACCAAGCAGAAATTAAGGCTGTGGTTTGGCCTGGCGCTGGATAACCAAGCAGAAATTAAGGCTGTGGTTTGGCCTGGCGCTGGATAACCAAGCAGAAATTAAGGCTGTGGTTTGGCTTGGCGCTGGATAACCAAGCAGAAATGAAGGCTGTGGTTTGGCCTGGCGCTGGATAACCAAGCAGAAATGAAGGCTGTGGTTTGGCCTGGCGCTGGATAACCAAGCAGAAATGAAGGCTGTGGTTTGGCCTGGCGCTGGATAACCAAGCAGAAATGAAGGCTGTGGTTTGGGCTGGTGCTGGATAACCAAGCAGAAATGAAGGCTGTGGTTTGGGCTGGTGCTGGATAACCAAGCAGAAATGAAGGCTGTGGTTTGGCCTGGCGCTGGATAACCAAGCAGAAATGAAGGCTGTGGTTTGGGCTGGTGCTGGATAACCAAGCAGAAATGAAGGCTCTGTCCTGATATGCAGCTCCCAGGTGTCTCTACACGCTAATTACCTCAAGGTTGAATTTGCACAGCGGTGCAATTTGTCGGCATAAGAGAATCACAGATAGTGAGGAAGGGGAATGGAACACACACATACAGACACACACGCCCGGAGACTCCATTCAATCCCAGAGAAAGCTGGCACTGGCCTGCATACTCATACTTCACTCAGCTCATGGCTGAGACAAACTAAGTTAACTGATTTAAGCTGGAGTGGATGCTGGTGTCTACTGTGTTATGCAACAGCCATTCGAGCTAGAAGACAAGTCCTTGTTGTTGCTCCTTTACAGTAAAGCTTGTACGCCAAGCAGTGAGAATCAGAGCAACACCGTAACTATGACAAGGAAGAGAAGCCGACATCATTATGTGAGATGGCCAACATTGGATTCCTATGGACACAGACTGATGGGAGACTGAGAAAGAGTTCCATCCCTCCTGGTTTGGGTTGGAGGGAAGCGTCTTTGACCTGCCTTTGTTCCACACAAAGGAGTTATCCTCTCCCCTCCATAGGCATGGAGGCCCTGCTGCCACACAAAGGAGTTATCCTCTCCCCTCCATAGGCATGGAGGCCCTGCTGCCACACAAAGGAGTTATCCTCTCCCCTCCATAGGCATGGAGGCCCTGCTGCCACACAAAGGAGTTATCCTCTCCCCTCCATAGGCATGGAGGCCCTGCAGCCACACAAAGGAGTTATCCTCTCCCCTCCATAGGCATGGAGGCCCTGCTGCCTGCAGCCACACAAAGGCAGGCAGGATCACATGACTTGCTGCTGATCAGTCAGCAGGCAGGCAGGCTGGCAGAGCAGACAGACAGCCCAGCTTGCTCCTCACAATAACACACTCAACTCTGCCTCTGTCACAGTCACTCACACAACACATCTCTACATAATGGAGCCAGGGAGGATCCAGCATCACAGAGATAGAGGCTTCATGCACCCACCCACACACACACAAATACAAAGACACACAAACCCCACCACTACCAAACAAGTACACACACTATCTGATGCGCAGTGAATGAGGAATGTGGAGTTACAGAGAAATCATAATCAGATATCCCCCAACAACTGAATGAATATAAAAATAAACTTTAGATTCTCTAAATATTGCGACCTATATAAACCTCTTAAATCAATCAATGATAGGAATCTCATTTCCCTAACCAAATTAAATTCCTGACTCGTTGCCAGACCCAATTGTTACTGGACTTTTAGTTACATTTTTTGGCACAGCTTCCTCCTCCAAATATCCCTCCTTCACGGTGAATTGGCAGAGTGGTGTATTAGAACCAGGGCACACCTGAAATAGCTCAGCCAGGTGTGCAGAGGAGCACAGAACACAGTCAGATTACCGCTAGGAGCAGCTGACAAACACCTGGCCTGTTTCAGTCTCTCCTTCTATCCCTCTAAGACTAGGGGATTACAGTCAGTGGTACATTGCTGTCATGCTTATTCTCTGCAGTATCTGTCCAGGTTCTAACATATTGATGTGGTTCCTGTTGGTTTCTTTTCCAGGTATTGTATGATGATGTGTGTTCATCTGTGTGTCAGGAATTAACTCTGTGCCCCTACTCCCACCATCACTAAGGAGACCAAGCAGCCTAAGCAACCTCAGTTCTATGATTGAGAGAGAGAGAGAGAGAGAGAGAGAGAGAGAGAGAGAGAGAGAAAGATAAAGATAGAGAGAGAGAGAAAAAGAGAAAGCAAGAGAAAGCAAGAGAGAAAGCGAGAGAAAGAGAAAGCAAGAGAGTGAGAGAAAGAGAAAGCAATAGAGTGAGAGAAAGAGAAAGCAATAGAGTGAGAGAAAGAGAAAGCAAGAGAGCGAGAGAAAGAGAGTGAGAGAAAGCGAGAGAGAGAAAGCGAGAGGGGGAGAGAGAGTGAGAGAAAGAGAAAGCGAGAGAAAGCGAGAAAGAGTGAGAGAAAGCGAGAAAGAGTGAGAGAAAGAGAAAGCGAGCGAGAAAGCGAGAGAGAGAGAGAAAGAAAGCGAGAGAGAGAGAGAAAGCGAGAAAGAGAGAGAGAAAGAGAGAGAAAGCAAGAGAGAGTGAGAGAAAGCGAGAGAGAGAAAGCGAGAGAGAGAAAACGAGAGAGAGAGAAAGAGATAGCAAGAGAGAGAGAGAGAAAGAGAAAGCGAGAGAGAGAGAGTGAGAGAGAAAGCGAGAGAGAGAGAAAGAGAAAGCAAGAGAGTGAGAGAAAGCGAGAGAGAGAGTGAGAGAAAGATAAAGCGAGAGAGAGAGAGTGAGAGAAAGAGAAAGCGAGAGAGAGAGAGAGTGAGAGATCACTCAGGAGACTGGTAGAGTTCAACATGTGCATCATGGTGGTGGTTCAGTATCATTCACAGATGAATTACTGAGAAAGTAAGGTGTCATGACTCATATGTGATTCAGGGGAATACACTGGAATTGTTCTGCCAGCCTACATGTCTTTGTCCCCTTTAAGTATATACAGTGGGGAGAACAAGTATTTGATACACTGCCAATTTTGCAGGTTTTCCTACTTACAAAGCATGTAGAGGTCTCTAATTTTTATCATAGGTACACTTCAACTGTGAGAGACGGAATCTAAAACAAAAATCCAGAAAATCACATTGTATGATTTTTAAGTAATTAATTTGCATTTTATGGCATGACATAAGTATTTGATACATCAAAAAAGCAGAACTTAATATTTGGTACAGAAACATTTGTTTGCAATTAACAGAGATCATACGTTTCCTGTAGTTCTTGACCAGGTTTGCACACACTGCAGCAGGGATTTGGGCCCACTCCTCCATACAGACCTTCTCCAGATCCTTCAGGTTTCGGGGCTGTCGCTGTGCAATACGGACTTTCAGCTCCCTCCAAAGATGTTCTATTGGGTTCAGGTCTGGAGACTGGCTAGGCCACTCCAGGACCTTTAGATGCTTCTTACGGAGCCACTCCTTAGTTGCCCTGGCTGTGTGTTTCGGGTCATTGTCATGCTGGAAGACCCAGCCACGACCCATCTTCAATGCTCTTACTGAGGGAAGGAGGTTGTTGGCCAAGATCTCGCGATACATGGCCCCATCCATCCTCCCCTCAATACGGTGCAGTCGTCCTGTCCCCTTTGCAGAAAAGCATCCCCAAAGAATGATGTTTCCACCTCCATGCTTCACGGTTGGGATGGTGTTCTTGGGGTTGTACTCATCCTTCTTCTTCCTCCAAACACGGCGAGTGGAGTTTAGACCAAAAAGCTCTATTTTTGTCTCATCAGACCACATGACCTTCTCCCATTCCTCCTCTGGATCATCCAGATGGTCATTGGCAAACTTCAGACGGGCCTGGACATGCGCTGGCTTGAGCAGGGGGACCTTGCGTGCGCTGCAGGATTTTAATCTATGACGGCGTAGTGTGTTACTAATGGTTTTCTTTGAGACTGTGGTCCCAGCTCTCTTCAGGTCATTGACCAGGTCCTGCCGTGTAGTTCTGGGCTGATCCCTCACCTTCCTCATGATCATTGATGCCCCACGAGGTGAGATCTTGCATGGAGCCCCAGACCGAGGGTGATTGACCGTCATCTTGAACTTCTTCCATTTTCTAATAATTGCGCCAACAGTTGTTGCCTTCTCACCAAGCTGCTTGCCTATTGTCCTGTAGCCCATCCCAGCCTTGTGCAGGTCTACAATTTTATCCCTGATGTCCTTACACAGCTCTCTGGTCTTGGCCATTGTGGAGAGGTTGGAGTCTGTTTGATTGAGTGTGTGGACAGGTGTCTTTTATACAGGTAACAAGTTCAAACAGGTGCAGTTAATACAGGTAATGAGTGGAGAACAGGAGGGCTTCTTAAAGAAAAACTAACAGGTCTGTGAGAGCCGGAATTCTTACTGGTTGGTAGGTGATCAAATACTTATGTCATGCAATAAAATGCAAATTAATTACTTAAAAATCATTCAATGTGATTTTCTGGATTTTTGTTTTAGATTCCGTCTCTCACCGTTGAAGTGTACCTATGATAAAAATTACAGACCTCTACATGCTTTGTAAGTAGGAGAACCTGCAAAATCAGCAGTGTATCAAATACTTGTTCTCCCCACTGTATGTGTTCCTTGTTGTGATGTGTTTTATTTTTAATCCCAGGCCCCGTCCCCGCAGGAGGCCTTTTGGTAGGCCATCATTGTGGATAAGTATTTGTTCTTAACTGACTTGCCTAGTTAAATAAAGTTTATAAATATATAATGCTGTACAAAAGTTGTTCAGCATTATATTTAACTGTAAAAGGCAGGCCTATTATTGCTTCGGTCACATACAGTTTGTAAATGTTTTTATTTTTTATTAGCTTCTGCAATCTGTATAGAAATGAGCGGTAAAAGGGTCTAACATTTGCATGCATAATGGCCAAATAAAAAAAACTATGTCTAATCGGTACATAACCCTATCCTTGACTGCTGGTTTTCACCCCTCCATGTTGAGCTGCCAATGATCCTCATAGAATACAATACATCAAATAGACTCACCCAGAAGTTGTTCTTGAAGAACGCCATCTTCACTCAGAGAGTTTTATAGGGATCTGTAATTACGTGAGAGGGGAGGAAACCGTTAGAGACAGGACAGAAACGAGGCTACAGCCCTCAGCTCTCCTCTGTATCAGTGACCAGAGTCAGCCGGTGGCACTGAACCAACATTCACACCAATAATGAGACAACTCTACAAATTAATTGTTGTTTTCCCTGTGTTGAACTGCTATTGATCTCTAGCTGTGGGCTGAATTGCCCCTTGTACAGACACTGTAACAATAAATTGGGCTACGTGAAAAGCCTCCTCTCAGGCCCAAAAACAGACACAGAGACACAGTAGTGTATAAAGAATAAAGTAGAAACTTCTGTTGCGGTCTTATTAAAAACAAGCTGATGTAGGCAAGGCAACAATAAGACACATTTAGTTTAATGAAGACCAGTGTCCCGAGGGGACAGCCAGAGTTTAACAGTTCACTTCAAAGAGACGGAGAGGCTGACACAGGGAGGAGAGGGAAGAGAGAGAGAGCGAGGGAAGAGAGAGAGAGCGAGGGAAGAGAGAGAGCGAGGGAAGAGGGAGAGCGAGGGAAGAGGGAGAGAGCGGGGGAAGACGAAGAGAGCGGGGGAAGACGAAGAGAGCGGGGGAAGACGAAGAGAGCGGGGGAAGACGGAGAGAGCGGGGGAAGACGGAGAGAGCGGGGGAAGACGGAGAGAGCGGGGGAAGACCGAGAGAGCGAGGGAAGACCGAGAGAGCGAGGGAAGACCGAGAGAGCGAGGGAAGACCGAGAGAGCGAGGGAAGACCGAGAGAGCGAGGGAAGACCGAGAGAGCGAGGGAAGACCGAGAGAGCGAGGGAAGACCGAGGGAAGACCGAGGGAAGACCGAGGGAAGACCGAGAGAGCGAGGGAAGACCGAGAGAGCGAGGGAAGACCGAGAGAGCGAGGGAAGACCGAGAGAGCGAGGGAAGACCGAGAGAAGACCGAGAGAGAGCTCTGACAGAGCCACCAAGGAGAGTGTGCCCTATCAAGATGAATAAAAATCTCTACAGTGTGATCACTCAGTTTGTCTGTGTGTGCAGTAGAGCTGAGAGGCTACGGGTCTCTAGCCAATAGCCATATCTCTAATACCATCCCCCAGAGTCACCTCCCAGAAGGTATACTAAGGTAAGGTCACACACAAAGAGCCTCCACAACACAATGAATCAACAGGAACCATGGTCTCTTCTCTGACTGTGAAGTGAGAATTGCGACTATGGGTTTCTATGGGAAGGGACTATGGGAGGCAGGAGGAAACATAGCAACAGCTGCACATACACCCTCTGACCCCCTATAGCGTTTCTCCACCCACCCACACTGCTGTGGGGGATTTCATTCCTGCTCAAGTAGCTCCTAGCTCTCTGCTCATCATGAATAATAGTAGCCGGAAGAGCTTCCAAGCACATAGCAAAGGTGAATGAGTGTGAGCGCGTACAAGTGAGTGTGTGTGCGTGAGTGTGTGTGTGGTGACCCTGCAGTCCCAGTGTTTCCCCAGGGCAGGCCTGGTTGTGGGTTCCTATTATTCTGCTGAGAGGACAGAGGGCTTTATCTTTGCTGGCACAGAGGAGCGGCTGGCCCTAGCTCAGGCAGAGCGACTTGGTGTTCGACAGGGGAACACACACGAAAAGCGCTCTCTCTCTCACACACACCTCCCCTCTCACACCACGTTAATTAACTCAGTGCTTGGAGTCGTTTGGCAGCGTGGCTCAGGGCTGAAAGTGAGACGCCGCAGCCAGCTACCAAGTACCCACTCTGTTCTACGCAACACAGACCAAGGGTGATCGAGAAGAGGAGACGTGGCAGTGATGGAATCAGTAAGACAGAGGGATCACACAGGGCTGCTGGCTTCACACAGGGCTGCTGGCTTCACACAGGGCTGCTGAGGAGAGACTGATGAGTGGCTAGAATAGATGACATTCAGCTAACTTGATCAGGATTCAACCTCACCTTTACAGAATCACACCTCTCCTCAGAGGTAAACAAAGACTACAACAGTGTTGTGCATTGGGATTCCTCTGGTTAATTACTATTCCAAAAGAACTGAGGCTGAAGCGGATCATGGTGGGCTGCTGTGGAAGTTGCTGTGGTGGAACCATCTGGTACACGCTGAGTCACTGAGACTCACAGAGGGTCAGAGCGAGAGAGAGAAGCATTCTCCACAGCCGAGAGCCTCAACAGATGTGGGTGGACTGATAAGGAATATGATTAAAAAAGCACATTTAAATTTAAAAATATATATTTTCGGGTAAAGTAATGGAAAGCACCCAGGAATACCTTGTGGGTTAAAGGATACACTTGACTGGACACAATAATAGGCTAGCCAGCCTAGCATATGTCCAGTAGGCCTAACGTTCGTTCCTTTCGGTGTCTTTACAGCTCAGTATTAGTGAGTTTATACAGTAATGCGTCATGTTACCTCCACCCTGGACTGAGCTGGGCTGGGCTTCTGCCGGTTCCTCTGCTGATTGTGAGAGAGTGGCAGACAGGCTAGTGGTGGTTGAGTCTAGGGCCAGAGCCAGGGCTGCGCTAGGCTATCACCAGCATACAGCAGTGGAAAAGAAGCCATATCAGCACAGAGCCCAGGCTCTAGTCTAGATGACCTGCCATGAAAAACTAGGGCTTAAAAAAAAGACATTTCCAGTCCCCACCACCAACTGTCCCTTCCTCTTGTTTTGACAGTAAATAACTGGCATCTCTCCATCCATATTCAGCCTCCCTCTCTTTTCACTGTGATGGAGGTCATTGGATTGGGGCTACTGGCAGATTCTTCTCTCTGGGTTGACAGTTCAGCAGAGGCTCCTGCATTCTCCTTATGTCCCCACACCACCCTCTTTCAGCTCATCTCTGTTAGGGCATGAGGCTGGGAGGGAATTGACTTACTCCCACAGCCATCTTCATTGACAAATGGCAACCCCAGAGATCTACCTCCTCCATCTTGGCGAAGAGAGAAAATGGGTAAAAGTAATGACACGTCCAAGAATCGATTAAAGATGGTCTGCTAGGGTCTTAACGGTCCCATGTGTCACTGGCAGCAGAGGAAGTCAAGAAGAGAAAGACAGGGTGGGTAGGTGGAGGATGAAACAAGAGAAAAGTAAGAGAACAGAGGGGCCTAAGGCTTTGACAGAGAACAAACTACGACGAGGTGAACAAGAGAAATGGAAGAGAACTGAAGAGAGAGCAACCACCAATCAACACACTCTCCTACACTAAATAACAGAGATACAGCAGTAGAGCAAAATGCATGTGATGATTGCAGTGACCTTTAGATAAATCCTCTCTCTGAGGTCTAACACATCTATAACGTGTCTCGCCAAACTTTCGTAACTGTAGGTGTTTTCCAAGAACAGCGACAGGGAGAGTAGCTCCTGTAGCTAGTCTGTCACACTGTCCTTCATCAAACCTGATGTGGCAGGGAGCGGAACAGAGGTAATTCCGTCAGACCCATTTTGCAGTGCCCACTACCCACTAAAAATCTATGTACAGTGTGTGCAAATCTAGAAGAGTAGGGCGGTAAGTCAATAAATAGGCCATGGACGCAAAAATAATTACAATTTAGCATTAACACCGGAATGACAGATGTGCAGATGATGATGTGCAAGTAGAAATACTGGGGTGCAAAAGAGCAGGAGGGTAAGTAGCAATATGGGGATAAGGTAGTTGGGTGTGCTATTTACAGATTGGCTGTGTACAGGTACAGTGATCAGTAAGCTGCTCTGACAGCTGATGCTTAAAGTTAGAGAGGGAAGATATAAGACTCCACCTTCGGTGATTTTTGCAATTCGTTCCAGTCATTGGCAGCAGAGAAATGGAAGGAAAGGCGGCCAAAGGAAGTGTTGGCTTTGGGGATGGCCAGTGAAATATACCTGCTGGAGCGCGTGCTACGGGTGGATGTTGCTATGGTGACCAGTGAGCTAAGATAAGGCGGGCTTTACCTAGCAAAGACTTATAAATGACTTGGAGCCAGTGGGTTTGGCGACAAATATGTAATGAGGGCCAGCCAACGAGAGCATACAAGTCGCAGTGGTGGGTGGTATAAGGGGCTTTGGTGACAAAACGGATGGCACTGTGATAGACTACATCCAGTTTCCTGAGTAGAGTGTTGGAGGCTATTTTGTAAATGACATCGTCGAGGATCGGTAGGATAGTCAGTTTTACGAGGGTGTGTTTGGCAGCATGAGTGAAGGAGGCTTTGTTGTGAAATAGGAAGCCGATTCTAGATTTAATTTTGGATTGGAGATGCTTCATGTGAGTCTGGAAGGAGAGTTTACAGTCTAACCAGACACCTAGGTATTTGTAGTTGTCCACATATTCTAAGTAGGAACTGTCCAGAGTAGTGATGCTAGTCGGGTGGGAGGGTAAGGGCAGCAATTGGTTGAAGAGCATGCACTTAGTTTTACTAGCATTTAAAAGCAGTTGAAGGACTCGGAAGGAGTGTTGTACGGCATTGAAGCTTATTTGGAGGTTTGTTAGCACAGTGTCCAAAGAAAGGCAGGACGTATACAGAATGGTGTCATCTGCGTAGAGGTGGATCAGAGAATCACAAGCAGCAAGAGCGACATCATTGATATATACAGAGAAAAGAGTCGGCCCAAGAATTGAACCCTGTGGCACCCCCATAGAGATTGCCAGAGTCCGGACAACAGGCCCTCCGATTTGACACACTGAACTCTATCTGAGAAGTAGTTGGTGAACCAGGCAAGGCAGTCATTTGAGAAGCCAAGGCTATTGAGCCTGTCGATAAGAATGCGGTGTTTGACAGAGTCGAAAGCCTTGACCAGGTCGATGAAGACGGCTGCACAGTATTATCTGTTATCGATGGCGGTTATGATATCGTTTTGGACCTTGAGCATGGCTGAGGTGCACCATTGACCAGCTCGGAAATCAGATTGCATAGTGGAAAAGTTCTGGTGGGATTCGAAATGGTCGGCGATCTGTTTGTTAACTTGGCTTTTGAAGATTTTAGAAAGGCAGGGCAGGATGGATATAGGTCTGTAACAGTTTTGGTCTCCCCCTTTGAAGAGGTGGATGACCGCGGCAGCTTTCCAATCTTTGGGGATCTCAGACGATACGAAAGAGAGGCTAGTAATAGGGGTTGCAACAATTTTGGGGGATCATTTTAGAAAGAGAGGGTCCAGATTGTCTAGCCCAGCTGATTTGTAGGGATCCAGATTTTTCAGCTCTTTCAGAACATCAGCTGTCTGGATTTGGGTGAAGGAGAAGCGGGGGGGGGGGGGGGGGGGGCTTGGGAAAGTTACTGCAGGGGATGCTGAGATGTTGGCCGGGGTAGGGGTAGCCAGGTGGAAAGCATGGCCAGCCGTAGAAAAATGCTTATTAAAATGATCAATTATTGTAGTTTTATCGGTGGTGACAATGTTTCCTAGCCTCAGTGCAGTGGGCAGCTGGGAGGAGGTGCTCTTATTCTCCATGAACTTTACAGTGTCCCAAAAGTTTTTGGAATTAGTGCTACAGGATGCAAATTTCTGTTTGAAAAAGCTAGCCTTAGCTTTCCTAACTGACTGAGTGTATTGGTTCCTGACTTCCCTGAAAACTTGCATATCGCAGGGGATATTCAATGCTAATGTAGAACGCCACAGGATGTTTTTGTGCTGGTCAAGGGCAGGCAAGTCTGGGGTGAACCAAGGGCTATATCTGTTAGTTCTACATTTTTTGAATGGGGCATGCTTATTTAAGATGGAGAGGAAAGCACTTTTAAAGAGCAACCAGGCATCCTCTACTGACGGGATGAGGTCAATATCCTTCCAGGATACCTGGGCCAGGTCGATTAGAAAGGCCTGCTCGCTGAAGTGCTTTAGGGAGCGTTTGACAGTGATGAGGGGTGCTTGTTTGACCGCGGACCCATTACGCACACAGGCAATGATCGCTGAGATCCTGGTTGAAGACAGCAGAGGTGTATTTGGAGGGCAAGTTGGTCAGGATGATATCTAAGAGGGTGCCCATGGTTACGGATTTAGGGTTGTACCTGGTAGGTTCCTTGATAATTTGTGTGAGATTGAGGGCATCTAGCTTAGATTTTAGGACGGCCGGGGTGTTAAGCATGTCCCAGTTTAGGTCACCTAACAGTACGAACTCTGAAGATCGATGGTGGGCAATCAATTCACATATGGTGTCCAGGGCACAGCTGGGGACTGAAGGGGGTCTATAACAAGTGGCAACGGTGAGAGACTTGTTTCCGGAAAGGTGGATTTTTAAAAGTAGAAGCTCGAATTGTTTGGGCACTGACCTGGATAGTATGACAGAGCTCTGCAGGCTCTCTCTGCAGTAGATTGCAACTCCGCCCCCTTTGGCAGTTCTATCTTGTCGGAAACTTTTATAGTTAGGGATGGAAATTTCAGGATTTTTGGTGGCCTTCCTAAGCCAGGCTTCAGAAACGGCTAGGACATCTGGGTTGGCGGAGTGTTCTAAAGCAGTGAATAAAACAAACTTAGGGAGGAGGCTTCTAATGTTAACATGCATGAAACCAAGGCTTTTACGGTTACAGAAGTCAACAAATGAGAGCGCTTGGGGAAAGGGAGTGGAGCTAGGCACTGCAGGGCCTGGGTTAACTTCTACATCACCAGAGGAGGAGTAGGATAAGGGTACGGCTAAAGGCTATACGAACTGGTCGTCTAGTGCGTTCGGGAACAGAGAGTAAAAGGAGCAGATTTCTGGGCACGGAAGAATAGATTCAAAGCATAATGTACAGACAAGAGTATGTTACGATGTAGCCTACATGCAATCATTGATTGCCCTATTCACTAGCTTGATGTAATGTGGTGTTGCTGCATCAATTCTGACATCATTACTAGAACACCATCAAGCTGTACACACATGAACAAACCTCTGCTTGTGTAAAATGCTCTCTCCCTCCACTACCCAGGCAGCAGCAGAATCATCAGGCAGAACCAAAGTATGCTCTCCTCCCTGCCCTTCCATTGGAGCTGAATGTGTTGTTGTCCCTGTAGCATATCGTAGGGTCCAGGACAGTCTAAGACACTGAGCCGGCCTGCCGGGCATCACTTCCAGCAGAGACAGACCCGCCACTGAGCAGAGCATGACATCATGGTGAGCACTGGCAGTCCATTCAGAATGAATGGATGTCTGTGTACAAGGCATCAAGGGCGTAACAAAACATTCAAAACAACAACACACAAATCAATACATTTGCATAGTCCAGCTGCTAATTGAGACCTGAAAAAAAATGAATATGTAGATCCAAATGTCTACACAAGAAGGCTCTCTCTCATCTCCGTATTTTATTTTGGGTCACCATGTGCTTTTGGGCGACCCAGATTAGAAACATAATTGATAACACGAGGTGCTGAACAACATCAGAGCTCTCCTTCTCTTCTACTGCAACACAAACAGCAACATCCATATTATATGGAATTACGCTAAATAGATTTGACATCACAGTAGTCAGCCACCATGTCAACAACATGTGATGCATTTCGACCCGACTTGGTAATCCTTATATTGAGCTCCCCTTAGTTATCACTGGTCCACTTAGCACAGCTTGAAGTGGACCAGTAACCCAGAATAGAGTGAGGTCTGTTCCTGCAGCCAGCAGCCATCCCCATAGTGGATACTGGTGGCCAGCGAGCTCCATCTGCTAGAGACCCTATGCTTAGCAGCGTGGCCAGCGGCTGCACAGGCCCAGGCACTGCCTCCTGCCTCCCGGCTCTGCCCTGCTTGGCAAGATCAAAGGGAGGCCACGGCCAGCGGCTCCGTAGCCTACATTACAGGCAGGGGATCTCCATAATTAATTAATACAGCATCACAATACTGTGTGGGTGAGCTGAGAAGGGAGAGAGAGGGAGCCAGCTAGATCATGAGGACAGAAAATCCTTAAAGGGATACTTCGGGAATTTTAGCAATGAGGCCCTTTATCTATTTCCCCAGAGTCAGATGAACTCTGACTCTGGGGAAGTACATAAAGGGCCTCCTTGCCAAAATTCCGAAGTATTCCTTTAAGGATCAATTGAGATGCTTCTTTTCCCCGGTGACATAAAACGTGTGATTTGAGTGCTCCGATTGCAGAGCGGAGTTAGCCCCCCGATATTGATGTGGTATTTTCCTCGCAGGCTGAGGCGGACGGCTCTGCAGGAAGGCTATGTTCAGAATTTGAGCTAATCAACAGCCCAACACAGAGAGACACACAGTCATTTCAAATCTAAATGCAAAGTAGGGCTCTTTCTCCCCCTGACCTTGCCTTTCTGCTCTCCCTCCTTGCTACTCCCAGAACAGAACAGAGACACATCTGAAGCCTGCCGCAATGATAGCCCAGTCCAACACCATCCATCACCTAGCCTCGCCTCAGCCCCTGAAAGGCTGCGATGCGTTTCTGTTCGGTTCTGGGAGGAGAGCTAGCAGGGACCTGATGATGGCAGCGGGTAGAGAGAGTGGCTGCTGAGGTGCCAGCCTGGCCCCAGATCAACAGGCTGATGGGGGTCAAAGCAAAGCCTCCTCTGTTCAGCTCTGTGTTATCTCCAGCATTAAGGGCCTACCTGCTGCTGCCTGAGAGACCTGCTGGGGCCAGCAGCAGCAAGCAGCAAGCAGCACTCAACTCAAATCTCCATAATGAAAAGCTAACAAAGACAGAAAGGTAGGTCGAGTTTTCAGAGTGCAACTCATAAATAAACATTCCATTTCGAAATATAAAATGCTTAGTGAAATACATACCTAACTACTCAAGAAGTCAACTGGCAAGAGGCCACGGTACATATTTCTTCATCTAATTGAAACCTCTCCACTTCACATCTCTTCATTCCCAGTCCCACCCATATGGAGCGATTTCAGTGCCAACAGAAATTGTATTTGAATTATTTTGTATTAGGATATTGAATTAGAATTTCATATTTTAAATTTGTAATGCACAAATTGAATCATTGAATTTGTAAATTGAACTTGCATTTCATGATTTGGAATTTACTTGAATATTGCGTTCACTTTAAAATTCAGTTTAAATTCAATTCAATATTCAAATTCAACATTTATATAGGCCTATTCAGTTTCAATACGGTAGATATTGCATTCATTGTCTGTGTATCAAGTTCACAAACTATCATTTCAAGTTTGTCAAAGTTTCATATATTCAACTTCTCAGATGCATTCAGATTCAGGTTTCAAATTCAGATTCAAAACCAGAGACAACAAACATGCTGATACTTTGCCAGCCAGGAAAGGGAGAGGGGAATAGATAGAATCAAACGCTAACTGTGGTAAACAGAAACTTATGGTGATTTCTGAAGCCAATGTGGCATATTGAATTTATTTTCTTACAATGAATTTGGCCCTAGCATTTGAACCGTTTTGGCTATGAGTTATTATGACCCCATTCCTGAAAGCTAAGACTCCGGAGCCTTCTGTTCCCCTCTATGATGATTACAGGCTACATTAGAAGGCAGTGTCACAAAAAAACTACATTTGACCCACATAAGAATATCGTTTAAATGCCCTGTCATAGCCCTTCTAATGATACCCTTTCCACTCCCTATTTAATTTTGCTCTTGTGACTGACTGGGTTCGTACCAGGTCTCTTGCATGTCACAAGACTCTGTTAGCCCACTTAGCTAAAGCCTATAGGGAGAAGTTCAGGAAGTTCATGTAAAGGACAACCCGCTGCTTGCTTAACAAGTAAAGCTTCCCCCTGATTCAGCTCATACCAAGACTCGAACTCAGGACCTCTGCCTCGTAAACACACATGACCACCATCCTTAAGCATTCTAATCCACCACGCTACTGAAAAGATCCTTCGTCAATTGCGCAAGGAGCGACACATCAGGCCGATGAGTGAGTTTCACAGATCCCCATGTGTTACATTCACCCCCTTAACTTACTCCACAGCGACCCCAGTGGTTGAACCAGCTCAACTGTAGAGTCCAGTCGCACCATTGTAAAGGACGTCATGCCTGAAATGCGAGACGCTCTGTTCCATTTTTTGTCCATTTTTAGCCCAACTAGTCTAACAAGTTTGTTTTGTGTGCAAAAGTATCATTATCTGGCAAATAATGGGGGCCTCAAGGAAACAATGGGCCAGTGTGGAGGCCTGGAGGAAAATAATTGATTGTGTGGAGGCCTGGAGGAAAAGAATGGGTCGGTGTGGAGGCCTGGAGGAAAAGAATGGGTCGGTGTGGAGGCCTGGCGGAAAAGAATGGGTCGGTGTGGAGGCCTGGCGGAAAAGAATGGGTCGGTGTGGAGGCCTGGAGGAAAAGAAATGGGTCGGTGTGGAGGCCTGGAGGAAAAAAATGGGTCGGTGTGGAGGCCTGGAGGAAAAGAATGGTCCGGTGTGGAGGCCTGGAGGAAAAGAATGGTCCGGTGTGTTAGAAATGCCAGGGCTATGGGCCTCCTGAGTGGCGCAGAGGTCTAAGGCACTGCATCGCAGTGCAAGAGGCGTCACTACAGATCCGGGTTCGATCCCGGGCTGTATTGCCACCGGCCGCAACCGAGAGACCCCTGAGGTGGCACACAATTGACCCAGTGTCGTCCGGATTAGGGGAGAGTTTGGCCGGCTGGTATGTCCTTGTCTCATCGCGCTCTAGCGACTCCTTGTGGCAGTGACTTTGGTACACGAGCTGTACGGTGTTTCCTCCGACACATTGGTGCGGCTGGCTTCCAGGTTAAGCGAGCAGTGTGTCAAGAAGCAGTGCGGCTTGGTCATGTTTCGGAGGACACACTCTTCTCGACCTTCGCCTCTCCAGAGTGCGTACGGGAATTGCAGCGATGGGACAAGACTGTAACTACCAATTAGATATCACAAAAAGGGGTAAAAAATAAATAAATAAATGCCAGGGCTGATTTTTGGTCCCACTCCGACGGCTGGTTTGAAGTCTCTGGCATGGGTGGTCATTATAAGATTATTGGTCCTGTGACTTGGATGGGTCTCTTCATGGAGGAGGTCAAAGGGGGGTGAAGTGTAACACAGGTGGTTCGGTGACCACACTCATGTGATGAGTAACTTGTCTGAGACATGACAAGTTGCATTATCTGGTGCACAGGAGACCTGGGTTACAACCCCATCAGTTAAACTAACATGTCGTCATCTCTCAGCCAAGGTTGCTCATTACATAGCCTCACGAGCGACCTGATCCCACGAGCTTACATGAATGGTTCGCTACACATAGTAATCAGTTTGGTAATTACGAGGCTAACACAGTGGGCTAACACAGTCTTGTGACATGCAGGAGACATGCAATATTCATTAAATTCCGTTTCAAATCATGAAATACAAGTTCAATTTATGAATTCAATGACTCAATTTGTGCATAAAAAATTCCCAAATATTACATTCAAATCCAATATCCTAATACAAATTATAAAATTCAAATACAATTTTTGTTGCCACTGAAATCGCTCCATACACCCACACCGTTATGACTCACTACTCTCTCACACAGCAAATTGCAAATCTGGATACAGAAACACAACATCAAATGAGCATTTATTAACCTCTCCTATAGCATTTTCATATAGCCTGGTTGGTTTCGAACCAACTATTGAATAGGAGCTTATGGCATTACAACTTTTACTTTGAGAAGGTTAGAACACAATTGGGGAACAAGTGTCAATGTGGAATTTTACTTCCATTATCATCATGTTCAAAATGTTACATAGGGTATTCCATACAACGTTAAATAGAAAACCTGGCAATTTCTGGGGCAGTTTGACCTTTTATAAACATCTTTGACCTTTTATAAACATCATGGTCATTCGATAAGTCTTTCTAAGGTCATTGATGTCATTGCTGTTGACATCTTGGACTATCCCAGGAGGATATGATTCTACCAAGATGAATACAAGCGATTGTATACTCATTGTATAAAAAAGTGGTTTTAAAACCCCCTGACAAACACCAGTCAGAAGTGACTTTTAGCCAAGTGGCTCATGATCAAAATAAACATTTTCAAAACATTCGATTTGATGAGAGTCTAATTACGTTACAGTATCTTTATAATGATACATTATGCATCCAATCAATTGTTGTTGTTTTTTACTCTCAAAAGTATTAGCTGGCAGCTTTGCAAACTGAGTACAGTTTTTCTAAAGTAATTAGCAATTAAAGTGACGAATTAACAAAAATAACAAGTAAAGCATAATCTATTTTTCTGATAATGTAATAATATAACATTCACCAAAATCCAGTTACAGTTAGAGATGTTGGCAGCAAGCTCAGCTCAAAAACGTTATTCGTTGTCTGCTAACGTTACTGAATTCTACATTGTCTCCTGTCATGCTGCTGAAGTCGGCATTATGCACTTCCTCGTGCTAGTTATAAACCAAGCTATTTTTCAGGACGTAGCCTAAATAATGGTTCATTACCTGTATGTATTTTCTGGAAAACCTTTATAGTACATTTTCCATCCTGAGTCATTCACCTGTCCAGCACCAGCCGTACGGTGAAGCCTGCCCAAAGTGATTTGATAGTAGGCACTAGGGAAGTGGCACAAATTCTCTGGGCAGATTTCAGTGTGCGCGCAAATTCCCACCCATCTCTGTCTCTATTGGTTGACATACTTTTCAATCAAGCCTAGGGGGGAGAATGTGTTGTAGGCATAGCAACCATTTGGAGGCAGGTCTTCTAGAATTTCTATGCGCCAATTGGATTACATTATTTTATTTTAACGATGACGCCCACCTGTTAGTTTGAGGCTGTATTTGCCAATGTGGGCTTCAATCAATAAGACTGACGTATTGAAAGCAAGATTAAAGATGGCATCCTTAATTGAAACAATAACAAAGCAGTTACCCTGCCTGTGTTTTAGTAAATAGTTTTGGTAAAGAGCTGAGAGTTGGGCCTGGAGAAATGCTCTCCAATTCAAAGTGAAAGCTATGTGTGCAAGGACTGACCATCCATGATATCACAATTATAGTTTTAATCATGTTTCGAGGCTATACACTTGGCCCCCTTCCCCAATACTTGTGTAAATATTGTAATATAAATTATGTATTACACTTGAGCTAAAAGGTTTCTTCTATTCTGCCATTTTTATGTTCGTATTCTTATTTTTTACTATTTGTTGTAGTTGTTGCATTGAAAGAGAAGGAACCTTAAGGTAAGGATTTAGTTGGATGATGTATACCATGCATTTTCTGTACATGAGACTTAATAAAACTTGAAACTATACAGTGTTTGTTTACATGTATTTTGTTCACAAATATTGGAGCATAACACGCTCATATTTTGGGTTCTGATGGAGTATGACAGTTGAACTAAGTTCATGAGGCATTTATAAGTTATATTCTTCAAGAACCAATGGGTATATATCATTAATTTATACGTCAAAACATTTATGTAGAAACTACAGATTCTAGCTTTAAAGGGGGTTTAGTCATATATTAAACAACATTTCCTCATTGATAACATGTGTAACGTGATTAGTCTGATAATTCAAAATGATAAAACAAAATGTAAAACACAAACTTTTTATTTTCCCCCTTCCTTCCCTTTGACATACTGTACTTTCCTCATAAATAAAACTACATAGTAATAGATTTATACAAAAGCAACATCCAAAGGTAGTCTTCTCGATCATTACCGTTCTTACCCCAAAGAATATTGAGTCGTGTAACAAAAACACACATAGGGACGAAGGGGAGACTGCTTGTATTCAGTATGAAGATTGTCCATGGACTGCATTGGAGCCACTGACCTACTGGACATTTGGGTGACAAAAGACCAAAGGGGGCATTATTTACACACTTTCTACAGGTGTAGACACAGGGCAAAACACAGCATCATGGTTTCATGTCACGCCAATGATAAAGCAGTCATCTGTTGCTGTGCCTATGGCTGTGGTGGTGTGGTCATTGTTCTGCAGGGACAGGGAAGGGGCGTGGGGGGGGGTGAGTCAGTGTTGGGGATGGTGGTGATGGTGAGGCTCAAGGTCTAGTCAGGGTGGCTTTTGCGGTGGTGAGCGGTCAGGTTGTAACTCTTCTCAAAGCGCCGGCCGCAGATCTCACAGGGGAACTGGTAACTGCTCTCAGCGTTGTGCTTCTTCATGTGCCAGTTGAGTGAGGCCTTCTGGCGGCAGGTGAAGCCACATACCTCACACCTGGTAGAGAGGGAGAGGGATGAACACTCATAAGGATCACTACAGATGTACAGAAATAGTGTCATATAACATATACAGGATCCATAGTAGAAGTCCTAATAATAGTGTTACTACTCTACACTGTGTGACAAACACTATGACAGAGAATACTCACTGTATCGGTTTCTCTCCGGTGTGGATGCGGCGGTGGATGAGAAGGTGGCTGTTGGTGCGGAAAGCTCGGGCACAGAACTCACAGATGAAGTCCCTCTGGTCTCAATACACAAAAGCCAGAGAGAGTGATTACATACAGTACCAGGTTCAGAGCATCTGTGGTTGCTCTGTACTGTATATGAAAATGTTAGGGACCTGAGTTCTTCCTGACTCTGCGACTGAAGAAACACAGGGCCCTACAAATAGCTACTCAGACAATCATTATTTCAGCATAATGAGCAGAAGCAAAGGATGATAATAAAGAATCCTAGAAGTGAAATGTTGAGCCTCACTGCTGTGCAGCTTCTCATGCTCTTTCAGGTGCTTCTTGAAGTTGAAGGACTTCCCACAGGGAGTGTGAGAGCAGGTGAACGTCCTCTGGTGGAAGTGCTGGTACTTCATATGATGCTGAATTAAGTGTGAAATGAGATAGATTGGGGTTTTGTGTATTTTACCTTAATCAGTAAGTGGTCATCTTCAGCTATACTGCTGAACTCACATTGAGGTACTGCCGAGAGGAGAAGATCTTCCCACAGCCATCAAACTCACAAGGCAAGATTGCTTTCGGTGTTGTTTTTCTGGGAACATTAAATTGGGATGACAATAAACAGATAGAAATATACAAGTGAGAAATACATAAATTAGTAATAAACAGTATTCTACATAATAACTTTTAATTGACAATGTACAAACCTTTTCTTTTTGCTGACAATCTGAGAAACATTGTCGGCTGGCTCCGGTCTATAAAATCCAAACCAAATGAAAGAAAATGTATTACATTTATTGCACAGTATGTGGTGATAAGAATTCTTTGAACCATGTTCGCGTTCATGACTTTCATCTCAATAATATTTTACTTGAAAATACATTTAATGGTTTTAATCATATAATCCAATCTGGCAAATTAAGGAAGTATGAGAAAATACCATCAAAAGCCACCTTCTCCTTGTCCCCAACTTAATGTATCTCTCTCTGGCTGCGTTTACACAGGCAGCCCTATTGTCACGCCCTGACCTTAGAGATCCTTTTTATGTCTCTATTTTGGTTTGGTCAGGGCGTGAGTTGGGGTGGGCATTTTATGTTTCTATGCCTCCAGCCCGGAGCCTCCAGCGACGGCCTCCAGTCCGGGGCCCCCAGCGACGGGCGCCCAGTCCGGGGCCCGCTGCGAGGGTGCCCAGTCCGTGGCCCGCTATGAGGGCGCCCAATCCGGGGCCCGCTACGAGGGTCCCCAGTACGGGGTCGGCGGCGAGGGTCCCCGCACCAGAGGTGCCACCAAAGTGGGGTGAGCCAGCGGTGGAGCAGGGTCTGCGTCCCGCACCTGAGCCGCCGCCGCAGATAGATGCCCACCCAGACCCTCCCCTATAGGTTTAGGTTTTGCGGCCGGAGTCTGCACCTTTGGGGGTGGGTACTGTCACGCCCTGACCTTAGAGATCCTTTTTATGTCTCTATTTTGGTTTGGTCAGGGTGTGAGTTGGGGTGGGCATTCTATGTTTTGTGTTTCTATGATTTTCTATTTCTATGTTTTGGCCGGGTATGGTTCTCAATCAGGGACAGCTGTCTATCGTTGTCTCTGATTGGGAACCATACTTAGGTATCTCTTTTTTCCACCTGTGTTTGTGGGAAGTTAACTTTGTTTAGGGCACATAGCCTTTGAGCGTCACGGTTTGTTTTGGTATTGTTTATTGTTTTGTTGGCGACATCTACTATTAAAAGTATGTACGCCTACCACGCTGCACCTTGGTCCTCTTTTTCCAACAGCCGTGACACCTATTCTGATATTGTATCCTCTAATTACCCTTTTGACCAATCACAAAGATATTTTCAAATCTGATCAGAACTGATCTGATTGGTAAAAAATATTAATTTGTGAAAACAATATCGGAATTGGGCAGCCTGTGTAAACGCAACCTCTGACTGAACTGCTTTACTCTGTGTCCCCCTTCAGGTTCTCGTGTACTACAGTTACATCACTATGAAGTTTAACAAAGTACTCATACATTTTCCCAACATGTTCATTCACATGTATTTCCTTCTTAGATGATTAAACTGTGCAATTAAAACCTGCCGGGTGAAGGGACATCCTTCTCTCCAGTGATGTTGTCTGGGTTGTGCTCCTTATCATCGTCATGATCATTACATTCCATAGGCAGCCGCCTATGAAAACTTAGATCACCATGAGGTTGGGTTGATTATGATTTGAACAACAAATACATCCAAGGAGTTGTGCATGAAGCAAATTATTCAACTTTACCAATCCTCCAATGACTGCAAGGACTCTGCTGGCATTGTGTCACTTCCTGCCACTGACTCTTCCTGTGCATTCTCACTTCCTGGATGTGACCAAACAACATAGTGATGTTGAGTCAACACTGGCATTTCAGAACTAATCAGGAAATTCTAATTAATATTTATTAATGAACCTTTTGAGTTGCTCTCTCCAGAGTTTAGGGTTGTCAGGTCCATCGTCTCCTCTCCTGGCTGTTGTGCCTCCTCTTGGATCACCACAGACCTTGCTCCACCACGAGCCCTAGTCCTCCTCACAGTAAGACGACCCGTCCCTGTGACACTCTCCTTCTTGGGCTCCTTTGCTCCTCTCCTCCCTTTGGACATAGTTGGACCTGCAGGGGTAATATCCCCCTCCACAATCTCTCCTTCCCTCTCTCCTGCCCCCCTCTCTTCATCACAGCCACTCTGACTAGGTTGCCATGAAAGCAGATGCCCTCCCTCACAGACATAGTGCAGACACAGTTCTGCCTCTAACACATCCGAGGGTTCTCTCATTTCCTTCCCCTGAGCACATGGAGAGAGGCCCTCCTCTGGAGAACTACAGTCCTTTGCACCTGTCTGAGGTGGTAAGTGCTTTGGGCCTGTTCTCTGCTTCACTGCCTCTCCCTTTGACTGGCTCCCCTCTGTGTCAGCTGCCTGCCTCTCTCTGGCAGTGTCAGATTGGAGGGTTGGTGGGAAGGGGCACTGTTGCCCGTGGGTGTGGACCAATAGGACGAGGCGATGCAGAGATTCTCTTGATGTCACCGAGGCAGTCGTATCCCCTTTCATATTGTCTAGTGGACCAAGACCAAACACACTTTTACATCATCATTCAAAAAACACAGGCTTTGTTCATACATATTCAACATGAATGAAACTGCAAACTGTATGTTATGGGAACAGGTCTTTACCTGAGCATTTGGCACACACTTTAGAAAAATAGCTGAAGAGAAGAGATTGAAAAGAAATTTAACAAAATGAATAATAGCCGACATCATATTACTCCAATGTTATAGTTGTGTAATAAATATGAGCCATGAAGATTGTGTGCTGTTTGTTACCAGTGCCACCACCAGCCCAGTCTGGTCTGAGGCCTTACCTCTGCAGTAGGTAGTTGGCGAGCTCAGAGTGCAGAGAGAATCCCAGGTGGTTCTTCAGCTGACCCCAGCTCTGCAGGCATGACCCCAGACGCACACGAGACTTACTCCGCCGAGCGTCCAGCTCCCTGCGCCTCTGCTGTCTGATGGTGTCTGGAGTAGACTCCGACACCATGGTCAAAGGGTCATTAATCTGCTCCATCACCCTTGGCATAAACAACAAGAAAGTTTCACAAAATATCTCAATGTTAACTTCACACTGGCCATTATAATTATTGAAATACCATAAAATGTCTTTGAGTGTCAAAATATGACAGCTGAAATTATTTCCCCCATCCTTTGACACCTAATAAAACAGAAGCGCTGTTCAGAATGAGAGGGTAAACTGAAATGTGTGAAACGCTAACGACTACATTCATGTGATACTGTATTTTTGAAGATCACTGTGTAAATGTATGTGTTGTTTTATTTTACATTTGCAAATTCTAAAAGAGGGGTCCACCTCACCTCGTTATGTTTAGTTGACTCAGTCTTGTAAATTATAAGGGGTCCCACCCGCCATGATTCAGTTGCCCTTTTAAGATCTAAGACGCAAACCCTGGTAGTAAATTCCAATCGACTACTGTCTGTACGATTGTGGAGTGATGTTGCCGCTAAAAGACTAATAATACTGGTAAACTATAAGAAATCACACTGCCTTTCATTCATCACTCTACTCAAAGCTCTATCAATAACTACAATTGAATAGGGAGAAATATAAACAGGAACAGAGGAAGTGGGAGGTGGCAAATTTTCTTCCCATGAACCACCACGGCAAATGTGTTACATTATAATCAGAAAGGAAGAGTCGAAGCGAGAAGGATAAGTAGGCCAAAATCGGTAGCAGGTGGCGATGTTTTTCGCTCACTAAGCGAGGGGGTTTTGTATTGAGGTCAATGAGAGAATGGCGAATGTAGTTAACAAAACATTGAAAGGATTATTTGCTACGTGTGGCTTAATTGATGATCGAATACAAGTTTCTTAACGACTAGGTTATTACCAGTGTACTGATATAAGTAGGACACGTGATATCCCGGAAACTTTGAGAAAAAAACATTTATATCGGAGTTGTGCCTGGTCGTCAATAGTTAACAAAGTCATAAACCTAGCCTATTTCAACAATTTATCTTCTTAACATGTGATTTGAAACCTAACCATAACCTCAACCACACTGCTAACCCTACGCCTAACCTTAACCTTAAATGAAGAGCAAAAAGCAAATTTTATGATAGCAAATGTGGACTTTGTGTTTGTGGTATCTAGTGGAAAACGTTGTGCCTGTTGGTCACTCGCGGATCTGCCCTCTCATTGGCTAGAATGGTCCCACCTGATCTTGCTCACCCCAGACTGCCTTAAAATTTTCAAGAAAATGGGCTCGTTTGACTGGTAAGGTGAAAGCAACTGACTAGACGAAAGTCGAGGAGGGAAAGTTGGGTGAGGTGTATCTGCGACAGCCAAAAGTCGGACACTGATGTATGTGTGTGTGTGTGTGTGTGTGTGTGTACATTGTACAATCAATTGGTGAGAGAGCCTCAAATATCACATTCATAAATGTTTACATTTCCACTGTATACACGATTTGCGGGAATTGCGGCAAAGTTGGTTTCTATTTCAGTCATGTCTTTGGTCACGTCTTTGGTCGTGTGGGTCAAACAAAACCACCCTAAATGATTGGTTGACAATAGAGTCTCCCACAATGCAGGCGATGGCTGCAGCATGAAGTTGGTGAAGAGCAACTGCAGAAACTTGCAGTCGACTGCAGTTAAAACTTAATTACCGTTGATGACATGGTTTTTGTAATGTTCATGCAGTCGACATGTAGACGCAAGTCGGACAATTTTAATCATCATAATGCAACACACTTTGAAAGGTGGTGACCAACGATGGTCACAGACTTGACAAAACTGATCCACTCGACCGTAGCCATTTATTTTCATTGTTAGAGCAGCCATTAGAATTTATTTTATTTTATTTAAACTTTATTTAACTAGGCAAGTCAGTTAAGAACAAATTGTTATTTACAATGACGGCCTTCTCTGGCCAAAACCTAACCCGGACGACGCTGGGCCAATTGTGCGCTGCCATAATGGGTATCTGGTCAATATAATGGATATTCTGTGTTATAACTGTTCCCTCATTTCAGAAATGATACATTTGTTTCTTGTGTATTGAAACATTGTAATCTCATAATGTAACATTGTCGTAGGCTACAGTTTATTTTAATCTTCTGTAAAACACACATTGCTAGAATAATACCCCTAATTTGCTCCACGGGCAGTGTACTACTATGGCTGACCATGTAAAACAACACATTTCACTGCATCAGTCCGGTGTATGTGAAAAATAAAACATTTCATTTTTGGGGGGGGGGGGGGGGGGGGACTCAGGGTCTCAACTTAATGTTGTGAGTTAGAATAGTAGAATACGGCCAGTTATCTAAATGTGTTAACATGCTCGCTTCGGGGCAAGCAACACTGAAGTATGCACGAGAGCACCAGCTGTTTTGGATGACTGTGATATCGCTGTCGGTAGCCGATGTGAGCAAGACCTTTAAACAGGTCAACATTCACAAAGCCGCGGGGCCAGATGGATTACCAGGACGTGTACTCAAAGCATGCGTGGACAAACTAGCAAGTGTCTTCACTGACATTTTCAACATCTCCCTGACCGAGTCTGTAATACCTACATGTTTCAAGCAGACCACCATAGTCCCTGTGCCCAAGGAAGTGAAGGTAACCTGCCTAAATGATTACCGCCCCGTAGTACTCACGTCGGTAGCCATGAAGTGCTTTGAAAGGCTGGTCATGGCTCACATCAACAGCATCCTCCTGGATACCCTAGACCCACTCCAATTCGCATACCGCCCCAACAGATCCACAGATGACGCAATCTTAATCGCACTCCACACTGCCCTTTCCCACCTGGACAAAAGGAACACCTATGTGAGAATACTGTTCATTGACTACAGCTCAGCGTTCAACTAAGCTAAGGACCCTGGGACTAAACACCTCCCTCTGCAACTGGACCCTGGACTTCCTGACGGGCCGCCCCCAGGTGGTAAGGGTAGGCAACAACACGTCTGCCACGCTGATCCTCTGCACTGGGGCCCCTCAGGGGTGTGTACTTAGTTCCCTCCTGTACTCCCTGTTCACCCACGACTGCGTGGCCAAACACGACTTCAACACCATCATTAAGTTTGCTGACGACACAACAGTGGTAGGCCTGATCACCGACAACAATGAGAAAGCCTATAGGAAGGAGGTCAGAGAACTGGCAGTGTGGTGCCAGGACAACGACCTCTCCCTCAATGGGAGCAAGACAAAGGAGCTGATCGTGGACTACAGGAAAAGGCGGGCCGAACAGGCCCCCATTAACATCAATGGGGCTGTAGTGGAGCGGGTCAAGAGTTTCAAGTTCCTTGGTGTCCACATCACCCACGATCTATCATGGTCCAAACACACCAAGACAGTTGTGAAGAGGGCATGACAAAACCTTTTCCCCCTCAGGATACAAAAAAGATTTGGCATGAGTCCCCAGATCCTAAAAAAGTTATACAGCTGCACCATCGAGAGCATCCTGACCAGTTGCATCACCGCCTGGTATGGCAACTGCTCGGCATCTGACCGTAAGGCGCTACAGAGGGTAGTGCGTACCAGTACATCACCAGTACATCACTGGGGCCAAGCTTCCTGCAATCTAGGACCTATATAATAGGCGGTGTCAGAGGAAAGCCCATAAAATTGTCAGAGACTCCAGTCACCCAAGTCATAGACTATTTTCTCTTCTACCGCACGGCAAGTGGTACCGGAGCACCAAGTCTAGGACCAAAAGGCTCCTTAACAGCTTCTACCCCCAAGCCAGTAGACTGCTGAACAATTAATCAAATGGCCACCGGACTATTACATTGACCCCCCCCCCCCCCCTATTTGTTTTGTACACTGCTGCTACTCGCTGTTTTTATTATCTATGCATTGTCACCCTACCTACATGTACAAATGACCTCTAACCTGTACCCCCGCACACTGACTCGGTACCGGTACCCCCTGTATATAAACTTGTTATTGTTATGTTATTGTGTTACTTTTTATAATTTTTTTATTTCGTTTATTTGTTAAATATTTTCTTAACTCTTCATGAACTGCACTGTTGGTTAATAAGGGCTTGTAAGTAAGCATTTCACTGTAAGGTCTCCACTTGTTGTATTCAGCGCATGTGACAAATAAAGTTTGATTTGATTTGAATTAAATTACCTGCTGGGATGTGGGTACGCAGACCTCAAGCAACTCATGATGAGTTCAGATTTTTTGTGGCCCCCACCCCAATCAAAGTTGCCCATCCCTGATATAAATGGATATGAAACGCATTATGATGTCATAATAAAGTAATGATGCTCACAAAATGAACTCATTATGTCATCCCACAACTACACTGTAATAATGTCATTATATTGGGATGTCATGATGTCAACAATTTATGGCATTAGGTAATCAATATGCAATAATCTATGACGTCATAAATATGTCTACTGAAAAACCTTCCCATTATGTTATCATATTGAACTATTATGAAGTGGAACAATCTATTCACCTATGTTACACCATTATTAAGCACAACTATCTTAAAGTGAAAATAAACATTTGACTCTTTCCCTATTCAATTTTCAAATAAGGGGGACTGATCTCTCACCTTACATATTGATAGTTGACCATTTAACCCATATATCATCAGCATTTAGAAGATAGTGGTTGATAAAACGTGTATGTACATACAACCTGAGCTTTGTATAACTACTCACCGGGTCATGAATTGACCTTTAACATGTTTTATTATGAGCATGAGTAGAAATATGAGTAGAAACATGAGTGGAAACATTTTTTATTTTATTTTTATTTCACCTTTATTTAACCAGGTAGGCTAGTTGAGAACAAGTTCTCATTTGCAACTGCGACCTGGCCAAGATAAAGCATAGCAGTGTGAACAGACAACACAGAGTTACACATGGAGTAAACAATAAACAAGTCAATAACATGGTAGAAAAAAAGAGAATCTATATACAATGTGTGCAAAAGGCATGAGGTAGGCAATAAATCGAATAATTACAATTTAGCAGATTAACACTGGAGTGATAAATCATCAGATGATCATGTGCAAGAAGAGATACTGGTGTGCAAAAGAGCAGAAAAGTAAATAAATAAAAGCAGTATGGGGGGTGAGGTAGGTAAATTGGGTGGGTAGTTTACAGATGGACTATGTACAGCTGCAGCGATCGGTTAGCTACATGAGTAGAAACATGAGTGGAAATATGAGTAGAAACATGAGTAGAAATATCTTAGAAGGTATCCAGTTTCTTCAGGAAGGTAGCAGTGCACTCAGAGAAATTCAAGTAAACAAAAGAAACAGACAAAAGGAAATAGCAGTTTGACCTGATTAAAGGGATAATTCAAGATTTTGGCAATTAGGCCCTTTATCTATTTCCCCAGAGTCAAATGAACTCGTGTTTACCATTGCCAAAATACAGAAGTATCCCTTTAAGGATCAAGTGAGACGTTTCTTTTCCCTGGTGAAATAAAATGTGTGATTTGAGTGCTCCATAGATAGTTTTAGACTTCCTGTCATTGCTCTAATGCTAGTTAGCAACTTCCTTCAAACTGCACGCAGAGATATAAAAGTCATATCCACAAATTCATCTGATTTTGACATCATCCTTTTAGGATGTGTGCCAATTAACTGTCAGTAAACCAACAGACACACACACCCCGGAATTCGTAGGCTCATTCACACAGTGCACAAGTATATTTTCCAAGCATGGATGACCTGGGTGAGTATTTCTTACTCTGCTTCTGTTGTGATTATTAAATATAAAACAAAATGCAATAGATTAAACTATAAGGGAATACACATTGACAGGTTTGAGCACAAATAAGTTTAAAAAATGAAGTTGCTCAGGAGGTGTACATGAACATGTTTTATGGTGTGTGCTGAATTAATGCTTGCCTTGCATTACATTGGTCATGCTGAACATGTCATGTGTTCTATCATACCTATTTAAATTGTATTTTTGATGATATGATTGTCAAAGTAAATTCACAGTGAATCACAAAAGGTTATCTCTGTTGAGAGACAGATGGATTCTTGACGTTGTTGACGGAAGTCACTCACATAATTCCGTTCCACTACCAACTAAATTGTGAAGCCAGTGGATAGCGATTATTATTAATATAAGTGTCTGTTTTTAATAGAATAATTTGTTTTACTTCGATTTTTTTTATTGATTTGTGCTCCACCAGTGTATTTATGATTTACTTATGAAGAACTTATGATAAAATGTCTTAAAATTAACACAATTACTTAATAGTTATATGTAACATTCCCTTCCATACAGATTATGTATGAGTTAAGAGCAACACTGTTAGTCATAGAGGGTTGCATCAGTTTCAAAAGTGTCACTTTTAGTGTGAAGATATTGTCTGTAACTATAGCATCTCTTCCACCACTTCCTCAGGAAGAAGCACTGTGTGCAGCAACCACAGCAGATCAATGGGTGCACCTTGCAATCTGCAAGAGGTGACCGTAATGAGGCACTGCAGCTTATCTCAGAGGGAATTCTGTTAGAAATGCCTTTTCTGAATTATAGTACCTACCATATCATATATATGTATGTGTGTTTGTTACGGACCTTTTCCTAGAGGAGTTGGCTTTCAACTCAACTGGTCCAGAGTCGGCTCCTCTGAAGAAAGAAAGTGATACAGCCAACACATATGGACAGGTAACGATAAAGTCACCTCTAGCAGTTGTTGTTTAGTCTTTTGTCCAATTACTTCAACTGGATGTATTTTCTAGCCATATGTGTTAAGTGGCATTTCCTGCAGGTCCCAAATGTGTGTTCTGTTGGTCTCCATCCAAGGAAAGGAAAGGAGCCAGATAGCACCAATGTATACAGGTCAGCCACTGGTATGTCAGCCCATAGATAGCCATACGTAATGATACTGGGTGAGACCATACAGATAGAGCTGAGACTCAGATTCATAATCACCACAGATTTAAGTAATTGTCCAGTGTCCACTGTATACCAGTGCTCATCTGTGGTTTGCTCTGTGTGTTTGTCAGTGAGTTACCAGCTCCAATGGAGGCCGGTCTGCTGAGCCCTCGCTCTGCTTCCAGAGAGCTGGACTCCATAATGGATGAATTGCTGCTTGACCTGGAGATGGGGTTGAGGAAATATCTATCAGTGAATAAATACACTGTTGCTCAGAGCATGAACAGAGGATGACTGTGTATTTCAGTGAAGTTGACCTGATCTGACAGCAGAGGGCAGTATAAGCAAGCTAAACAAATATCGGAAGCTTTAGTACTACTAGTGCCACCAACATTAATTTCATTTTCATTTTTCATTCATGTATATGAATGGATGCAAGTCTGTTTTGTGGACACATATATTTTTCTCATCTTTAGCTGCCAGACCCTTATCCTCCCTCAACCCCACCACCGCTTGTCCAGAAGTCAGTCAAAAAGAAACAGATTGGAGAAAAGAAAGAAATGGATGACACACAAGTGAAAGAAGAGAGCACAAACAGCCCAAAGACTTCTGATCTGGAGCGCAAGGCGTCAACACAGAGAAAAACAGACACCATAGATGACCTTCTGGGAGGCCTGAGCTCTGATATGGAGAAGATGGGTGTACACACCACGGCCAAGGGTCACTGTGCTTCTTGTGGAAAGGTCATTGTTAGGAAAGGTAAACAGCTTGAGCTGCCAAAGAAATTACAAAATCCTGCTTTCAAAATAGCAGTATAGGCGAAGATGATCAATCGAAAGTACTATTGCCAGTATGTGAAACAACCCACTGGGCACAAACTGGTTGAATCAATGTTGTTTCCACTTAATTTCATAAAAATTATGTTGAACCAACGTGGAATAGACGTTGAGTTGATGTCTATGCCAAGTGGGAATATAGTATCACTTTTTCTTTCTATCATTCTGCAGATGATCACAGCCCTGGGCCAGGTGTGGCACCCGAGAACACTTTGTTTGTGTGGTTTGTATGGCGGAGCTGGGCACCATTGGCTTCTTTGAGAGGGAGGGGAAGGCCTACTGTGAGAAAGACTACCAGCATCTCTTTTCACCCTGCTGTAGTTACTGCAAGGGCCCCATTCTGAAGGTACACCACCTCTTTGGATTGGACAGTATCCCCATTATCTAACTCTGCACAAAACCAACTCACCACCTCTCTAGATCTGTTAAGTTGTTGTTGGGTTTACCTCACCGCATGCTGGGCTCTTTGACCTCTCGCTCAGAACATCCTGACAGCGATGGACTGCACCTGGCACCCTGAGCACTTCTTCTGTTCCCACTGTGGGGAGCGCTTTGGGCCTGAAGGTGAGGGAGCACACATCTATCTGCCTGACAGATAACACCACAACCACTACAGTTCCCTACAGGGTAACATAAGTTATAGACCACAGTGTGACAGAGAACACTCTCCTCTCTTTGCGTGTGTGTCCTTTGATGTGCCATAGGTTTTCTGGAGAAGGACGGGAAGCCGTACTGCCACAGAGACTTTTACCATCTCTTTGCTCCAAAGTGCTCTGGCTGCGGAGAGCCTGTGAAAGAGAACTTCCTGACTGCAGCCAACGGCACCTGGCATCCCAACTGCTTCGTCTGCTCAGTGAGTCTCTCACCACAGATCACATGGCTTCAGCTTAGAAACTTCTGCCATTACTCAAACAATACGTTTTGAACAGCCAACAGCCACAATACATCATTGTCCTGACATTACCCATTTACCATAATCGTCCTCAATCTCCCAAAAAAGAGTAGGTCTACTATACCAACTAGATAGAAGAAGTTTTCTCTATCCCTTTCTAACAAGGACTGTCTGAAGCCCTTCACCGATGGTTGTTTCCTGGAGCTGGATGGTCGTCCCCTGTGCTCTTTGCACTTCCACTCCCGCCAGGGTACACTGTGTGGGGGCTGTGGAGAGCCCATCTCTGGGTGCTGCATCTCAGCTATGGAGCGCAAGTTCCACCCTGAGCACTTTGTGTGTGCTTTCTGTCTGAGGAAACTCAGTCAGGGAGTATTCAAGGAGCAGACAGGGAAACCCTACTGCTCAGCCTGCCACACCAAACTGTTTGTGTGAGACTTATACTGTAATAATACCCGGTTAATATGTAAGGTAATCAATTAACCTGAAAAAAGTCCTACTTACAAAGTATGTTGGAAATCCCACACAAATAATCTAGGCAATATCTGCATAGAAATCTAAAAATATACGATTAATTGAATCTCTTTGTGTTCCTTGCTGTTTTGCATGTGATACACACTGTGTACAACACATTAGGAACACTTTCCATGAAATAGAAGGACCAGATGAATCCAGGTGAAAGTGATGATCCCTTATTGATGTCACTTCAATCAGTGTAAATGAAGGGGAGGAGACAGGCCCCTAGAGTCGATTGACTCACATAATATAACATAATTCAAAATTCCCATCAAAATCCTTCAGTTTAAACTAGAGATATCTTTTACATTGGATGCGTCTCAATCCACCATATGCGCAAATGTCGCACTTCCGCATCTGCGGTGAAATGTGGCTGAGCTAGAGCGGTGTTTGTCTGGAATGAATAGGTGTGTCCAAACTTTTGACTGGTACAGTATATATATATTTCCTGAGCTTTCTTATATAGGACAAACGCTTCAAAAACCATGTTTCTTATTATTTACTGTTTGACTGTATTTTTGCCATTTATGAATGTGTTATTCAATGTGTTTCTGTGGGCTATAGTAGTAGGGCCAAATTAAATATTTTATCAAATAATTTTTGTTTATTTGTTTATTCCATATGTCAGTTTAGAACCCCCCCCCCCCCCCCCCCCCCGGCTGAGACTTTTATTAAAGAAGGATTTACAAGCCTTGAGTTAATTGAGACATGGGTTGTGTATATGTGCCATTCAAAGGGTGAATGGACAAGAAAAAAGATTTAAGTGCCTTTGAACATGGTATGATAGAAGGTGGCAGGCGTCTGTGTGTCAAGAGCTGCAACGCTGCTGAGATTTTCATTCTCAACAGTTTCCCATGTGTATCAAGAATGGTCCACCACCCAAAGGACATTCCGTCAACTCAACACTTTTGTGGGAGGCATTGGAGTCAAAATGGGCCAGCATCCCTGTGGAACGCTTTCGACACCTTGTAGAATCCATGCCCTAACGAATTGGAATGTTCTGAAGGGCAAAAGGGCAAAGAAGGTGTTCCTACTGTTTGGTACACTCAGTGTATAACCACGTATTTGTGACAATGAACAGAAGTGTGGGAACAGAGTGAGATAAATGGTTTAGAATAAGCTTACCAAGGAAAATAGTTACCATCTGAATACCTCATTGACATCTAGTAACATAAAACAACCGAATAGAGTACATCATAAAAATACAATTTCTAATGTCTGAAACATGAAATTAAATGATACATTTGTGAACTTTGGATCACTTTATCATGTTTGAATTAATTTATTATGATCACAAAACATTTAAAGATGGAGAAAAAATAACAGCAATCAACCGAATCCAGTTGAGTTTTTCCTGGAGGAAGAAAAACCCCATGGGTTTCATAAAGATATCCTCAGGGCCACGGGTTGGCAGACGGGTGATCCATGCTGGCAGAGCTGAGGCTGCTTTTCCGACTGTAGTTTATCAAGAGACTTCTCTATGGCTCTGACAGATTAAATTGGCATATTCTCTCTGGTAACAAGTTACATATCTAGCCCTGGACTGAACACTTATCCTGGCATACGGCAGGTTTAGAAGAATTCTCCACACTGACCCTTCTATTGCAGTCCATGAGAGATTGATGAAGGTGATGAAACTAATAGCGAAGGTTCCAGGAGAAGCTTTAACAACAACAGTGAGCACCCGCATAGTACTTAACTTAAGTTCCACAGCCAGGGTGCAATATGATGTAATAGTGAGGCCCTACAAAGTAGGGACTTCTCTGCTGAAGTATAGGACTACTGGCTGTGTGCAGGCAGTGTGTCAGTGGACATTGAGGAGGGGATAAATCATGTTGTCATCAGCACATTAGATGACAAGTCTCCTGGTCTACAACCCTGGATTAATGTGGGCTGCTGTCACAACATACTACTGTGCCTGGCCAAGCCCTCTGCTCTGTTTGCTACTGTAGCTCTCTCTCACATGAGTGCTAAGCCTTGCTTAACACACCATTTCCTGTATAAAAGCTTTTCATAGCTGTAAACTTATTGGTCAGCTTAAATTTAGATTTCAGTGAAAAACCTCTGACATACACGCTGACACTAATCCTGGCTGTGATTCAAGATGGCGCTGATAGAGATGGTAGCTTCTAGTCCTTAGGAAACTGCAGTATTTCGTTTTTTTATGTATTATTTCTTACATTGTTAGCCCAGAAAACCTTAACTGTTATTACAATTAACCGGGAAGAACTATTGGATATCAGAGAGACGTCAACTTACCAGCACAACCAGCACTACGTCTAGGAATGCGACTTTCCCAAAGCGGATCCTTTGTCTGCACCTCCCAGGGCACTTGAACTGATTCCAGAGGCCGACCCAAAACAACGCCGCCGGAGGAGAGGGTGACGGAGCGGTCTTCTAGTGAGGCTTCGGATGCGCACACACCACCCACCGCTTCCGAGTATATTATTCGCTAATGTCCATTCACTAGTTAACAAAGTCGACAAAGTCAGGGCAAGAGTTGCTTTCCAAAGAGATATTGTCAGACTCGAGTCACAAATATGATGACTTGCAACTCGACTTTGACACCAATGGCTCGTGACTTGACTTGGACTTGAGCCTTTTGACTTGACCTGACTTGATACCCTCCCTGAGCCCAAATATAAAAAATGATGGTATTAAAGAAAGTGTGCAGCCATCAACTCTTCATTTAACGGATTACAGTTTGAATCGGACAGAAGCCAATCAAATTGTGCCAGCTGAGAAAAAGTTGTGCGTGGCAGTGCAGAAGAACGTTGGCGGGTGAATTCAGATGGAGCCCTTGGAAAGATGATACCCAAAATTATTATTTTCGGATATAAAGATGACGCTGTGTCAACAAAAAACGGATTGTAACTTGCAAAACATGCTGGAAGAAAATTACAGATGGAGGCGCAACAATTTCCAACTTTGTTCGACATTTGAAGCTGCACAAAGAACTGGCTAGGCAGTTGGTAGCCTAAATCCTGCCTGATGTTACTGCTGTTCCTAAAACCATTGACATACGTTAGCCTACTGTAACCACACAGAGAGTGTGTGTGTTAAGGTCGGGCAATTGTGTACAAGCCTACATCGCCCGATTGCGCCCCATAGCAATCCTCAATAGTCGATCACTATTGGGGGGGGGGGGGGTCTTTCTCATGGCTACCCATGTATTTCCATGGAAATATATAGTTTATTTGGAAAGTAATAAATATATAGATATTTTTTAAAAGCATTCATGATTTGCGTAAATGTAACATACTAACTATTACTCTTGTTAAAAATATGAAATGGTATTACATTTGGTGAAGAGCACATTATGACTTGTTTAGGACTCGAAACTCAAAGTTTAGGACTTGAGACTTGACTTGACACTTGACTTGGGACTTGAGTGCTAAGTCTTGAGACTTACTTGTGACTTGTAAAACAATGACTTGGTCCCACCTCTGTATCTGGGATTGTAACATACTCTGTTTCACGGAAACATGGCTAGCTGGGGACATGCTGTCTGAGTCCATACAGCCAACGGAATTTTCATCTCCCCCCGGTAAGAAGAAGGGCGAGGGTGTATGTTTCATGATTAACGACTCATGGTGTAATTGTAACAACATACAGGAACTCAAGTCCTATTGTTCACCTGACCTAGAATTCCTCACAATCAAATGCCGACCGTATTATCTCCCAAGAGAACTCTCCTCGGTTATCGTCACAGTCGTGTATATCCCCCCGCAAGCAGATACCAAGATGGTCATCAAGGAACTTGTAATGGGGTCCTGTGTGTAGCTGGTGTAGAGAGTCAGGCGCAGGACAGCAGAAACGAGTAATCAACGTACTTTACTCAAAATACAAAAATACAAGGCAAATATATGAGCCCACAATAACAGACCGATTTACAAAGAACAATCACTCACAAACAAACATGGGGAACAGAGGGTTAAATAATAAACAGGTAATTGGGTGAGTGAAACCAGGTGTGTAAGACTAAGACAAAACAAATGGAAAATGAAAAGTGGATCGGCGGTGGCTAGAAGGCCGGTGACGTCGAGCGCCGAACGCCGCCCGAACAAGGAGAGGGACCGACTTCGGCGAAAGTCGTGACAGAACTTCACTGGACTTTATGCAAACTGGAAACCATATATCCTGAGGCTGCATTTATTATAGCTGGGGATTTGAACAAAGCTAATTTGAGAACAAGGCTACTTAAATTCTATCAGCATATCGATTGCTGTACTTGAGCAAGTAACACTGCTACTCTAACTTCCGCGATGCATACAAGGCCCTCCCCCGTCCCCCTTTTGGCAAATCTGACCATGACTCCATCTTGTTTCTCCCCTCCTATAGGTAGAAACCAAAACAGGAAGCATTGGTCTGACCAATCGGATTCCACACTTCAAGATTGCTTCGATCATGTGGACTGGGATATGTTCCGGGTAGCCTCAGATAATAACATTGATGTATACGCTGACTCGGTGAGCGAGTTTATAAGGAAGTATATAGGTGTTATGCTGGTGAATGAGGACCCAAAAGCGACTTAATAGAAACAGAGTCTTTATTCCAGTCTTAAACAAAAAACGATACTCCTGGATATTATCTTAGGTAAATCCAAAACAGGAAAACTGAAATCCTCTCGTCAGTAGAGAGGAACGACTGGAGACGCGACCACAGACTGCAGGTCGCTTCGGGAAGGCACAGGCCGTAGCTGACATAGACACCTGCTCACACGTAGCATCTGAAGAAGGCAAAAACACGACATGGCGGAACAAGGACACAGAACAGCAAACATCAAACAAGGATCCGACAAGGACAGAAGCGGAAAACAGAGGGAGAAATAGGGACTCTAATCAGAGGGCAAAATAGGGGACAGGTGTGAAAGAGTAAATGAGGTAGTTAGGAGAATGAGGAACAGCTGGGAGCAGGAACGGAACGATAGAGAGAGAGAGCGAGAGAGGGAGAGAGGGAGGGGGAGAGAGAGGGAAAGAAAGAGGGGAAGAACCTAATAAGACCAGCAGAGGGAAACGAATAGAAGGGAAGCACAGGGACAAGACATGATAATCAATGACAAAACATGACAGTACCCCCCCACTCACCGAGCGCCTCCTGGCGCACTCGAGGAGGAACCCTGGCGGCAACGGAGGAAATCATCAATCAACGAACGGTCCAGCACGTCCCGAGATGGAACCCAACTCCTCTCCTCAGGACCGTAACCCTCCCAATCCACTAAGTACTGGTGACCACGTCCCCGAGAACGCATGTCCATGATCTTCCGTACCTTGTAAATAGGTGCGCCCTCGACAAGGACGGGGGGGGGGGGAGGGAAGACGAACGGGGGCGCGAAGAAAAGGCTTGACACAGGAGACATGGAAGACAGGGTGGACGCGACGAAGATGTCGCGGAAGAAGCAGTCGCACAGCGACAGGATTGACGACCTGAGAGACACGGAACGGACCAATGAACCGCGGAGTCAACTTGCGAGAAGCTGTCGTAAGGGGAAGGTTACGAGTGGAAAGCCACACTCTCTGACCGCGACAATACCTAGGACTCTTAATCCTACGTTTATTGGCGGCTCTCACAGTCTGCGCCCTGTAACGGCAAAGTGCAGACCTGACCCTCCTCCAGGTGCGCTCACAACGTTGGACAAAAGCCTGAGCGGAGGGAACGCTGGACTCGGCGAGCTGGGACGAGAACAGAGGAGGCTGGTACCCAAGACTACTCTGAAACGGAGATAGCCCGGTAGCAGACGAAGGAAGCGAGTTGTGAGCGTATTCTGCCCAGGGGAGCTGTTCTGCCCAAGACGCAGGGTTTCGAAAAGAAAGGCTGCGTAATATGCGACCAATCGACTGATTGGCCCTTTCTGCTTGACCGTTAGACTGGGGATGAAACCCGGAAGAGAGACTGACGGAAGCACCAATCAAACGACAGAACTCCCTCCAAAACTGTGACGTGAATTGCGGGCCTCTGTCTGAAACGGCGTCTAACGGGAGGCCATGAATTCTGAACACATTCTCAATGATGATTTGTGCCGTCTCCTTAGCGGAAGGAAGCTTAGCGAGGGGAATGAAATGTGCCGCCTTAGAGAACCTATCGACAACCGTAAGAATCACAGTCTTCCCCGCAGACGAAGGCAGACCGGTAATAAAGTCTAAGGCGATGTGAGACCATGGTCGAGAAGGAATGGGAAGCGGTCTGAGACGACCGGCAGGAGGAGAGTTACCTGACTTAGTCTGCGCGCAGTCCGAACAAGCAGCCACGAAACGGCGCGTGTCACGCTCCTGAGTAGGCCACCAAAACCGCTGGCGAATAGAAGCAAGCGTACCCCGAACGCCGGGGTGGCCAGCTAACTTGGCAGAGTGAGCCCACTGAAGAACAGCCAGACGAGTAGAGACAGGAACGAACAGAAGGTTACTAGGACAAGCGCGCGGCGACGCAGTGTGAGTGAGTGCTTGCTTTACCTGTCTCTCAATTCCCCAGACAGTCAACCCGACAACACGCCCTTCAGGGAGAATCCCCTCGGGGTCGGTAGAAGCCACAGAAGAACTAAAGAGACGGGATAAGGCATCAGGCTTGGTGTTCTTATTTCCCGGGCGATAAGAAATCACGAACTCGAAACGAGCGAAAAACAACGCCCAACGAGCTTGACGTGCATTAAGTCGTTTGGCAGAACGGATGTACTCAAGGTTCTTATGGTCAGTCCAAACGACAAAAGGGACGGTCGCCCCCTCCAACCACTGTCGCCATTCGCCTATGGCTAAGCGGATGGCGAGCAGTTCGCGGTTACCCACATCATAGTTGCGTTCCGATGGCGACAGGCGATGAGAAAAATAAGCGCAAGGATGGACCTTATCGTCAGAATGGAAGCGCTGGGACAGAATGGCTCCCACGCCCACCTCTGAAGCGTCAACCTCGACAATGAATTGTTTAGTGACGTCAGGAGTAACAAGGATAGGAGCGGATGTAAAACGCTTCTTGAGGAGATCAAAAGCTCCCTGGGCGGAACCGGACCACTTAAAGCACGTCTTGACAGAAGTCAGAGCTGTGAGAGGGGCAGCCACTTGACCGAAATTACGAATGAAACGCCGATAGAAATTAGCGAAACCGAGAAAGCGCTGCAACTCGACACGTGACTTAGGAACGGGCCAATCGCTGACAGCCTGGACCTTAGCGGGATCCATCTGAATGCCTTCAGCGGAAATAACAGAACCGAGAAATGTGACAGAGGAGACATGAAAGGCGCACTTCTCAGCCTTCACGTAGAGACAATTCTCTAAAAGGCGCTGGAGTACACGTCGAACGTGCTGAACATGAATCTCGAGTGACGGTGAAAAAATCAGGATATCGTCAAGGTAAACGAAAACAAAGATGTTCAGCATGTCTCTCAGTACATCATTAACTAATGCCTGAAAGACAGCTGGAGCATTAGCGAGACCGAACGGCAGAACCCGGTATTCAAAATGCCCTAACGGAGTGTTAAACGCCGTTTTCCACTCGTCCCCCTCTCTGATGCGCACGAGATGGTAAGCGTTACGAAGGTCCAACTTAGTAAAGAACCTGGCTCCCTGCAGAATCTCGAAGGCTGACGACATAAGGGGAAGCGGATAACGATTCTTAACCGTTATGTCATTCAGCCCTCGATAATCCACGCAGGGGCGCAGAGTACCGTCCTTCTTCTTAACAAAAAAAACCCCCGCTCCGGCGGGAGAGGAAGAAGGCACCACGGTACCGGCGTCGAGAGAAACAGACAGATAATCCTCGAGAGCCTTACGTTCGGGAGCCGACAGAGAGTATAGTCTACCCCGAGGGGGAGTGGTCCCCGGAAGGAGATCAATACAACAATCATACGACCGGTGAGGAGGAAGAGAGTTGGCTCTGGACCGACTGAAGACCGTGCGCAGATCATGATATTCCTCCGGCACTCCTGTCAAATCACCAGGTTCCTCCTGAGAAGAGGGGACAGAAGAAACAGGAGGGATAGCAGACATTAAACACTTCACATGACAAGAAACGTTCCAGGATAGGATAGAATTACTAGACCAATTAATAGAAGGATTATGACATACTAGCCAGGGATGACCCAAAACAACAGGTGTAAAAGGTGAACGAAAAATCAAAAAGGAAATGGTCTCACTGTGGTTACCAGATACTGTGAGGGTTAAAGGTAGTGTCTCACATCTGATACTGGGGAGAAGACTACCATCTAAGGCGAACATGGGCGTGGGCTTCCCTAACTGTCTGAGAGGAATGTCATGTTTCCGAGCCCATGCTTCGTCCATAAAACAACCCTCAGCCCCAGAGTCTATCAAGGCACTGCAGGAAGCAGCCGAACCGGTCCAGCGTAGATGGACCGACAAGGTAGTACAGGATCTTGATGGAGAGACCTGAGTAGTAGCGCTCACCAGTAGCCCTCCGCTTACTGATGAGCTCTGGCTTTTACTGGACATGACATGACAAAATGTCCAGCAGAACCGCAATAGAGGCAAAGGCGGTTGGTGATTCTCCGTTCCCTCTCCTTAGTCGAGATGCGAATACCTCCCAGCTGCATGGGCTCAGTCTCTGAGCCGGTGGGAGGAGATGGTTGAGATGCGGAGAGGAGGAACACCGTTAACGCGAGCTCTCTTCCACGAGCTCGGTGACGAAGATCTGCCCGTCGTTCTATGCGGATGGCGAGTGCAATCAAAGAGTCCACGCTGGAAGGAACCTCCCGGGAGAGAATCTCATCCTTAACCTCAGCGTGGAGTCCCTCCAGAAAACGAGCGAGCAACGCCGGCTCGTTCCAGTCACTGGAGGCAGCAAGAGTGCGAAACTCTATAGAGTAATCCGTTATGGATCGATCACCTTGACATAGGGAAGCCAGGGCCCTGGAAGCCTCCTTCCCAAAAACTGAACGATCAAAAACCCGTATCATCTCCTCTTTAAAGTTCTGATAATCGTTAGAACACTCAGCCCTTGCCTCCCAGATAGCTGTGCCCCACTCCCGAGCCCGACCAGTAAGGAGTGATATGACGTAAGCGATCCGAGCTCTCTCTCTTGAGTATGTGTTGGGCTGGAGAGAGAACACAATATCACACTGGGTGAGAAAGGAGCGACACTCAGTGGGCTGCCCAGAGTAACATGGTGGGTTATTAACCCTAGGTTCCGGAGACTCGGAAGACCAGGAAGTAGCTGGTGGCACGAGACGAAGACTCTGAAACTGTCCTGAGAGGTCGGAGACCTGAGCGGCCAGGGTCTCAACGGCATGACGAGCAGCAGACAATTCCTGCTCGTGTCTGCCGAGCATTGCTCCCTGGAACTCGACGGCAGTGTTGCGAGAATCCGTAGTCGCTGGGTCCATTCTTGGTCGGATCCTTCTGTTATGCTGGTGAATGAGGACCCAAAAGCGACTTAATAGAAACAGAGTCTTTATTCCAGTCTTAAACAAAAAACGATACTCCTGGATATTATCTTAGGTAAATCCAAAACAGGAAAACTGAAATCCTCTCGTCAGTAGAGAGGAACGACTGGAGACGCGACCACAGACTGCAGGTCGCTTCGGGAAGGCACAGGCCGTAGCTGACATAGACACCTGCTCACACGTAGCATCTGAAGAAGGCAAAAACACGACAGGGCGGAACAAGGACACAGAACAGCAAACATCAAACAAGGATCCGACAAGGACAGAAGCGGAAAACAGAGGGAGAAATAGGGACTCTAATCAGAGGGCAAAATAGGGGACAGGTGTGAAAGAGTAAATGAGGTAGTTAGGAGAATGAGGAACAGCTGGGAGCAGGAACGGAACGATAGAGAGAGAGAGCGAGAGAGGGAGAGAGGGAGGGGGAGAGAGAGGGAAAGAAAGAGGGGAAGAACCTAATAAGACCAGCAGAGGGAAACGAATAGAAGGGAAGCACAGGGACAAGACATGATAATCAATGACAAAACATGACAATAGGAGATGTTGTACCCACTGTGACTATTAAAACCTTCACTAACCAGAAACCGTTGATTGATGGCAGCATTCACGCAAAACTGAAAGCACGTACCACCGCATTTAATCATGGCAAGGTGACTGGAAATATGGCCAAAAACAAACAATGTAGTTATTCCCTCCGTAAGGCAATCAAACAAGCAAAGTGTCAGTATAGAGACAAAGTGGAGTCACAATTCAACGGCTCAAACACGAGACGTATGTGGCAGGGTCTACAGACAATCACGGATTACAAAAAGAAAACCAGCCCCGTCGCGGACATCGACGTCTTGCTTCCAGACAAAATTAACAAATTAACAATTCAGTCCTCAATTCAGGCCCGACTACCAAAGACTGTGGGCTCTCCTTCTCTGTGGCCGACGTGAGTAAAACATTGAAACGTGTTAACCCTCGCAAGGCTGCCGGTCCAGACGGCATCCCTAGCCCCGTCCTCAGAGCATGCACAGACCAGCTGGCTGATGTGTTTACAGACATAGTCAATCAATCCCTATCCCGGTCTGCTGTCCCCACATGCTTCAAGATGGCCACCATTGTTCTTGTTCCCAAGAAAGCTAAGGTAACTGAACTAAATGACTATCGCCCCGTAGCACTCACTTCTGTCATCATGAAGTGCTTTGAGAGACTAGTCAAGGATCATATCACCTCTACCCTACCTGTCACCCTAGACCCACTTCAATTTGCTTACTGCCCCGATAGGTCCACAGACGATGCAATCACCATCACACTGCACACTGCCCTATCCCATGTGGAAAGGAGGAATACCTATGTAAGAATGCTGTTCATTGACTACAGCTCAGCATTTAACACCGTAGTACCCTCCAAACTCATCATTAAGCTTGAGGCCCTGGGTCTCGACCCAGCCCTGTGCAACTGGTTCTTAGACTTCCTGACGTGCCGTCCCCAGGTGGTGAAGGTAGGAAACAACATCTCCACTCCACTGATCCTCAACACTGGGGCCCCACAAGGGTGCATTCTCAGCCCTCTCCTGTACTCCCTGTTCACCCACGACTGCGTGGCCATGCACGCCTCCAACTCAATCATCAAGTTTGCAGACGATACAACAGTGGTAGGCTTGATTATCAACAATGACGAGACAGCCTACAGGGAGGAGGTGAGGGCCCTCGGAGTGTAGTGTCAGGAAAATAACCTCTCACTCAATGTCAGCAAAACAAAATAGATGATTGTGGACTTCAGGAAACAGCAAAGGGAGCACCCCCCTATCCACATCGACAGGACAGCAGTGGAGAAGGTGGAAAGTTTTAAGTTCCTCGCTGTACATATCACCGACAAACTGAAATGGTCCACGCACACAGACAGTGTGGTGAAGAAGGCGCAACAGCATCTCTTCAACCTCAGGAAGCTGAAAAAATGTGGCTTGTCACCGAAAACCCTCACTAACTTTTACAGGTGCACAATTGAGAGCATCCTGTCAGGCTGTATCACCGCCTGGTACAGCAACTGCACCGCCTACAACCGCAAGGCTCTCCAGAGGGTGGTGCGGTCTGCACAACGCATCACCGCGGGCAAACTAGGACACCTACAACACTCAATGTCACAGGAAGGCAAAAAAGATCATCAAGGACAATAACCACCCGAGCCACTACCTGTTCGCCCCGCTTCCATCCAGAAGGTGAGGTCAGTACAGGTACATCAAAGCTGGGACAGAGAGATTGAAAAACAGCTGCTATCTCAAGTCCATCAGATTGTTAAACAGCCACCACTAGCACAGAGAGGTGGCTGCCTACCTACAGACTTGATATCATTGGCCACTTGTAACGGTAGTCTTCGTCCTCCTCGTCTGAGGAGTAAGAAATGTCGGACCAATACGCAGCGTGGTGAGTATTCATATTTATTTGAATACTTTCAAGAACGAACAAAAACAATAAACTGACAAAAAACAACCAAATACGCTACAGTCCCAAAAATGTGAACACAGGGACACACAAACAGGAACAATCACCCACAAAACACACTACAAAACAGGCTACCTAAATATGGTTCCCAATCAGAGACAATGACTAACACCTGCCTCTGATTGAGAACCATATCAGGCCAAACGACAAACCCAACATAGAAACACAAAACATAGATAACCCACCCAACTCACGTCCTGACAATACTAAAACAAAGAAAATACAAAAGAACTATGGTCAGAACGTGACACCACTTTAATAAATGGAACACTAGTCACTTTAGTAATGCCACTTTAAGAATGTTTACATATCTCACATTACTCATCTCATATGTATATAATGTATACTGTATCCTTCACTATCTATTCTTTACTATCTATTGCATCTTAGCCGTTCTGTCACTGCTCATCCATATATTTTATACTTATATTCTTATCCCATTCCTTTACTAGATTGTGTGTATTAGGTTTTGTTGTGGAATTGTTAGATATTACCTGTTAGATACTGCTACACTGTCAGATCTAGAAGCATAAGCATTTCGCTACACTCACAATAACATCTGCTAACCATGTTTATGTGACCAATAACATTTGATTTGATTTGATTTGGCTGTGGTGTCAGGACTTTTTGACCAGACAGCAATGAAGAAAGTCTCAAACAACATTAAAACAGAAATTAATTAAGATCTAGACGAAACAGGCCAAGAATACACAAGAACATCCAGGGAAACATTGAGGGAGGTTCTCATAACAGCCTCCAAACTCATTCCTCCATTCCCCATCTCAGCGCCTCGGTCTCATCTTTCTCCCAAAAGTCTCAGCTAGCCATAGTGTTTCCCCTCACCAAGATTCCCCCTATCAGCCTGAGAGAGAAAAAGATAGAGAGAGAGAGGGTGAGAGAACAAAAGACGTGAGAGAAACTAGATAGAGAGCGAGAGAGAGAAAGATAAAAAAAAAGAGAGACAGAGACAGAGAGAGTGAGAGAGCGAGAGAGAGCTGCCTAGTCATCTGTGTGGCTCACAAAAGGGACTGACCAGAGCACACACTAAATTCTTCTGTTTGTCGGCTTCCAGTGTCAAGAAGATAAATGGTTCATTATACCATTTATATGAGTGGGTGTGAGGACTGTATGAGAATATGTGAATTGCTGACTATGTTCAACTATATTTGTGTATGTTTTGAATCATGGCTGGGACAAGGTCTGGAGCTGTGGCTGAAGTCTAGATGTGGATGGGGCTGGGGCTGGGGCTAGGCCTGGGCCATTTGCAGAGGCAGGGTATAGCCTCTGGAGTGGGTTGAGACCAGATCATTATGAGATTTGTTTTAAAGAGGGATGGTTAACCACATTACGGCCCTGCTGACGGAGAGTTGAATGGCCTCCTGGGTTTGGGGAGGCTCAACGAGGCACTGGGTGATAAATCACAGACACTGCAGGAGGAGACCACAGGGCCAGCCTTCCTTTACCATGCATTTTAGCAGGCCTGCCTTAGAAAACACTGGGCTACACACACACACACACACACACACACCACACACACACACACACACACACACAATAATTCAATTTCCAGCCACACTAATTCCATTTCCAGCACCTCAGCCTGTATTTGACATAACATCCATTCAATTTTAACGAGACAATCCAGGTTTACAGTAATGTGCTGAAGGACATATCAGCTAGTATTCCATACCAAAGGATTTTATTAATCACTAATCCTCCTTCTATGCCTTACTGTGACACTCTGTCAGATCCATGGAACCATCCCACACTATAAACAGATATCCTTGTCTGTCTGTTGGATAAAATATCTCAGTGGTGAAGGACAATGTGTTTTTTTTTTAAGCATAATAATGACTTAGTGGTCTGTAATTCAAAACTCCATGCATCACTTTCATCACAAGGATGACCTCTGTGATTACTATAATTCTACAAATTAGAGACATTTATGTAATGTGGCTGTGGTGTCAGGACTTTTTGACCAGACAGCAATGAAGAAAGTCTCAAACAACATTAAAACAGAAATTAATTAAGATCTAGACGAAACAGGCCAAGAATACACAAGAACATTTCATACTTGAATGGGCGTGATCCAACAGAGAGAAAGTGGACAGGAAAAGGTTCTTGGGCCATAATAAACCAAGCGAACATGAAATGTGAGCGGTGGCTCTTCTAAAAGGCGGTGAATAAAGGGCTGTCTGGGGATGCTGGGTGGTTTGTAACTCAGGTGACATTTACTGCTGTGTAACGAGGTAACAGAGACCCGTGGAGTGCACTGGGGCATGGATACTGAGCTGGGCTGGGGGCTGGGGGGAGAAGGCCAGGGTATGAGGACAAGGGCAATAGGGAGAGTTACCCCAGTGTGACACTGAAACCCTACCCTCACCTCAAACTGCCTGTGGCCCCTGTGTCACCCCACTGGGGGTAGGGGGTACCCAGACAGGCACAGTCCCACTATGGATCACAACCAGGGGAGGGTGGCCCTCTACCTTGTAATCCTTGAGTTGACATGTACCCTCAATGAACATTTCAGCCAATAACTGCCTAATACACTTCAGTTAATCAGCTCGACAGCCAGCAGACCCCTACAATGGCCATGTATCTATTCACACATGTAGATGACAGCTTAGTTATGTTTATTAAACCCCCTAAGGTCTGTGTCCGCGCCCCCGTACTAATCCAATTAGCTTAATAAAAAAATCCCCATAACAATCTATCAGTTTAAACTAGAGATATCCGTTTTTTGCATTGGATTAATCTCAATCGACCGCATCCGCTCATGTCGCACTTTCACATCTGAGGTGAAAGGTGACTCTTCTCACAAAATCATCTGTAGCAACCAAACTTCTGTCTGTAGCCTCCCAACAGTTTGCTGTAGGACGCCCACAGGCCTCACAAGACTCATCTGAAAGTCTCCAGGTACCAGTTGAAAAAATGAATAGAAGTATATATGGAGACTATTAAGTACCAAAAATAAGTGGTTAAATACATGTAAAAAAAAGTACAAATGTTTCCTGATCTTTCTTATATCTCTCAGATATAGGACCGACACTTCAGAAAAAACAACTGCTGTTCAATGTAGTGAATCTGTTATCCAATAAGTTTGAATGGGCTAATAGCAGTAAGGCCAAATAAAATGTTTAATTAAATAAAACATTTGATGCTTCAAGGGGTCTTAAAATTCTAAATCAAACAGCAAAATGATCCTTTGTATGACCTTCTTTAAACAATTCTGTATAGTTTAGTACAATTTCAAACAGACAAAATGGCGTAAAGATAGGCTCACAATAACTGGTGATGAGTCCTCAGACTACAGTACTAACGCTTCTTCTTCACAGTTGATTTACCTCTGTGTGTGTCTGAGTGAGCATTATGGGTATGGAATTAGTAGCCTGCTGTCAGACACAGTCATGATTAATTGGGGAGCAGAAAAAATGAAATATGTTGCCAACCACAATAATGGCCCTGGTGTACATTTTAAGCACAAATAGGCCGGTATCCATGGCTTCCCTGGTCAGCATAACCGACTTTCATAAATAACCAAATTAGCACAGCTTCAGTGCTCAGCTTGAACCCAGGCACTGGTGATGCAGAGTAATCTGTTATTCTAACTCACCAAACAGAGAAAAAACCTGTGAAGTTATTCACTTCAACAAACGGAGACCATTTTAACAAGACTCAATGGTCCATGTCTGCTTCAAAGTCCCTAAATGTTAAAACATTAACTTGCATTATCTTACACTAAGAAATACATTTAATTTGACTGAAGCAAGGGTAAGTAATGAGGATATTGGTTTACAAGGTGGTCCTTGGTATGTATGTCAGACTCCATGTCTATTTTTGAGGGGTCAGTGTTCCTGGAGTTGTGAATAGATGTGTTTTTTAAGTGAACAGGAAAAGTGACAATTTCAACACCCCTATAATTACTTCCACAGTAACACGGAGGGTGACTTAGCAGCAGGGTAGTTAATTAGGCCAGTGTATTCACGCTGGGGCCAGGCCAATCCTGGTCCCTCTGGGCTGTGGGCTGGCTGTGTTTGGTTTGGCTCAGTGCTGCTGGGCTGGTGGAGGTTGCAGGTATCACACCTGATTAATGACTGGCTCCTCTGTCCTCAGGCACTTCCTGTTGTCCTTGGCTGAGCCTCCTCGATCTGCTCTCTTCTCTCACTTTATAACACACATTGACGCACACGTGCACGGACGCATACACACACTAACACATGTACACACATGCAACTACACTTTAAACTTTAGTAATGTGTTATTCATGTGTTGTAATCAATTTCATGAACGTGTTGTACATATCATCGTGTGCATTTTTGACCTGCTGTGTGTCTTTTACATTCCTCTATGTGTGACCTCGGTGTCTAGTGTTATAGGGGTTAAATGGGTTAATGGAATCAGTGGAGCGCTCGCTTGGGAAACATTGAGGGAGGTTCTCATAACAGCCTCCAAACTCATTCCTCCATTCCCCATCTCAGCGCCTCGGTCTCATCTTTCTCCCAAAAGTCTCAGCTAGCCATAGTGTTTCCCCTCACCAAGATTCCCCCTATCAGCCTGAGAGAGAAAAAGATAGAGAGAGAGAGGGTGAGAGAACAAAAGACGTGAGAGAAACTAGATAGAGAGCGAGAGAGAGAAAGATAAAAAAAAAGAGAGAGACAGAGACAGAGAGAGTGAGAGAGCGAGAGAGAGAGAGCTGCCTAGTCATCTGTGTGGCTCACAAAAGGGACTGACCAGAGCACACACTAAATTCTTCTGTTTGTCGGCTTCCAGTGTCAAGAAGATAAATGGTTCATTATACCATTTATATGAGTGGGTGTGAGGACTGTATGAGAATATGTGAATTGCTGACTATGTTCAACTATATTTGTGTATGTTTTGAATCATGGCTGGGACAAGGTCTGGAGCTGTGGCTGAAGTCTAGATGTGGATGGGGCTGGGGCTGGGGCTAGGCCTGGGCCATTTGCAGAGGCAGGGTATAGCCTCTGGAGTGGGTTGAGACCAGATCATTATGAGATTTGTTTTAAAGAGGGATGGTTAACCACATAACGGCCCTGCTGACGGAGAGTTGAATGGCCTCCTGGGTTTGGGGAGGCTCAACGAGGCACTGGGTGATAAATCACAGACACTGCAGGAGGAGACCACAGGGCCAGCCTTCCTTTACCATGCATTTTAGCAGGCCTGCCTTAGAAAACACTGGGCTACACACACACACACACACACACACACCACACACACACACACACACACACACAATAATTCAATTTCCAGCCACACTAATTCCATTTCCAGCACCTCAGCCTGTATTTGACATAACATCCATTCAATTTTAACGAGACAATCCAGGTTTACAGTAATGTGCTGAAGGACATATCAGCTAGTATTCCATACCAAAGGATTTTATTAATCACTAATCCTCCTTCTATGCCTTACTGTGACACTCTGTCAGATCCATGGAACCATCCCACACTATAAACAGATATCCTTGTCTGTCTGTTGGATAAAATATCTCAGTGGTGAAGGACAATGTGTTTTTTTTTTAAGCATAATAATGACTTAGTGGTCTGTAATTCAAAACTCCATGCATCACTTTCATCACAAGGATGACCTCTGTGATTACTATAATTCTACAAATTAGAGACATTTATGTAATGTTTATGTACCATGCTCATATGATTTTTCATCTATAGAGCCAAGATCTGATGGAGAGACATGGCTAAATTACTGATATCAAATGTTGTGTAATTTGTTCATATCTACAGTGCATTGGGAAAGTATTCAGACCCCTTCACTTTTTCCACATTCTGTTACATTACAGCCTTATTCTAAAATTGATTAAATCTTTTTTTTCTCTCATCAATTTCAACATAATACCCCATACAGTGAAAACAGTTTTTTCAGAAATGTTTGCTAATTTATTACAAATAAAAAACAGAAATACCTTATTTACATCGCTGCTGCTACTCTCTGTCGCTGCTGCTACTCTCTGTTCATCATATATGCATAGTCACTTTAACCATATCTACATGTACATACTACCTCAATCAGCCTGACTAACCGGTGTCTGTATCTGTATGTAGCCTCGCTACTTTTATAGCCTCGCTACTGTATATAGCCTGTCTTTTTACTGTTGTTTGATTTTTTTACTTATCTATTGGTCACCTAACACCTTTTTTGCACTATTGGTTAGAGCCTGTAAGTAAGCATTTCACTGTAAGGTCTCCTCCACCTGTTGTACTCGGCGCACGTGACAAATAAACTTGGATTTGATTTGATTATTCAGACCCTTTGCAATGAGACTCGAAATTGAGCTCAGGTGCATCCTGTTTCCATTGATCATCCTTGAGATGTTTATACAAATGTATTGTAGTCCACCTGTGGTAAATTCAATTCATTGGACATGATTTGGAAAGGCACACACCTGTCTATATAAGGTCATACAATTGACAGTGCATGTCAGAGCAAAAACCAAGCAATGAGGTTGAAGGAATTGTCTGTAGAGCTCCAAGACAGGATTTTGTCGAGGCACAGATCTGGGGAAGTGTACCAAACACATCCAGCAGCTTTGAAGGTCCCCAAGAACACGGTTGCCTCCATCATTCTTCAATGGAAGAAGTTTGGAACCACCAAGACTCTTCCTAGAGCTAGCCACCCGGTCAAACTGAGCAATCGGGGGAGAAGGGCCTTGGTCAGGGAGGTGACCAAGAACCTGGTGGTCACTCTGACAGAGATCCAGAGTTCCTCTGTGGTGATCGGAGAACCTTGCAGAAGGACAACCAATCTCTGCAGCACTCCACCAATCAGGCCTTTATGGTAGAGTGGCCAGACGGAAGCCACTCCTCAGTAAAAGGCACATGACAGCCCGCTTGGAGTTTGCATATAAGGAACCTAAAGGACTCTCAGACCATGATAAACAAGATTCTCTGGTCTGATGAAAACAAGATTTAACTTTTTGGCCTGAATACCAAGAGTCACATCTGGAGGAAATCCCACAGCATGATGCTGAGGGGATGTTTTTCAGCGTCAGGGACTGGGAGACTAGTCAGGATCGAGGGAAAGATGAACGGAGCAAAGTACAGAGAGATCCTTGATAAAAACCTGCTCAAGAGCGCTCAAGACCTCAGACTGGGGTGAAGGTTCACCTTCCAACAGGACAACGACTCTAAGCACAGAGCCAAGACAAAACAGAAGTGGCTTCGGGACAAGTCTCTAAATGTCCTTGAGTGGTCCAGCCAGAGCCCAGACTTGAACCCGATCGAACATCTCCAGAGAGACCTGAAAATAGCTGTGCAGCGACGCTCCCCATCCAACCTGACAGAGTTTGAGAGGATCTGCAGAGAAGAATGGGAGAAACTTCCTAAGTACAGGTGTGCCAAGCTTGTAGCGTCATACCCAAGAAGACTCGAGACTGTAATCGCTGCCAAAGGTGCTTCAACAATGTACTGAGTAAAGGGTGTGAATACTTATGTTAATGTGATATTTCGGGGGGGGGGGGGGTTTATACAATAGCAAAAATTTAAAAAAAATCTGTTTTTGCTTCGTCATTATGGGGTATTGTAAGTCAATTCATGAGGGGAAAAAACGATTTCATCCATTTTAGAATTAGGCTGAAACGTAACAAAATGTGGAAAAAGTGAAGAGGTGTGAATACTTTCCGAATGTATACTGAACAAAAATATGAACGCAACGAGCAAATAATTTTAAGATTTTATGGAGTTACAGTTCACATAAGGAAATCAGTCAATTGAAATAAATTCATTAGAACCTAATCTATGGATTTTACATGACTCTAAAAAGACATTGGAGGTGACTTATGGTAGAGAAATTAACATTAAATTCTCTGGTAACAGCCCTGGTGGACATTCCTGCAGTCAGCATGCCAATTGCACGCTCCCTCAAAACTTGACACATCTGTGGCATTCTGTTGTGTGACATAACTGCACATTTTAAAGTGGCCTTTTATTGTCCCCAGCACAAGGTGCACCAGTGCAATGATCATGCTGTTTAATCAGCTTCTTGATTTGCCACACCTGTCAGGTGGATGGATTCTTTTGGCAAAGGAGAAATGCTCAGTAACAGGGATGTAAACACATTTGTGCACAACATTTTAGAGAAATAAGCTTTTTGTGCGTATGAAACCTTTCTGGGATTTTCATTTCAGCTCATGAAAGATGGGATCAACACTTTACATGTTATGTATATATTTATATAAAACAGCTATTTCAAAGCTTTCATATCGAAGTCAGATACTTTCATATCTACTTGTCCTTCCTCAAAAAGCTCAATGCCGTCAGACAGTCAAAGACAGAAGCAGTCCTATTGTGCTCCACAACCTAAGTTCAACTTCACACACAGTTTGCCTGACACCAGATCCAGTTCTCCTTCCTCAAACACCATCCTCTCTTTCTTTCAGACAGACACATAGCAATAGAGCAAGCCAAGACAAACAGGAACTCTGGGATTGTTGGCATTTTTTTCTCTCCATCTTTTCCCCCTCTCTCTGGATGGTAACTGGTGGTTGGGCTCTGAAATGTTTCAACCAAACAGAGAATTCTCTGTCAGGGCTTAAAGGGGATTAAATCTCACATTACAGACTGTGATTCATATAGACTTAGAATCCAGAGTCTTCTAAACAAAATGTGGACCTGTGGTGTGGGCACAGGCTCCAGGCATAAGCGTCAGTTTAGGAACTCAGTTGGGGTCTCATTTTACTGTTGAGAGTTAGAATAGTAGAATACACAAGGTGCAATTTCGAAATTTGGTTGTGCATCAGCAGTTTTTCTATTCTTATGTCAGACACTGACAGTCACTCAATTAGCCATGTCAGATAAACATGTTTAGATTGTTAAATTAGTCTTGCCAGCTATCTAAACTTGTAGTAGTCATGACCAAATATTGACCGGGCACACAGGGCATGTGCCCAGGGGCCCTGACCTTCAGGGGCCCACACTGATTTTGATAGTCACTTTCACTCAGATATCATAAACAGGGCATACGTCTTGACAAAATGGGTAGAATTGCAGGAAATTTGCTGTAAAACTGAAACATTTTTCTCTCTGCCTCATGGCAAAATTAGTAGAGCTGCATTACATTTTTTCTAAAATTGCTAAACTTCTCTCAGTCCCATGGCAAAATGTGTAGAATTGTAGAAAGCTTTAAAACGGCAACATTTTCTCTACTACCCATGGCAAAATGTGAATTGCAGGAAATTTACTTTAAAACTAAAAAAAGAGGGGTCCCACTAAAATATTTTGCCTGCGAGGTGAGCGGAGAACCCCCAACTAAATCTCACTTAGGGCACCCAAAAGGCTAGGGACAGCCCTGTGTGGACATTAAATAACTGAAAATAACTGGAAATAAGAACCACATTTGTAAAGAATATCTCCTCCAAAAATGCTGACGTCTTGAATTTATGTCTGTCTGTATGGAACATTGTGACATTTTCAAACATAAAGAGACTTGCATACTACTGACAAAATGCATGACTGTCTCTGTGTCTTCAACCTTCGACTTCTCTTACTAATTTATTTATGTTTTGGTGCTTTAACACGACTTTGGTACATGGAGGGCCTTGATGTAAACAAAGTGTGCCATTATTATCATTTAGATAAGCCATCTACCATTAATGTTACATGTCTCGTCAACTAAATGATAATGTTCTTCAACCACTAATTGAGCAGGGATCATGTTTTCAAACATGGTGGTGTTATGATATGGTCTGTGTACACTGTGAGTGGGTATTGAATCACAGCCTGTGTCTCAGTGTTATCTGCCCCCACTGTCTATATATCTATAATCGCATGCCTGTCAACCAGCCATGCCTCATTTAGACCCTGGAGATACATGATGAACTGAAAACTAACCGCTGACACCAGTTCTGACATGCCCAGTTGCCCACAATGGATTTAACACAAACACAATTCTCAGAGGTTTATAATATGACCTGGGTGGACTGAAATGGCTGCACTTCTAGAATCATGATAAGCGAGAGAACAGTGACAGTTAGAACAGCAGGCCTTGTGAAGGACCTTTATGGACTCCACAGACCACTCACTGAAGGACCTGTATGGACTCCACACACCACTCACTGAAGGACCTGTATGGACTCCACACACCACTCACTGAAGGACCTGTATGGACTCCACACACCACTCACCGAAGGACCTGTATGGACTCCACACACCACTCACTGAAGGACCTGTATGGACTCCACACACCACTCACTGAAGGACCTGTATGGACTCCACACACCACTCACTGATGGACCTGTATGGACTCCACACACCACTCACTGAAGGACCTGTATGGACTCCACACACCACTCACTGATGGACCTGTATGGACTCCACACACCACTCACCGATGGACCTGTATGGACTCCACACACCACTCACCGAAGGACCTGTATGGACTCCACACACCACTCACTGAAGGACCTGTATGGACTCCACACACCACTCACCGAAGGACCTGTATGGACTCCACACACCACTCACCGAAGGACCTGTATGGACTCCACACACCACTCACTGATGGACCTGTATGGACTCCACACACCACTCACTGAAGGACCTGTATGGACTCCACACACCACTCACTGATGGACCTGTATGGACTCCACACACCACTCACTGATGGACCTGTATGGACTCCACACACCACTCACCGATGGACCTGTATGGACTCCACACACCACTCACTGAAGGACCTGTATGGACTCCACACACCACTCACCGAAGGACCTGTATGGACTCCACACACCACTCACTGAAGGACCTGTATGGACTCCACACACCACTCACTGAAGGACCTGTATGGACTCCACACACCACTCACTGATGGACCTGTATGGACTCCACACACCACTCACTGAAGGACCTGTATGGACTCCACACACCACTCACTGATGGACCTGTATGGACTCCACACACCACTCACCGATGGACCTGTATGGACTCCACACACCACTCACTGATGGAGCAGAAATCCAATTCAGCTGGACAGCGGGCTATGTATCGCGGCGTGTGCCAGAAATAATATTTGGGCAGCTTCAATATGAAGACTGCAATATCAAAATGTAACAGTCATCACTGAGCGTTTCCAGTGAGTGAGTGGCCGTAATATTGGAGCCGATGTGATTTTCAAACATGGTCCCGTTCCTCGCCTCAGTAGGTTGTTCTGTGCTCAGCCCTCACTCATAAATCAAGTGGGCAACCTGTTGTGCGTGCTGCTGAGTTTTTAACCTCCCGGCATGCAATATGTGTTTTAACCCTACATGGTTCTTCCCTCACACCCACACCACTAAAACAAACCCTGTGCATACCTCAACATGCGGTCCAGCCTCCAACACACTCCACTAACAGCCCTCTCTACCTCTCCACAGCACTGCATTGAGCTGATGTGTGTCCATCAGGTGTCAGGGTAATGGATGAAGCTGGGCTCTGCTACCCACTGGAGCACATTCCTACTAATGGGCTTCTCTGGTGGGGGTATTAACCTTCACACCATGCCTGCTGCCTGCTTGCTACCTGGGTCTGGGACTGACTATGCTTGGGGCGAGGTTGAACATACCTGTGAAATCAGCAACAATTAATCTTCTATGAGGAGGGCAAGAGGCCTGTTGTGGACTAGAGGCTGTCAACATTAGTGTTAATGATGTGCTAGGCTGGAGGCACAAGGGACTGAGCTATAGAGCCTAACTCAGCTCTCTACCAGGTTGAGGAAGGATATAGTGTCCTTACCCAACACTGTATTGCAGTACACGGTCTCAGCTTATAGTGCATACAGTGCAGGTAGATGAGAGGCATATTGTATACAGTATAAATACACAGGCACGCACACACACACACGCACGCACATGAACACTCACACACACACACACACGGCCAAAGAGACACAGTCACAACATCCTCCCAGAAGTACAAACATGGATCCTGGCAGGACAATAAATAAATCAAAAATGAAAGGAGAGCGAGGTGCATTTTCTTTTCTTAGGCATAGAGTAGATTACAGTATAAACCTTGACACATGTTTGGGATCAGCTGAAGAAGCAGAAGATTACTTCTACTCTTTTCCTGGAAGGCCTCTCTGTTTTGTACGTGTGTATATGTTGCAGTTCACTCACAAAGGCCTGTTTCATGTGTTTCTGCTTTGTTTGGGAGAGGGGGGAGCTGAGGCGGCTTCCGGGCTCTGCTGACAGTACTTCTGCTCTAAGTCTAGCAGGAGAACAAGTCAAGTGTGAGTGAGGAGAGGCTGTAGAGACGCCCAGAGAGGTGTGCAGTCTGGACAAGGAAGCAGGCTGACTACACACATGAGGAGGGGTGGGGGAGAGCTTCACTGACCTTTCCTCCTTTCCGCCACCTTTCATCCCCATAGCAGAACCTTTTTTGGTTCCAGGTAGAACACTTTTGGTACCAGGTAGAACTCTTTTGGGTTCCATGTAGAACCCTTTCCACAGAGGGTTCTACATGGAACCCAAAAGGGATCTACCTGGAACCAAAAAGGGTTCTCCTATGGGGAAGCCGAGTAACCCTTTTTTCTAAGAGTGTACAGTCCATCAGACCATCAGTGGTTTTAGTTCCGTCACTCGGTGGATTTACTACCATGACAAATGCAACAGGGTCTTCTGGGTTATGGGAGACCAACACAGAGTCTGTGCCACTGAGTGCCTCGCTTTGATCAAGGAATGGAAACCAAGACAACCAAGCAATGACCAGACCGAGATGACAGAGAGAGGGAACTGGAAAAATAAGGGGGAAGACCATAAAAATAAAAACTGAAAGGAAACAGAGGTAGCTCTGCATTACATTACATTCATAGTCAACATGCCCTTGAAAAGGGCCTTTCAAATGAAATTCCCTAGAAACCACTCAGTCCCTCTCTCTCCCACGGCCTCGCGCTTCATCCTGGCATTTCTCTAGACCTTATTAATCACTGAGATCTGAGGAGCGTTATCTGTGAAGCCTCCATGCTGCGCTATCAGTCAAGGCGTCAGGGTTAAAATGTTCTCTCTCTCGCGCCAATATCTGTGTGGGTTGTGAGAGTTGGGGATCGTGTTACAGGCTGGAGGCATGTTGCTCCCTGCGCTGCAGCCCAGGAAGACCCAACAGTGCACAGTGTCAGCCATGTTGTACAGGCAGCACTCCAGGATAGATGTCTTGATAGGATCTGAGGAATACCAGACCTCCTCCAGCATCTTATCATGTAATGACTGACTGACTGTGAACTACTGAAAGCCTTAACTAGGAGGTGTTCAGCAGCTGACAAAGAAGAGTTAGTTCTGGTCAAGTTAGATCATAAAGGCATGATTGATGTAAAATAGATGGGTAAATATTCAGACTTGGGAGCGAACTCAATATCCTGAAGATTGAGCATTCCCAACATACACAGACACACAACCATCCACTTATAAAGTCATATCCTGAATGATGTTATAAGGCACAGCGGCAGAACACAGTACCACCCCAGAGTTGGCGAGTTAGTCTGATGCTCAAGACAAATACTAAATAAACTGTGGATGAACGCAGCATAAACAAGGTTAAGGGCCCTGATGAAAACGCTGGCATCCACACACGCAGCTTGCTGCGGCTCCAACAGAGGACAGGCTTTATTTCTCTGGGCAGAGCACTGGACTCATGGCTCCTATCCCTGGTCTGCTCACGCTACAGACAGAAGGAAGAAGTAGAGCACAAAAACTACACCCTATAACATGGGACGGACAGCTATATCTGAGTATCGTCTGTGAGCCCACAGAATCTATTTCTTTGGTTGCGATAATATCCTTGGTTGATATGCTTTCTGAATTCAACGCTGATCCCATTGTTGCAAAACCTAGAAATGAAAGCTGCTTGCAATTTAATCGTTTTCAAAATAACTAAATTAAATGTTAATCTTCAAAGGAAGGTCACGTCTAGATCTCTATTCAATACAGTCTAAAGAAAACTGAGTCTAAAGAAAGACGGATCTTAAAAACAGCATGCAGTGGTGTCTGTGGCCCAGTAGGACCTGGAATGACATCATACTGCAAGGTGTTTATGTGTTTCTCTATGAGCCGTGGAGCCGGGGTTTGGCGCATTGGTTTCACAATCACTCCAACCAGGATAAGCTGTCTGAGGGACCAGAATAGCAAATGTGAAAGGATTGTTGACTGACAACAATGTCATACAACAATGTCATATTATTTCCATAATATTATGATATCCACTGCATCCTTTGTCTGGCTCTGAGCTCTACAGTCCTGTTACAATGGCTGCTGTAATCCTACATGATGACTGGAGACAGAGTTTGATTCTTCTTCTCTGATTCTTTTACAATGCAGATAGATTTACTTATCAGCAGGAGAAACTCCAGTCATTCCCCTCTTCTCCTGTATAGGGAGGGAAAAGGCTAACAGGGGCCCCTGAAAATACATCATACAATGAGTCCCATGGGCTGTGATCAATGGGAAGATGCAATGCATCATGGGATCAGAGGACGAGTGAGTGTGCCAGCCAGTCCTTTGATGTGAGTGCTCAATGTGCTTTAGAAGACAAACACAGGGGTCCATTTGTGTGTGTGTGTGTGTGTGTGTGTGTGTGTGTGTGTGTGTGTGTGTGTGTGTGTGTGTGTGTGTGTGTGTGTGTGTGTGTGTGTGTGTGTGTGTGTGTGTGTGTGTGTGTGTGTGTGTGTGTGTGTGAGTGAGTCTCTCTCTCTCTCTCCAGTCTCTCCTGTCACCCTATCCATCTCTCTCTCTCTGCAGTCTCTCCTGTCACCCTATCCATCTCTCTATAGTCTCTCCTGTCACCCTATCCATCTCTCTCTCTCTCCAGTCTCTCCTGCCACCCTATCCATCTCTCTCTCTCTGCAGTCTCTCCTGTCACCCTATCCATCTCTCTCTCTCTCTCCAGTCTCTCCTGTCACCCTATCCATCTCTCTCTCTCTCTCCAGTCTCTCCTGTCACCCTATCCATCTCTCTCTCTCTGCAGTCTCTCCTGTCACCCTATCCATCTCTCTCTCTCTGCAGTCTCTCCTGTCACCCTATCCATCTCTCTCTCTCTGCAGTCTCTCCTGTCACCCTATCCATCTCTCTCTCTCTGCAGTCTCTCCTGTCACCCTATCCATCTCTCTCTCTCTCCAGTCTCTCCTGTCACCCTATCCATCTCTCTCTCTCTCTCCAGTCTCTCCTGTCTCTCCTGTCACCCTATCCATCTCTCTCTCTCTGCAGTCTCTCCTGTCACCCTATCCATCTCTCTCTCTCTCCAGTCTCTCCTGTCACCCTATCCATCTCTCTCTCTCTCCAGTCTCTCCTGTCACCCTATCCATCTCTCTCTCTCTCTCTCCAGTCTCTCCTGTCACCCTATCCATTTCTCTCTCTCTCCAGTCTCTCCTGTCACCCTATCCATCTCTCTCTCTCTCCAGTCTCTCCTGTCACCCTATCCATTTCTCTCTCTCTCCAGTCTCTCCTGTCACCCTATCCATCTCTCTCTCTCCAGTCTCTCCTGTCACCCTATCCATCTCTCTCTCTCCAGTCTCTCCTGTCACCCTATCCATCTATCTCTCTCCAGTCTCTCCTGTCACCCTATCCATCTATCTCTCTCCAGTCTCTCCTGTCACCCTATCCATCTATCTCTCTTTCCAGTCTCTCCTGTCACCCTATCCATCTATCTCTCTTCAGTCTCTCCTGTCACCCTATCCATCTATCTCTCTCCAGTCTCTCCTGTCACCCTATCCATCTATCTCTCTCCAGTCTCTCCTGTCACCCTATCCATCTATCTCTCTCTCCAGTCTCTCTCCCTCCTCCTGGTCGCTGAGAGATAGCCATCCACTGCATGTTATTACACGCAAGTGGGGTGATCTTACAGCAGAAACAGTGGAAAACACACACAACCCCAGAGCATCCTAACGTACAGCAGTCAACCTCCTACTTTCGACTATGTTGTCCAAAACATTGTTTCAGCCTCTGTATGCTCCACAAACACAGAATCAGTCATAGGAAAAACACGGAAGTTGAACACAGATCTAGCGGTAGATAGGATAACAGTCGGTTTCAACATACACTACTGTATCTCTCCTCCCTACCATTCATCCATCACTGCCTGGAGACCATGTTATATATGATGGAAAGTTCCTCTGGATCAACTGACCCCCTTATGACAGCCTTCCCCTCCCCCACTTCTCTCCCCCCTCACCACTACTACACAGACTTTTACCCCTCGCTACCTCCAGGACATCCGGAAAGTGAAACCACAATAAGAAAGAGTCAATATTGTTCAAAGTACACAAAGCAGGAAGATCTTTCAGCAGGCTGAACATGGAGAGAGGAGAGGGGGAGACAGTGTCTAGTGTAGCTCAAGGCAGTGTGTGGATGAAGGGGCAGGATGGGCTGAAGCCCGAGCTCCACAGTCAATCACATTGTCAGCCTCTCCTGTGAAGTAAAGAAGCCTGAAGAAGTGTTGGGCCATTCTCTAGATACGTCATCATCATCCATACTCACATTCTCTGTGATGTTCTTTCCTTGTCTACCAATCACTACATGTCAAAATCTGTCTCTGACTATTGTCAGACTACGTCTCTCTCACCCCTTGTCCTCTGCAAGCTACGCACTTCTGTATTCCACCACTAGGGGTCCCTCTTCACATGATGAACGCCATCATACATTGTGACACCATAAAACAGTTACAATTTTATACAAAATAGATGTGTAGACACAGAGAGAGACTGAGAGCTAATACCCCAGTTTTTGTCTTCTGCAGAGCATCAGGCCGGCTGTCATGAAGCCACGTGGACATGTATACACAAGACCCATAGAGATGTGGGCCAGCAGGTATTACCAGAGGACATTATCAGAGGACATTACCAGCAGGCATTACCAGAGGACATTACCTGAGGACATTTCCAACAAGCATTACCAGAGAACATTATCAGAAGACATTACCAGCAGGTATTACCAGAGGACATTACCAGCAAGCATTATAAGAGGACATTACCAGCAGGGATTACCAGCTGGCATTACCAGAGGACATTATCAGAGGACATTACCAGCAGGCATTACCAGAGGGCATTATCAGAGGACATTACCGGCAGGCATTACCAGAGGACATTACCAGCGGGCATTACCAGAGGACATTACCAGCGGGGATTACCAGAGGACATTACCAGCAGGCATTACCAGAGGACATTACCAGCAGGCATTACCAGAGGACATTACCAGCAGGCATTAACAGAGAACATTACCAGAGGACATTACCAGCAGGCATTACCAGAGGACATTACCAGCCGGCATTAACAGAGGACATTACCAGCGGGCATTACCAGAGGACATTACCAGCGGGCATTACCAGAGGACATTACCAGCAGGCATTACCAGAGGACATTATCAGAGGACATTGCCAGCAGGCATTACCAGAGGACATTACCAGCAGGCATTAACAGACAACATTACCAGAGGACATTACCAGCAGGCATTACCAGAGGACATTACCAGCCGGCATTAACAGAGGACATTACCAGCGGGCATTATAAGAGGACATTACCAGCAGGGATTACCAGCTGGCATTACCAGAGGACATTATCAGAGGACATTACCAGCAGGCATTACCAGAGGGCATTATCAGAGGACATTACCGGCAGGCATTACCAGAGGACATTACTAGCTGGGATTACCAGAGGACATTATCAGCAGAAATTACCAGAGGACATTATCGGAGGACATTACCAGCGGGCATTACCAGAGGACATTACCAGCGGGCATTGCCAGCAGGCATTACCAGAGGACATTACCAGCGGGCATTACCAGAGGACATTACCAGCAGGCATTACCAGAAGGCATTACCAGCAGGCATTACCAAAGGACATTACCAGCAGGGATTACCAGAGGACATTGCCAGCAGGGATTACCAGAGGACATTACCAGAAGGCATTACCAGCAGGCATTACCAAAGGACATTACCAGCAGGGATTACCAGAGGACATTGCCAGCAGGGATTACCAGAGGACATTACCAGCAGGCATTACCAGAGGACATTATCAGAGGACATTACCAGCAGGGATTACCAGCTGGCATTACCAGAGGACATTATCAGAGGACATTACCAGCAGGCATTACCAGAGGGCATTACCAGAGGACATTACCAGCAGGCATTACCAGAGGACATTACCAGCGGGGATTACCAGAGGACATTACCAGCGGGGATTACCAGAGGACATTACCAGCGGGCATTACCAGAGGACATTGCCAGCAGGCATTACCAGAAGACATTACCAGCAGGCATTACCAGAGGACATTACCAGCAGGGATTACCAGAGGACATTACCAGCAGGGATTACCAGAGGACATTACCAGCGGGCATTACCAGATGACATTACCAGCAGGCATTACCAGAGGACATTGCCAGCAGAGATTACCAGAGGACATTACCAGCAGGTATTACCAGAGGACATTACCAGCAGGCATTACCAGAGGACATTACCAGCAGGCATTACCAGAGGACAATACCAGCAGGCATTACCAGACGACATTACCAGCAGGCATTACCAGAGGACATTACCAGCAGGCATTACCAGAAGACATTACCAGCAGGCATTACCAGCAGGCATTACCAGATGACATTACCAGCAGGCATTACCAGACGACATTACCAGCAGGCATTACCAGAGGACATTACCAGCAGGCATTACCAGAGGACATTACCAGCAGAGATTACCAGAGGACATTACCAGCAGGTATTACCAGAGGACATTACCAGCAGGCATTACCAAAGGACATTACCAGCAGGCATTACCAGCAGGCATTACCAGAGGACATTACCAGCAGGCATTACCAGAGGACATTACCAGCAGGCATTACCAGAAGACATTACCAGCAGGCATTACCAGAGGACATTACCAGCAGGCATTACCAGAGGACATTACCAGCAGGCATTACCAGAGGACATTACCAGCGGGCATTACCAGCAGGCATTACCAGAAGACATTACCAGCAGGCATTACCAAAGGACATTACCAGCAGGGATTACCAGAGGACATTGCCAGCAGGGATTACCAGAGGACATTACCAGCAGGCATTACCAGAGGACATTACCAGCGGGCATTACCAGCAGGCATTACCAGCAGGCATTACCAAATGACATTACCAGCGGGCATTACCAGAGGACATTATCAGAGGACATTACCAGAGGACATTACCAGCAGGCATTACCAGAAGAAATTACCAGCAGGCATTACCAAAGGACATTACCAGCAGGCATTACAAGACGACATTACCAGGGCCTTTGTTAGTGCTCTCTTTCCCTTTGTCCATGTGTATGTGTGCACTCACGTACATACTTTTCTTATAAGCATATTATACCGTAGTGATCAATGTCCGAAAATTGACATTGAAAATGCATATCAATGACAGGTCCAATCCTGGATGTATTGTAAAAGTTTCCCCACTACCAAGATAACTTACGAATGGAGTTGAAACAATGTGCACATGCACCGAATAAGAGCTCTGTCTAACTTACTGTCCCCCTCGTGCTATCTCTTTCTCCCTCTCTCTGTGCCTGTGTCTTGCTAACACGTCCCCAGACATCCATTTTCAGGAGTGAGGGTTTTCTGTGGTTTGCAAACAGAACATTAACTTTAAAGTATTTTCTTATGCCGTCTGTCTCTGGTCTATATATGCTGTAAATCCTGGCCATTGTCCAGGAATCTCCTGCATGCAGCCGCTCATAAGCCTCGTCTAACCAGCCAAGAATGTGAACCAGCCTCCTTCAAAGAGAAGCCTTTCACAAGGTGTGGTTAAAGCAGGTAACTGTGTCTGCAGGTGGTCACATTACAACAGAGGAGGCTGCAACTGAAATCACCTGTCTTGCACAAGAACTAACTGCAAGGGGAGTTGCAAGGGCAAATAGGTACATTCGGATTAGATTAGATATGAGTAGGCCAAGTCTAGGAGGTAGGTATTCTTATACTGATGCATGAAAAAAGCTACTTTGAAAATGTTTTCATAACCAATACTGTGGGGTAGACATAAATCAAACCCTTAGTAGACTGATTTGGGATCAGTTCTTAGATGAAACAATCACAAGTCAGCTCAGCAATGTGAATGTAGAGGGAGATAAAAGACACTTAAGCAACAACCCCAGAACAAACAGATAATTTGTTACATGTGTATCCAGAATCCAGTTGGAAAACCGTGAGGACAGTCAGAGTCAAACACAGACCAGGCGTCCAGAGATGAGAGGAGAGGAGTGAGGAGAGAGATTTAAAATAAGACAGAGGACAAAGAATGGCTTGTCCAGGGCCTTTCTGCCATTGCCCCAGAGGGGAGGCCGGGGTGGCACTTGTTTGAGGGGCTCCCATGATAAATGTCCCACTACTTGATTCTGTCACACTGTCTGCAATGTGGACAATAACATGGGTCATGGCATAGTTTTGACACCGTGGACTGAAGAGAGGGAGAAGTTTGTCTCTCAACATGGCCATTCATCGGAACCATTCAGAATTACACAAGATGACCATATCCAAGAGGGCTTTTATAAGATAAATAAATATGAAACTCTTCACAGTTGTCTTTACTGAGATGTTTAATTGTAGGCATTAATCACTCGTGACTGGGACACTGGGTCTAAGGGCCCATATTAAACTCTTGTGCAAAAAGTGTCAAACAAGCAATGACAGTGATAAATGTGAACCAAATGAAAAATATGACATGTTTAACATAACTTAAGATTTTTTGAAGGACTCCTGGCTTGAAAGGCACCAGACTGGCATTGCAACATTGTCTCACCTGCCCTTTCAGTGGTTGGCAACATGGCATTGCATTATTTTGATTCGTGCAGGGTTTTAAGCACTGGAATTACAGACGACAGTTTGAATAACCCCATCTCATCTCTCACTCACACGCAAAGCTGTGCTCTCCCTTTCCCCTCAAAACCTACGCTCCCCTCCTCTTAAAATAAGCAGTTGGGGAAAATATTCAAAGCGTACCACCTCTTCCTCCTCCACTCAACCAGCCAGGCTTCAAACTCCTAGAGCGCACTGCGAAAACTTTCCTCTGCAACTGCTGAAAAACCGACTGACACAGGACAGCGCCGAGTGAGAAGAGATAGGGAAAGTAGAACGCGTAGCCCGTTAATAGTTGCCTGGGGTTTGGGAATGGCGGAGAGTCGGAACGATCTATGTCCACCTTCCGAATGGCACATGTGAGCCGAACCCGGTCTCCTCCGCGTCTATTTTGTTACATGTTAGGAGGCGAACGCCAGTAAACAGCGAGAAAGAGACAGGGGGGAGATTGAAGTATCTACAACAGCCTGTCGACACCACTATCCTCTCATCTCGAGATGGTCTGTCCGCCAGGACTTCGATGGTTCCTACTTACCGCTCTCTTGCACGCTGTCGCACCCCGGGACACCCGCGAGAGACCTAGGCAATGTGACCCGCCGAAGTCGGTGAGTTGTGCGGAGTAGTTACGGTTACTTACCTGTTTCAGTAATGTCATGAGGCAATGTCACACATGAATATGTCCTTGATGGATAGATTCAAGTCTTTTAGCTAAATATGTTGGGTTAATTGCAAATGTATGTGTCTAGTCTACAACTGCCACAGTAGGCTACAACAAATTATACAATTTAAATAAACGCACTTTGCTTACACAGTGCTCCTGAATAAGTTGTCTTATGTGCAGCGGGTAGGCCAATATAAAAATAGTGAGATATTGTGTAGTTATTGGGTTTTTGTGTAACAACCAAATTAACAATAACAACAAGTTTTGAGTTTTATTGTCATGGAAATATTGACATACTATAATAACTACCTACACGTTAAATACAAGAACTATAATTATGTTTATAGCAACTTTATTAGGCTACCGTATTATTATAGTATAATTATCACATGTGTTATTATTAATATTATTATTATGCTATTATTATGCCATCATATATTGTTAGGCTAATCCATTATTTCAAGGCTTCGTTAATAGGCCTGTAGTCTACAAGTTGAAGAGGGAAAGCCCATGGCCTATAATTGAAATAATTTCCAATCAGCAAAGTTGCTTCCAATGGCACCTCAAAAATAAGTTATTTTACTTGACATAGCCTATTCTTGAGTTTCCTCACACAAATCTGGGCCTGAAAAATGGAAGCAGTTGCCAAGCGAAATATGGTTCATGGGCGCCTACCATATGCCTGTTTATATGACAAAAGATAGTGGGGAACACAAACGGGTGACTTGACTTTACATACATTTATTTGGAAAAGTTTCAATTACCTTCAATCCAAACGGATCAAGTTTCAATGAAACACGACCTATTAAAACAGTTATCGGGCATATTTGCAAAATTATGGAATGGGCTTGTTTTCACAAAGGGAGTCAGCCCATTCGAATTCATTTAATTTGAGTGTTATTTTATCTGGAAAGGACCATGTTGCACATGCTCCCGTCTGTATGTCTCTCAGTGTGAATTTCTCATGATTCTAATTAATTTCCTTCTGATTCTTCTCTTGTGCTGATGATAGAGACAATGCGTGCCGTACGCGTAGACTACATGACTGGTCTGGTCTATATGACTAAATTCCCAGATAGAAACGCAATAGGCCTACATCATAACTGGAATTACATGACTACAGCAATAACGTTAATTACAGGGGCATGATGTGATCTATTAATATAATACAAATGTGTTATAATGCATTATTGAAAATATTTATCATGGTTGACTTGATAGCATTGCTACAACATAGTCCACAAAATAATGAAATTGTTGGTATTGTTAACCTGCATCTTATAATGGCATTGTTGTCAGGGTCCAGGGATTAACTGTATATGTTGTTCCCCCTTCATGTGATTTGTAATACGTCAGTACAGAGGTATCTGTTTTGTGTTAAAAGTAATTACCCAATAAAATTGAGTTGTTCACATCAGTGCTCCGGAGCGAGCTAGAACCAGCGCGCGAGGAGCTCTCCTCAGGCTCGGCCAAATCAAGTAAAACGGACTTCAACTATCCTTATTCGATCGTAAAGAAGTCTTCCTGTCTCCGTGAAGACGAACAGACGTTTGACGATTTAATGATTAACAAATGATATGTATAAAGTTACCAAAATATATAGCCAAAATATAGCCTAGTCAAAATAGAATAGTAAGAGCTGTAGGCGTCACCCATGCATTTATTTAGTTGTACTTAGGCTATGCTAATGTGAAAATAATTTCCAAAGAAACGTTTTGAAACGTCTTAATCACAAATTGCCAGTTTGAGAGGATGTGCAAGCATTTCAGTGTAAAACATAGTTCAATGCAATAATTAGGCCTAAAAGTATACAAATTTAATTTATGACAATAACAATCCCTTGCAAAAACAATAATATTTCCAAATATTTAATGCCTTTTGACAGGGTTTTGAAATCCTTTAAAAAAATGTAATTTAAAATGACAAATGTTAGCATGGCATTGGCATTACAATTGTTATTACAACTGGGGAAGTTTTCATTGAATTAGGGTAGAAATAAACATTTAAAGGGGCTTGGCCCCCCAGATAGCATATGAACATATCATGAAATAAATGTTTAGAATTACAGGAACTGTGCTTTAAAACTGCAACATTTTCTCTCAGCAAAATATGTAAAATAGCATGAGATTTGCTATAAAAATGCAAGTGTTTCTCTCTGGGGTGAGATTTGGCCTTTTTGGACCATGCTGGTGGACCCAGCGAAACTGCTAAGCTACTGATACAAATAAAGAAATCCTCAATCCCAGCATCATCTATATGGTTTGATTTATGTTTTGCAGAGCTATGATCTATGGATGTTTTTGTAAAGAGGGCATAAGGACCCTCATCAAATCCCTGGAATGTTAATGAACTGTAAGAAATAGACACATAAACAAAGCTTTTTCCATTTTATCAGACTTTTATACTGTTCAGTAAACCAGATACAGTAGCCACGTTTGACAAAATGTTCAGCAAAGGCCTATTTGTGTGCATTTTGTTGTTTGTGTAGGCTATCCAATGGCTTTTGCAAAAAAGTACTTCCTCAAGTAAAGGATATCCAAGTTAGGTGGGTTGCAGCAGTTTTATATGGTTCAGTATGTTTATACTGCTGTAGCAACCCTTGAAAAGCTTCCCAGCTTCACAGAGGCATTGGCAGCACAGTTATGCACCTCAACAATACACTGGGGTCTGTTTACAAGGAGAAAGCTTCACTATAAACTCATTGCCTCAGAACAGCAGACAGAGAGCAGCACAGTGGAAGTTAGCTGACAAGGTTTCATTGAGTCCCTTGCCTTTATCTCCAGCTGACATTTCAACAGATTCAATTGCATTGACCTGTATCTCAACCAACTAAAAAGCCTGTTTTGAATCACTAAATCACAAAAAGTACTTTTGACTTAACTACTGTCAATGGCCTTTACTCAGAAGGTTTATTTACTCTATTCAAATACTGATTGTCATAAACTCTCTCTCGCATCTCCTCCTCCCCATCCTCCCCCTCAACCCCCCTGTGCCCCAATAGCAAACCGACATGAACTCTTTCCTCTGGACGGTGGAGCGCCCAGCTCCCTATCCCCCCTCCTATCTCTTTGGGACCATCCATGTGCCCTATACCCGTGTGTGGGACTTCATCCCAGATGTCTCCAAACGGGCCTTTCAGACCAGCGCCAACGTGTTCTTCGAGCTGGACCTGACTGACCCCCTGACCATCTCCAAGTTGACCAACTGCCAGCTGCTGCCCCACGGGGAAAACCTGCAGTCCCTGCTGCCCCGGGACCTGTACCGCCGCCTCAAACGCCACCTGGACTATGTCAAGCACATGATGCCCTACTGGATAACGGCAGACCAGCGGGGCCGGGGGCTGTACGCTGACTACCTCTTCAACGCCATCGCAGGGAACTGGGAGAGGAAGAGGCCTGTCTGGGTGATGCTGATGGTCAACTCTCTGACGGAGTCAGACGTGAGGTCGCGGGGGACTCCCGTACTGGACCTGTTCCTGGCCCAGGAGGCCGACCGCATGGGGAAGAGGACGGGAGCGGTGGAGCGGGTGGAGGAACAGTGTCACCCCCTCAACGGACTTAACTTCTCCCAGGTAAGAGAGGGGGCTGTGGAGGGGGTGGGTTTTGGACATGATCATTGGAGTTGGGGGATATGTGATTGTTGGATGCAGTTGGGAGATTTAATAGAAGGGAAGTCTTGGGAGGAGTTAGTGGAGAATGTAGAAAATGACAATGGGAGGAGAAAAATATGATTTGAAACGATATGTTTCAAAGCTGTGTAGATGGTTTTAAAGTTATTATTGTGCCTGAGCCTTACAAAACAGACATGAGAGCTGAATCAGCTGACGAGGTGTCACGTTGACAGCTGTAAGTGTAACATGAGTTAGTGAAGGTGTGAGGTAAAAGAGTGTGTGGGACGGGTAGATCTCTTTTCACTGGGCTGACTGCCTGTCTTGGTGCTATGATACAACCACTGTTAGTATCTTGCTCTGTAACTTAACACTGGAAAGATAGACAGAATAACCAAATTACTTGATGACAAAAACATGGGGAGTATCCGTGTTTTATATCTCCTTGGAAGGGCTATAGAGGAAGGGTAACATGGAGGTCTAAATAAAGGATGGCCCAGGAATGGTTAGGGGGAGGTCAACTCAAGTCAAATTTTCCAAACTCTGGGAGGTCCAAGCATGTCTTTGATGTGCTAGGACTGGGAGGCTATTCTCCTGCACACACACACACACACACACACACACACACACACACACACACACACACACACACACACACACACACACACACACACACACACACACACACACACACACACACACACACACACACACACACACACACACACACGGCGTGCCTGGGCCTCCGTGTGAAAGGGTGCGGGGCTCCTGCGCTAATTTGAGAGGCACTGGGCCCACACAGCCTCTCCTCTTTCATCAGCACCTCCTAACTACGCTGTCAAAGAGCACACACACACACACACACATGCGCGCACGCGCACACACATACAGCTGCCCTGCACATGCATGGGAACGTGGAACACAACTGCCCTACAACAATGTTGCAAGGCCAAGTCATGAACTGCTTCTCAGTGTAGTAGTATACAGGATACAGTGATAATATAAGTCTAATTTCTAATGACCACAGCCTGGAGCTAACACTCTATCATTAAAGCTCTTGGTGTAATGCCTGTTATTTCCAATGAGAACATGAGTAAATCACCAATACAAAGTATTGGACGACTGCCTGCCTTTCTATTGTTCCAGGGAAGGGAACTTTTTATAAGGCAGGTGTATTGTTGGATAACATTTGTGTTGTTGGAGGTTATTTTTTCTAAAATCATAATGAATAACTTGAAAAAACTCTGTAGCATAATGGACTTTTGGACTTTTGAGCAAGCAACTTACCCCCCATCTCAAGTTGTATGAAAAGAGTTCAAAACCTGAAATGAAAGTGACATGGAAACAATTATAGTCAATTATAATTTGCAATGTAATTTGAACACTATGGTTGATTGGATCTCTCTCTTTGGTGATTGGATCTCTCTCTTTGGTGATTGGAACAAAGATGAGGTCAGGCTGACAGACTGAAAAAAACAAGAGAGGAAAAGCGCGAGAGAGAGAGAGAGAGTGACGGTGAAGGAGTGAGGGAGAGAGAGAGAGAGTGACGGTGGAGGAGTGAGGGAGAGAGAGAGAGAGTGACGGTGGAGGAGTGAGGGAGAGAGAGAGAGAGACGGTGAAGGAGTGAGGGAGAGAGAGAGAGAGACGGTGAAGGAGTGAGGGAGAGAGAGAGAGAGAGACGGTGAAGGAGTGAGGGAGAGAGAGAGAGAGAGACGGTGAAGGAGTGAGGGAGAGAGAGAGAGAGAGACGGTGAAGGAGTGAGGGAGAGAGAGAGAGTGTGACGGTGAAGGAGTGAGGGAGAGAGAGAGAGTGTGACGGTGAAGGAGTGAGGGAGAGAGAGAGAGAGACGGTGAAGGAGTGAGAGAGAGAGAGACGGTGAAGGAGTGAGGGAGAGAGAGAGAGTGTGACGGTGAAGGAGTGAGGGAGAGAGAGAGAGAGAGACGGTGAAGGAGTGAGGGAGAGAGAGAGAGAGAGACGGTGAAGGAGTGAGGGAGAGAGAGAGAGAGTGACGGTGAAGGAGTGAGGGAGAGAGAGAGTGACGGTGAAGGAGTGAGGGAGAGAGAGAGAGAGTGACGGTGAAGGAGTGAGGGAGAGAGAGAGAGAGAGACGGTGAAGGAGTGAGGGAGAGAGAGAGAGAGAGTGACGGTGGAGGAGTGAGGGAGAGAGAGAGAGAGTGACGGTGAAGGAGTGAGGGAGAGAGAGAGAGAGAGACGGTGAAGGAGTGAGGGAGAGAGAGAGAGAGAGACGGTGAAGGAGTGAGGGAGAGAGAGAGAGAGTGACGTTGGAGGAGTGAGGGAGGGAGAGAGAGAGTGACGGTGAAGGAGTGAGGGAGAGAGAGAGAGAGAGACGGTGAAGGAGTGAGGGAGAGAGAGAGAGAGAGACGGTGAAGGAGTGAGGGAGAGAGAGAGAGAGACGGTGAAGGAGTGAGGGAGAGAGAGAGAGAGTGACGGTGAAGGAGTGAGGGAGAGAGAGAGAGAGACGGTGAAGGAGTGAGGGAGAGAGAGAGAGAGACGGTGAAGGAGTGAGGGAGAGAGAGAGAGAGTGACGGTGAAGGAGTGAGGGAGAGAGAGAGAGTGACGGTGAAGGAGTGAGGGAGAGAGAGAGAGAGTGACGGTGAAGGAGTGAGGGAGAGAGAGAGAGAGTGACGGTGAAGGAGTGAGGGAGAGAGAGAGAGAGACGGTGAAGGAGTGAGGGAAAGAGAGAGAGAGTGACGGTGAAGGAGTGAGGGAGAGAGAGAGAGTGACGGTGAAGGAGTGAGGGAGAGAGAGAGAGAGTGACGGTGAAGGAGTGAGGGAGAGAGAGAGAGAGTGACGGTGAAGGAGTGAGGGAGAGAGAGAGAGAGTGACGGTGGAGGAGTGAGGGAGAGAGAGAGAGAGTGACGGTGAAGGAGTGAGGGAGAGAGAGAGAGAGTGACGGTGAAGGAGTGAGGGAGAGAGAGAGAGAGTGACGGTGAAGGAGTGAGGGAGAGAGAGAGAGTGACGGTGAAGGAGTGAGGGAGAGAGAGAGAGAGTGACGGTGAAGGAGTGAGGGAGAGAGAGAGAGAGACGGTGAAGGAGTGAGGGAAAGAGAGAGAGAGTGACGTGGAAGGAGAGAGAGAGAGAGAGAGAGACGGTGAAGGAGTGAGGGAGAGAGAGAGAGAGTGACGGTGAAGGAGTGAGGGAGAGAGAGAGAGAGTGACGGTGAAGGAGTGAGGGAGAGAGAGAGAGACGGTGAAGGAGTGAGGGAGAGAGAGAGAGAGTGACGGTGAAGGAGTGAGGGAGAGAGAGAGAGAGTGACGGTGAAGGAGTGAGGGAGAGAGAGAGAGAGAGACGGTGAAGGATTGAGGGAGAGAGAGAGAGAGAGACGGTGAAGGAGTGAGGGAGAGAGAGAGAGAGACGGTGAAGGAGTGAGGGAGAGAGAGAGAGAGTGACAGTGAAGGAGTGAGGGAGGGAGAGAGAGAGAGAGTGACGGTGAAGGAGTGAGGGAGAGAGAGAGAGAGTGACGGTGAAGAAGTGAGAGAGAGAGAGAGAGTGACGGTAAATGAGTGAGGGAGAGAGAGAGAGAGTGACGGTGAATGAGTGAGGGAGAGAGAGAGTGACGGTGAAGGAGTGAGGGAGAGAGAGAGAGAGTGACGGTGAAGGAGTGAGGGAGTGAGAGAGAGATTGACGGTGAAGGAGTGAGGGAGAGAGAGAGACGGTGAAGGAGTGAGGGAGAGAGAGAGAGAGTGACGGTGAAGGAGTGAGGGAGAGAGAGAGACGGTGAAGGAGTGAGGGAGAGAGAGAGTGACGGTGAAGGAGTGAGGGAGAGAGAGAGAGAGAGACGGTGAAGGAGTGAGGGAGAGAGAGAGAGAGAGACGGTGAAGGAGTGAGGGAGAGCAGGGAGACTGATGTGCATCATGTCAGTGCGAACCCTAATCTGAAACATGAGCTCTACTTCTTCTGTGGTGGCTAGATCTGACAGCTCCAAACCCTACTGTCCACATATAATTTGTTCCCAATAAACGTAGCTGCTTACAATATCCTGTAACTTGCCGCTCCCGCGTCACCAAGAGGGTCTCCGATGGTGATTCTTCATCTGCCATAATTATTTTCATACTGTAGGCACCTGGCCCCTGCACAGCCAGTGACCTGGAACTGTGTGGCTGGACCTGGGGCATGGGCTAGCCCAGCTTCGCATCCCCTCCCCTCCCCTCCCCTCCCCTCAGCTTCTCAGCATGGGGACAGTGTGGTGACGTTACTGAGTCAACCATCGCCCTGGGTCTCCTGACCTCACAGGAAGTGATCTGTCCGGATGAGAGGTATAACTGATAAACAGTTTCCCCCACGGTGAGAAGTGTACCCCGTGGTAGAGGCCTTCATGGGTCCAAAAAGTTGTACCCGTTCTGAAATGGACATGGTGCTTTCCCATCCGGACCTGATATGCATAAATACATTTTTTAAATATGAGACCAGTTCCGAATGGACCCGAGAACAACTAGACCCATTCTGTATAGACCTGGACGGCTCCAGACCTCGTCTGATCCAGTTAAGGGAAGCAGCAGAAAAGTCAATTTTTAAGCTACTTTATTAACCGGATCTGATAAAGCGCGAGAGAGAGGAGGTAGAGATAGATGAGAATCTAGCAGGGGCAGTGCTGTGTGTGTAGGCTACTGTGAGTGTGAGTGAGTGACACGTGGAACGGGGAGGAGGGAGAGATGAGAGACTGCAACCAAAAAGCTGACTCACGCTATAGTAGACTAATAGCCACCATAGCTAGGTTATTTATCTTCCAATATGATTACGTAGTACCTATGTTGACAGCATCAAACCGGGAGAGGCTAGTTAAGCTAGGCTAATTGAGGCTGCATGAGCTTTCTCGTCCTACACAGTTACAAACAACAACTACTAACAACTAATCTCCTAACTTTTGCCCCTCATGGAGGCTCTATGACTGCAGACTATTGCCACTTTGATGACTTATGATTGGCCAACAAGCTACAGTACGCGTGCCACTCTCGTGAAACGCAAAGAGCAGCAGCATAAATTAGAAAACAAAATCCTCTCTCTCTCTCGGTCTACTGCAGAGGTCATGTTCTGATCTATACTGAACAAAAATATAAACTTAACATGTAAAGATCCCAGAAATGTTCCATACACACAAAAAGCTTATTTCTCTAAAATGTTGTGCACAAATTTGTTTACATCTCTGTTAGTGAGCATTTCTCCTTTGCCAAGATAATCCAGCCACCTGAGAGATGTGGCATATTAAGAAGCTGATTAAACAGCATGATCATTACACATGTGCACCATGTGCTGGGGACAATAAAAGGCCACTCTAATGTGCATTTTGTCACACAACACAGTGCCACAGATGTCTCAAGTTTTGAGGGAGCATGCAATTGGCATGTTGACTGCAGGAATGTCCACCAGAGCTGTTGCCAGATAATTTGTTAATTTCTCTACCATAAGCCGGCTCCAACGTTGTTTTAGAGAATTTGGCAGTACAACCGCAGACCATGTGTAACCACGCCAGCCCTGGACCTCCATATCCGGCTTCTTCACCTTCGGGATTGTCTGAGACCAGCCTCCCGGACAGCTGTTGAAACTGTGAGTTTGCACAAAGTATATCTGCACAAACTGTCAGAAACAGTCTTAGGAAAGCTCATCTCCGTGCTTGTCGTCCTCACCACCGTCTTTCTTGACCTGACTGCCATTTGGCATCATAACCGACTTCCGTGGGCAAATGCTCACCTTCGATGGCCACTGGCAGCTGGAGAAGTATGCTCTCCCGGATAAATCCCGGTTTCAACAGACAGCGTGTATGGCATTGTGTGGGCGAGGGGTTTGCTGATGTCAGCGTTGTGAACAGAGTGCCCGATGGTGTTGGTGGGGTTATGGTATGGGAAGGCATAATCTACAGGCAACAAACACAATTGCATTTTATCGATGGCGATTTGAATGCACAGAGATACCGTGACAAGATCCTGAGGCCCATTGTCATGCCATTCATCCGCCGCCATCACCTCATGTTTCAGCATGATAATGCACAGCCCCATGTCTCAAGGATCTACACAATTCCTGGAAGCTGAAAATGTCCCCGTCTTCCATGGCCTGCATACTCACCAGAAAATGTTACCTGTTGAGCATGTTTGGGATGCTCTGGATTGATGGGTACGACAGGGTGTTCTAGTTCCTGTCAATATCTAGAAACTTTACATTTCCTTTGAAGAGGAGTGGGACAACATTCCACTGGCCACAATCAACAGCCTGATCAACTCTAAGAGAAGGAGATGTGTCACGCTGCATGAAGCAAATGATGGTCACACCTGATACTGACTGGTTTTCTAATCCACGCCACAACTTTTTTTTAAAGGTATCCCTACAGATGGAGCTCTGGCGCACTTACAGACCTGATAGAACTTTGGTTTCTGTGTGCAGTAGCAGTGAGGCAGCAGTGAGGCTGTGGAAATAAAGGCTTGGGGAGAGCATCTCCAGAGCTGTGGAGGGCGATGCAGGCCGACAGATGGGTGGGCCTGCCAGCACCAACCACTCTCCAAAGGCACGCTATCCACAGCGAGGGGGAACCTGCAGGAAGCCAGGACGTCTAGAGGGGTGCAAGCTGGTCACCGTCCAGCAGACACATTCTGAAAAAGTCAACAACAACCACAGGCACCTCTCTTCCACTCCCCCGTCTCAGCGCACTACATCTATATCTACATGTAGACCTGAGCCTCTGCTGCCTGCGTCTCTCCGTCTCTGGCCTGGTGTATAAATACCTCTATTTATTTACTCTGGTTCACTTTGCAGCCGAAGCACAGCCCTTGTCAGCGGGAGATGACATCACAGCTGTGCCCCCCTTCTCTGTGTTGGGGTCAGAGGTGGCGATGGGGCTGGCGGAGCAGTGGGCCGTGAGGAGACTCTGTGAGTTCTGAGTTAGGAGCTGAACATTCAGGGGCCCCAGAACAGAAAAGGGTAAGTTACTGGGCTATTTTCCAGGCAGGTGATATAAGTCAGTATTCGACATCCATCCATGTCTGAGGACTTCGGGAGATGACGTGGAAACCGGCCACTAGGGGCAACAGTAAGTGCTGTCGGTTTTGCTAGGGCGTTCTGGATGGGGATGGCGGATGAGTGTAAGCATCTACCTGTGGTTCGAAAGGTTGCATGTTTGAATCCAGCGATAGAAAGTTGTTTTTGATATTTTTGTTTTAACCCTATCCCAAAACTTAACCCTTACCTTAACTATTCAGAGTTAATGCCTAACTTTAAGAATGTGGACTTAATGCCTAAACTTAACCTTAAACACTTCGAAATGTAACATTTGAGAAACATGGATGAACGCCTAATTCTGACGTCAGACAGTGAGAGCTTGTTGCGATTTTCACTGTGACCTGGAGAGGGAGTCTCCTCAGCTGTAGCATTGTCACCTTAGCAGGGACAGATCTGGTTTCTCCTCAGCTGTAGCATTGTCACCTTAGCAGGGACAGATCTGGTTTCTCCTCAGCTGTAGCATTGTCACCTTAGCAGGGACAGATCTGGTTTCTCCTCAGCAGGAGCTTGGGGTGCCCTGTGGTGCACTGTGACAGAGACGTCTATTTCAATCAGCCCTGCCCCCGACACAGCTCAGTAGTCCTTTTCTGCTTTAGTAAAGACTTTAGGTTGAGACTTTCTGCTGTGCTGACATAGCATACAATATGGGCCTCTCACATATTGTGGTTAGGTTGGTAAAAATATCCAGGGGGCATTGCCTTCCTATGCATACACAGAATTTTGTTTCTCTAATTTAATACGTGTTAAACTGAAGATGATACGCTGAGTCTGAGATGATACGCTGAGTCTGAGATGATACGCTGAGTCTGAGATGATACGCTGAGTCTGAGATGATACGCTGAGTCTGAGATGATGCGCTGAGTCTGAGATGATGCGCTGAGTCTGAGATGATACGCTGAGTCTGAGATGATACGCTGAGTCTGAGATGATACGCTGAGTCTGAGATGATACGCTGAGTCTGAGATGATACGCTGAGTCTGAGATGATACGCTGAGTCTGAGATGATACGCTGAGTGACCAGAGAAATAAAGATCTCTCTTGTCTCGACAGGGTCACGGAGAGCACTGATGAAGACAAGCTGTGTTCAAAACACACATCTCCCGGCTGTCATATCAAATCATGACAGAACACTTTTCAGCGTGTTCATTGGATGGCTCTCGTATAAATAATGCATATTTAAAGGGAGGAATTAGGTAACATATGACCTGGTCTTTAGTCAAATATTTACATTCCATGGCTGATGTGTTAGGATGGGTCTGGAGCGCTCCTCTGGCCGCAGGGCCTGGAGACAAGTGATGGAAAAAAACAGTTGTCTCCTCTGCTCCCTAACCTGGCTCCTTCTGGCTCCATGCTCCCTCCCTCTCTCTTTCTCGCGCCATGTCTTGGGGCTCTAGCTGTCCCACTGCTCAACTGTACACACCTGGATCTGAACACACAGAACAGAAGAGTAGGAGAGTATAGTTCAAACACCGGGCCTCTCCTACTATGTATCTACTATGGTTGGTACAACGACTCTGCTACTACATTGATTGTTACAATGTTGGAAAGAAACCCCAAAGGAAACACTGGTAGATGTTCACTCTTTACGAGTGACGTTAGAGGATGATGTCAAGCCTCGTATGACTCCTAGTATAAATATGTGGAAAACTGCCGGGCAACTTGTATCAGACAGGATATTTCCTGGCTCCGTTGGCAGGCGGAGGGCCAACCACCGCTCTAATGACTTAATTGGCTTCTTAATGACTAAATTGCCCTTCTGCTACCCAGAACCACTTAGGCTATTATACACTGGCCAGAACAGTGGCTTACGGTGGAAGCCAATGAGGAAGAGAGGCCAGATGTGGATGTAGAGTGAGTGGTGGGAGTGACGACTGTAACTACAGGACATCAAAGAGATGGGGTGAATACAGGTCATATACTATTGGTTCAGTTAGACACAAGTTGGTCAGTTTTTTGCCGGTCAAGGATAATAGTTGGTATCTCTATTCTATTCCATTCTATGGTTACTCCATAGAGCCATATCTCTGTGGTCTTGAGAAACACCATGTCCCCTCTCCCACCTCTGAATACCTGGCCAGAGGAGAGGACCTACTGTAGATAAGTAATGGATTTACCACATTGTCACTGAGGTAGCCACTATAACGAGACAGTGGGCTAGAGAGAGTGCTATCCCATACCGTTGGGTTCCCAGTGCTAAAACCATCCCTTTCCTGTTTCAAACGGAACACGGATACCTATCTTTGTTTTAATGGCCGCACGTCACGCTATGGATCATTATCCTCCTACCCCTGCTCTTTCTCTCATAGCTGACTCGGTCTCTCTTTCTCACATACACACACCACAGTGACCCATGCAGTGAAATACACACACGTACACACACAGACAATGACAACATGGGTAACAAACGCCAAGCAGATCAGTCTAGGGGCAACAAAACAATGGAAACAAAACAGTGGATTTGGAGGTGGTCTCGCTGTGCCTCTGGGCAGGGGCATGTTTTTTCCTGGCAGGGTAGGTTGGATTGGGTTGTCTGAGGTAGCGGCTGATTGATCGCAGACAGGAATGTGACTCAGTGATTTCCTGAGCAACCACAGTTTCCCTGCCTGGAACCCTGTTGTCTGTCAGAGTGTGATAACCATCTTAGATCTGAATCACATACATTACAACCACCTTAACATTGCAGCTCCATGACTTGGTGTTGGTGTGTTGTTGTCTGTGCACAAATGCTCACAGTCACAGATCACTAGCCTTGAGAAATTAAGTGTGTGTGTGTGTGTGTGTGTGTGTGTGTGTGTGTGTGTGTGTGTGTGTGTGTGTGTGTGTGTGTGTGTGTGTGTGTGTGTGTGTCACCCTCATAGGCAGGCTTGTCAGGGCCCTTGGATGAGCATTAGTGTAGGCCTCTCACTGAACCCTGCTTTAATATGACCCATGCGTTTCCTCTGCCCTCTGTGCTCTGTCCCCAGTTATACACACCCCAGTGAAGCACTTCAATTCCGCTCAGCCCCACCTCACCCCCACCTCACCCCAGTCTCACCCCAGTCCCACCTCACCCCCACCTCACCCCAGTCTCACCTCAGCCCCACCTCACCTCACCTCAGCCCCACCTCACCCCCACCTCACCCCAGTCTCACCCCAGTCTCACCTCAGCCCCACCTCACCTCAGCCCCACCTCACCCCAGTCTCACCTCACCCCCACCTCACCTCAGCCCCAACTCACCCCCACCTCACCCCAGTCTCACCTCAGCCCCACCTCACCCCAGTCTCACCTCAGCCCCACCTCACCCCAGTCTCACCCCAGTCTCACCTCAGCCCCACCTCACCCCCACCTCACCTCAGCCCCACCTCAGCCCCACCTCAGCCCCACCTCACCCCTTTCCCCTTCAACGCTCTTAATGCTCTCAAAGTGTGCTCGACTCCGCACCTCTGTACCAATCATGTGTATTATTAAAGAGGAAGTGAAACTCAGTTCTGAGTCTTTAAGGAAGGAGTCCATAACTGTTTGAGGATGATTGGTTAAGCAGGGAGGCTCTTAGACTGGCCATTTTCTTTGTTGAATCAGTCCTGATTGAGGTCACACCCTAGACTATTCCTCTACTGCCACTGACAGAGTCAGAGTGGTGATGACTCAGGTCGTCCATCCGCCCCAGCCCACAGACTGATGTGAAACCCGCCAGTTGGAGCTCTTGAAATGGAGCTCCTCTCATAAACTTTTACTGGGGTGCACATAAATCCACTGATTCCCGCTGTTCCCCCGCGCAACCGTGTGGATCGACGCCCGCCCCCCCCCAGTCCCCTTGTCCCTCCCCAGGCCAGCAAGGAGGGAGGGCAGGACGCAGGCACCACTGACATTAACAAGGCCTCAAACACACAGGCACTGGTACCAACTCACTGAGCTCTGTGGGGAGAAATTACAGCAGAGCAGTTAGTCCAAACCCCATTCATCCATGTTTAAAAGCACTCGGCTCAGTCAAAGTTATTTTTGTTGATGGATAGTTTCATGAGAACACGTTGATCCCTGGGTCCAGCTTGGCTCTGGGCTGACCCAGTGATGGAGTAGTACGGTCAGGGCTGGAAGGGATAGCTGCAGTGCCCACCAGTGTTAACACAATGTTATAAGTAAGGAAGAGATCCTTCACAGTGTTCTGATAGGAAGGTCATGTTTCACTCCACATCCCTGTCTCTGATGGATCGGCAAGGGTGTAACTGGAATACATGACCTCATAGTGTGTCTGGGGGTGGGAGTGTGTGTTTGTTTGCATGCATGTCAGTGGAGGCTGGTGACGTGAACAATTTAGGAGGATGGGAGACCCACGGCATAGGCACGGACTGCACGGAGACGACAAAGTGTGTTTTAAAATTATTTTAACCTAAAGCATTTAATAGAGACATTTATAGTACAATATTATGGGGAATGGGAATGAAAGGGCTACTTACACATTGTTGGGAAGGGATCACAGCAGTGATTGAATGAGGGTATGAGTCATGAGTTGAGGTTTTCAGAGGTTTGACTTCAGTGCAGGACAGGGGTTGAGGTGTTCAGAGGCTTCAGTGCAGGACAGGGGTTGAGGTGTTCAGAGGCTTCAGTGCAGGACAGGGGTTGAGGTGTTCAGAGGCTTCAGTGCAGGACAGGGGTTGAGGTGTACAGCGGCCTCAGTGCAGGACAGGGGTTGAGGTGTTCAGAGCCTTCATGGCAGGACAGGGGTTGAGGTGTTCAGAGCCTTCAGTGCAGGACAGGGGTTGAGGTGTTCAGAGGCTTCAGTGTAGGACAGGGGTTGAGGTGTTCAGAGGCTTCAGTGCAGGACAGGGGTTGAGGTGTTCAGAGCCTTCAGTGCAGGACAGGGGTTGAGGTGTTCAGAGGCTTCAGTGCAGGACAGGGGTTGAGGTGTTCAGAGCCTTCATGGCAGGACAGGGGTTGAGGTGTTCAGAGCCTTCAGTGCAGGACAGGGGTTGAGGTGTTCAGAGGCTTCAGTGCAGGACAGGGGTTGAGGTGTTCAGAGGCTTCAGTGCAGGACAGGGGTTGAGGTGTTCAGAGGCTTCAGTGCAGGACAGGGGTTGAGGTGTTCAGAGGCTTCAGTGCAGGACAGGGTCACCATGAATGGACTGTGTTGGAGAAGAGCTCAACTCTTCCACTGAGGGCAGGACAGGATTTGACTGGGACGACAAAAAACAGAAACACACTACTCTACATAGAAAATTGGCAGGTCTACTCACATTGCTTGTACAGGAGAGGGCACATGAGACGTGGCTTCAGTCAGGAGAGTTGACAACGGTAGTGGTCATCACCTCTTAATCAGGGAACAGGAGGGGACTTAACTGTAAATACAAATAGTATATACCTTCCATTACAGCAGCGCCACCATAGGTTTGGTCAACAATTTTCTCCATGTAGTTAAGCTCAGACATTTCAGAATTCACAAAGTCAAACACAGACTGTGCATCTCTCCCACTTGACACATCAAAATAGCTCAATAAATGTTCCTGGATAAAGCCCTGATCATCCACATACCTGACAATAACTGACGACCGCGAGCAGACTGGTGGCACAATAGGACCCAGAGTGATGAGGCAATTTTTTCCCTCTTGGGCCGGAGTTTTTCCTTATCTGGTAACCTAACCAGGAAAACTCCGGACCCTACCCTATGACAGTGAATAATCACTTTTAAAAAGGTTTTATACTGGCTATGATGGGATCCGTTTTTCTAACCAGGTCCGTTTTTCAACTCCTGTAAAAACCTTCTGGCCATGGGGAGGATGAAGACCTTGTCAAACTGCAGCAAATGAATTATATTTAGACTAGACTAACAGGGGGGTTTCCTCTTCCCAGACACAGAGATGGACAACAGAACTCACAGGGCTGAGCTTCCTTTATGCATGTTTGTATAGCGCAGGCCTATGCAACTGTAGGCCTAATAAAACATTTACTCACATGTCTGTCTATGACATCACTATTATGTTGACTGATTCATTCCAGGTAATCATTTGGGATTTAAAAAGGTCTAGGCAACCTAGCCAGCCCAAATTTGCATATAAACCAAATTTGATCACATTCACATTTTCTCCTGACAAACAAATGGACTATGAATACGTAACGCTACCAATTTGTTTACCCTGACCAGATGGACAGGACGGATAGGCTGCATGCAGATGTTATTATTAGTAGCCTACAGTTGATCATACTGAATAATCATCTCGTTTTCATTCCATACAGCATGTCAGATCTCTAATGTTTAGGTGTGCCTATAATGAAACATTTATGTAAAGAGTTTTTGCTTGTGTCTGTCCAGAGTGATGATGTGTTATCACCTTTGCTAAATAAATACCGGAGGAAAGTGGAAAGCCTACTTGAGCTCGCGCAAAAAAACGCACTACATCAACCTTTCTTTTTAATCTAATGTTTAATGGATGATGCGTTGGAAGCAATCAAATCATTCTGAATTGATTTCGACATCCCAGAGAAGGCAGTACAAACTTCCATATGCTCAGCAAGTAAAGCGTCTTAGCGTTCAATTACCTCTGCAAGCTCCTTGTAGTTGACCTTGTTAGCTGAACCTTCCCACTCGTCCACTACATTGTTGCGAGCATTAACTAGCCATTCTGGTGGACAAAACTGCACTCTGGTAGCTAGCTACTTGCTACTAAAGTTAGCAAGGCAAATTGAAATAAATTGAACTAACTCAACACAAAAAATAAAGTTCTAAAACCAAGAAAACAATATATAATCTACCTCCTCCGTCTCCTGTAGTTTGAAGAAACATATTTGAATTGAATAATATCCTAAAAATGCTCATCTATCACCATTCACTCTTATCTTTATCCAATATGCCACCAACTCACACCCTCAAACACGTAGATCCCCTGAACGCAGCTCACTTTCCAGCCCACTTTCCAGCTCCCACTCTCAAACACCTAGATCCCCTGAACACAGCTCACTCTCCAGATCCCAATCACGTGAATTCTAATCATCTGTTCACACACCTGTATGTCATTATCACACACTATTTAGTTCAGTTCTTTGCACCCCGTCACTGTGAGGTATTGTTTGTTTTGAGACACACGTCTTTCTGAGCTCTGGGTTTCCCGTGAGTTACTCCTCCTGTGTATGATAGTTTTTGCCTGCCTCACTAACTTTTGCCTATTCCCTGCCTGTACTTTAGCCTATTGGATTTCCTGTTATCTACCTATTGCCTGATCTCCCGGACTACGTTACTAGCCTTTTCCCTGCCTGTACTGTTGCTCTTTTGAACCCCCTGTGTATGACCTTCTGCCTGCCCCTGGACCCAGCTACCTGCCTCCTCCTGTACTCCTTTGCAATAAACACCTTCGCCTGAAACCAGCTCTCTGTCTCCCCTCGTGTTCATTACAGGAATACTGTCCGGCTACACCATGGTGCAAACCTAGAGTGCGTTGTTGAGACTACTGTAGACCTTCATTGCAAAATAGTGAGTTTTAATCAGGTATTTGGTGACGTGAATATATTTAGTATGGTTTTATCTAAAAAGGATAACTTTTTAAATTTTTAATAAAAAAATAAAAAGTTTAATTCACTGAGTAGGATGGACCTCCCCTTCTTCCTCTGAGGAGCCTCCACTGGTGTGCGTGTTTGCATGTGTATGTCTGTACCTAATGATGTGTGTGCGTGCGTGCATGTTTGGTGCATTTGAAATATGATTAAACACAATTGAACGTGTGGTTAGCGTTTTGAAATCCCATGCCAAAACAACAGCTCAGGCCCTCAATGGGGAGGCTTAATAACAAAGAAAAAATTATGCGACCATGAAAATGTTTCACTTTGTTAAAACCCCAACTGCTAATCTCTGGGTGATAAACAAATTCTACGTCCATGTTCCCTCCACTGCCGGAAGATTTCAGGAATTTGCTGAATTCAGGCCTTTCAAAGTTTTATTCCCAGGCACTTCTTAGAGCCAGATTTAATTGATTGAGGGAGTAGGATGCTCTCAATCATCCAGAAACTCCAAGTTTCTGATCATCTCCACCAACGGAGTTGGCTTTGTGAAATTAATTTCTGACTACATCGATTTGCCTAAGGTCAATATATATAAAAAAGATTATTATGAAACTCTTACATTGTACCTGTGTTTGTCCTCTGTAGTTACTTGACTTTCTTTGTTTGCTGAAATCCATACTTTTTCAATAAATGTTAATCAGATGTGCCAATTAAATCTCAACAAGGAAACTGTCTGTGATTGTATTGGATTAAGTTTTTATTAAAACATTTGGATTTTAGCAAACAAAGAAAGGCACGCATCTACAGAGGACAAACATACTGTAGGTTCAAGGTAAGCGACACGTTTTATAATTGACATTTTTTGAAGTATTAACCTTGGGCGAATCGATGTAGTCGGAGCTGAAATCCACAAAGCCTGGTTTCTGCTCTACTTCGTTGGTGGAATTCATCAGAAACATCCTTCTCCATGGAGTTGAGTTTAGTCAGCTACCCTCTTCTCTGCCCCTCAAATGACCCTCATCCCCCAATCGCTCCACCCTCCCTCCCTACCTTCTCTGCTGTCGTACATGATTCCCTGTGACTGGCTCAATGGTGCAGCGCAGGTTAGTGGTTGTGCTCTATTGTTCAGGTCAGTTGTAGAGCTGGGATTTGGGATTATGGAATGTTGGCTCCCCTTCTGCTGACGTGTGACCTCTATAGGCCTTACCTTGAGAGCAAGGAAACAGGGAGAGGAGAGAGAGAATGGAGGGAGGGAGGGAGCGCAAAGGAGAATAGGAATGAGGGAGAGAGAAAAGTGGATATAGAGAAATAGGAGATAGAAAAATAATAGGGGAGGGGCATGAGAAAAGACGGAGATTCAGCAGACCTACGCCACTCAGAGTTAGAGCAAGAGGAAAAAGAAACGAAAATAAATGACTCAATTTGGATGTGGAAAAGAGAGGTAGAGAAAGGGCAAAAAACACAGGAAACCTTTTACTTTCTTCACTGGGCAGGTTTTACCAAAACAAAAGAGATGTGCTTTGCTCTGCTGTGAGATTTCTCTCCCCTTTCTCCTCTCTCTCTCCTCTGTCTCTCCACTCAATTTCACCTGTCATTCACCGGTGGAGTTTTCCCCCCTCTCCCAAGGCAAATGTTCTCTACCTCTCTTTTGTGCTCGGTGGAACAGTTTAAATACAGTACCAGTCAAAAGTTTGGACACACCTACTCATTCCAGGGTTTTTCTTTATTTCTACTATTTTCTACATTGTAGAATAATAATAAAGACATCAGAACTATGAAATAACACATATGGTGGTAACCAAAAAAGTGTGAAACAAATCCAAATATATTTTGTATTTGAGATTCTTCAAAGTAGCCACCCTTTGCCTTGATGACAGCTGTGCGCACTCTTGGCATTCTCTCAACCAGCTACACCTGGAATGCTTTTTCAACAGTCTTGAAGGAGTTGTTGGATGCTTTTCCTTCACTCTGCGGTCCAACTCATCCCAAACCAACTCAATTTTGACTGGTACCAACCATTTCGAATCCCACCGTACCTTCTCCGCTATGCAATCTGGTTTCAGAGCTGGTCATGGGTGCACCTCAGCCACGCTCAAGGTCCTAAACGACATCATAACCGCCGTCAATAAGAGACATTACTGCGCAGCCGTATTCATCGACCTGGCCAAGGCTTTCGACTGTCAATCACCACATTCTTATTGGCAGACTCGACAGCCTTGGTTTCTCAAATGATTACTGGTTTACCAACTACTTCTCTGACAGAGTTCAGTGTGTCAAAGCGGAGGGCCTGTTGTCTGGACCTCTGGCAGTCTCTATGGGGGTGCCACAGGGTTCAATTCTTGGGCCAACTCTTTTCTCTGTATACATCAATGATGTTGCTCTTGCTGCTGGTGATTCTCTGATACACCTCTACGCAGACGGCACCATTCTGTATACTTCTGGCCCTTCTTTGGACACTGTGCTAACAAACCTCCAGACGAGCTTCAATGCCATACAACTCTCCTTCCGTGGCCTCCAACTGCTCTGAAACGCAAGTAAAACTAAATGCATGCTATTCAACCGATCACTGCCCGCACCTGCTCGCCTGTCCAGCATCACTACTCTGGACGGCTCTGACTTAGAATATGTGGACAACTACAAATACCTAGGTGTCTGGCTAGACTGTAAACTCTCCTTCCAGACTCACATTAAACATCTCCAATCCAAAATTAAATCTAGAATCGGCTTCCTATATCGCAACAAAGCATCCTTCACTCATGCTGCCAAACATACCCTCGTAAAACTGACCATCCTACCGATCCTCGACTTCGGTGATGTCATCTATAAAATAGCCCCCAACACTCTACTCAACAAACTGGATGCAGTCTATCACAGTGCCATCCGTTTTGTCACCAAAGCCCCATACACTACCCACCATTGCGACCTGTACTCTCTCATTGGTTGGCCCTCACTTCATACTCGTCGCCAAACCCACTGGCTACAGGTTATCTACAAGTCTCTGCTAGGTAAAGCCCCACCTTATCTCAGCTCACTGGTCACCATAGCAGCACCCACTCGTAGCATGCGCTCCAGCAGGTATATCTCACTGGTCACCCCCAAAGCCAATTCCTCCTTTGGCCGTCTTTCCTTCCAGTTCTCTGCTGCCAATGACTGGAACGAACTGCAGAAATCTCTGAAGCTGGAAACACTTATCTCCCTCACTAGCTTTAAGCACCAGCTGTCAGAGCAGCTCACAGATTACTGCACCTGTACAGATTACTGCACCTTTACCTCCCTTATCTCACCTAATTTGCTCACATTGTATATAGACTTATTTTTCTACTGTATGTTTTGTTTTTTCCATGTGTAACTCTGTGTTGTTGTATGTGTCGCACTGCTTTGCTTTATCTTGGCCAGGTCGCAGTTGCAAATGAGAACTTGTTCTCAACTAGCCTACCTGGTTAAATAAAGGTGAAATAAATAATAAATAAATATTTATTTGGGGTGAGGTCGGGTGATTGTGGAGGCCAGGTCATCTGATGCAGCACTCCTTCACTCTCCTTCTTGGTCACATAGCCCTTACATAGCCTGGAAATGTGTTGGGTCATTGTCCTGTTGAAATCAACTGATAGTCCCATTAAACGCAAACCAAATGGGATGACGTATCATTGCAGAATGCTGTGGTAGCCACGCTGGTTAAGTGTGCCTTGAATTCTAAATAAATCACTGACAAAAAATCTCAAATTTGGACTCATCAGACCAAAGGACAGATTTCCACCGGTCTAATGTCCATTGCTCATGTTTCTTGGCCCAAGCAAGTCTCTTCTTATTATTGGTGTCCTTTAGTAGTGGTTTCTTTGCAGCAATCAACCATGAAGGCCTGATTCACGCAGTCTCCTCTGAAGAGTTGATGTTGAGATGTGTCTGTTACTTGAACTCTGTGAAGCATTTATTTGGGCTGCAATTTCTGAGGCTGGTAACTCTAATGAACTTATCCTCTGCAGCAGAGGTAACTCTGGGTCTTCCATTCCTGTGTCGGTCCTCATGAGAGACAGTTTCACCATAGCACTTGATGTTTTTTGCGACTGCAATCAAAGTTCTTGAAATTTTCCGAATTGACTGACCTTCATGTCTTAAAGTAATGATGGACTGTTGTTTCTCTTTGCTTATTTGAACTGTTCTTGCCATAATATGGACTTGGTCTTTTACCAAATAGGGCTATCTTCTGTATACCACGCCTACCTTGTCACAACACAACTGACTGGCTCAAACGCATTAAGAAGGAAAGAAATTCCACAAATTAACTTTTAACAAGGCACACCTGTTAATTGAAATCTATTCCAGGTGACTACCTCATGAAGCTGGTTGAGAGAATGCCAAGAGTGTGCAAACTCTCATCAAGGCAAAGGGTGGCTACTTTGAAGAATCTCAAATATAAAATATGTTTTGATTTGTTCAACACTTTTTTGGTTACTACATGATTCCATATGTGTTATTTCATAGTTTTGTTGTCTTCACTATTATTTTACAATGTTGAAAAAAGTAAAAATAAAGAAAAACCCTGGAATGAGTAGGTGTGTCCAAACTTTTGACTAGTACCGTATATCAAACATATGGCAGCGTTTATAGAAGGCAAATGAGTTGAGACATCACATTTACAAAAAGATTTCTGCAGCCGTAGTCCCTGAGGACAGTGGTTGTTCAGGGATTATATATGTCCTGATATCCCCAAACAGGGAGAGAACAGCAGACAGGAGGAGATAGTGTGGGAGAGATTGAGAGAAAAGGAGAGAGCAGGGGGAGAGCAGCAGGGTAGAGAGCTGGAGAGAGCTGGGGAGGAGAGGGAGATAGGAGGGTAGAGAAGGAGAGAGCAGGAGAGTGCTGGCCAGAACAGGAGAGACCAGAAAAAAGAGTAGAAGAGAGAGCAGGGCAGAGAAGAGAAGGAAAGAGTGCAAGACAGAGAAGGGCGAAAACATGAAGGAGAGGGAGAAGAGATCAGTAGAGCGAGGGGTTTTATGTATTCCTGCTAAGATACTGTAAACTGGGTCCATGGCTCTCTCACCTCTCTCTGACAGGCCTGCCTCTCTGAAGCTGCCTCTGTGGTGTGCATCATGTGATGGGTAATTGGCCTGTGGTTCCACCACAGTTGTGCAAACAGATTAGCAGTGAAACGTGTCGGCTTGCAGGGCTCTCGCAGGGCTCTCGCAGGGCTCTCGCAGGGCTCTCGCAGGGCTCGGAGGTGAATGTGTGTTCTGTGCTGTCTGAATCACAGTTGTGGGTCTGTGTGGGAAAGAGTTTGATGGACTAATGGATTAATGGTGATCGGGTGGAGCAATTGGCTTATACAGTACATGCATTCCCACACCCGTACACACACACACACACACACACACACACACACACACACACACACAGTACGTGCAAACAGCAGAGACGCTGTATAGATACCCTAGTATAGTGGTCATTGTCCAGTTGTCCTTGTACCATAGCCTAAATGACTATCCTGTGAACAAAGACACTTTTCGAGAGAAAGGAGCTCAGTTTAGTGAGTAGACTCTACACACCATCAGCATTCCGGCAGCAAAGCTAAGGAGACAGAGACAGAGAGCGAGGGAGAGAGGGAGAGTAAGTAAGAAAGCGTCTGAACACGCAGGGCCATTCAGATATGTGAGTTTAGCTTGGCTCAGAAAAGTCAGTGTGTAAGCAGCCGGGGTAATTGGTTTCTGATGCCCCTGTCAGCCATGTGCCAGACCACCTGCCTGGGGTGGGAGGAGGAGGGAGAGGGGAGGAGAGGAGGGGGAGGGAAAGGGTGAGTAACAGCATCTCTCCATTTGCCACCCAAGGTGAATGCCCAACTCCGCTCACCCGAGCCCAAGCTATCCATAACCAACCCTCTCACCATAGCTCTGGCTGTGCCCCCATGGCTCAGGGCTGTAGCAGGCTTTACAGTATGTGGCCTATGTCCCTGATTGGCTCAGGCTTTAATATGATGGTCAGTCAGCCAATTGGGGGGGGGACCTGTCCTCGTTGTTGGATGCCAGCGGATGTGGCCACAGGCTCTTATGTCACAAAGCAACTTTACAGATCTCTTAATATGAAAAATATGGGGCCTAGACCGAGAATGCCAGAACCGTTTAAAGAGCTCAAGCCCTGTTATTTTACAGAGAAGCATTAGCAAATCCCCTCTTTTGATATATGTACATACTGTTGATTCTCTCAGGTAATACCCTCAAACACAGCTTACTGAATCCTAAAGACAATACATGTGTATATGTCATTGTCAGGCAAAACTCTCTGAGCTAAGCTCATAGATAGGGAGAGAGAGTTGAAATGGAAACACGCCTTTTTTATTGCCTTGACAAAAGCCGAGGAAGAAAGAGAGAGAGGAAGGGAAAGAGAGAGAGAGAGCTTGAGTGGAGCAGACCCCCCCAAAGCCTATGCTCAGCTGTGGTGGCAGCCAACTCAAGCACTTGCGCCCGTGGTGTGAATGGCCTTTTAATGCCTGCTAACAGCCTGGGTGTTTAGCAGGATGGAGATAGGATGGGGGTGACGACAGACAGCGTGTGGACTCCCTGCTCTGCTGACTCCCTGCTTTGTCCAAGGGGCCCGGGACCCTCTTCACCTGCAGCTTCCCCTCTTACACACTGACACATAACTACTACATTCTGCCACCTTTATTACACCCACTGTGTACACTCTCTGTACCTTGATTACACACTATTAACACTGTGTACAGTCATAGGGTTAGTTACACCATACAAAAAGTACATAAATCATCACATTGATACTGTATGCTCTTGTTCTCACAAGACTGTCTCTGTTTCAAAGTTCCAATTAATGTTCAGACAGTCATTAATTACTTTTTAACTGCAGTTAGTGTATGTGGTGCATGTGTATGACCTGGAACAGATCTACTGTACCGTACAGTGAAACTGACAGCTGGAGGAACCGTCCCATTGAACCCATTGAGAGTCCACAGGTCACAGCCAGGGGAGTCAGGGGACTTAGGGGAGTCAGGGGAGTCAGGGGACTTAGGGGAGTCAGGGGAGTCAGGGGAGTTAGGGGAGTTAGGGGAGTCAGGGGAGTTAGGGGAGTCAGGGGAGTTAGGGGAGTCAGGGGAGTTAGGGGAGTTAGGGGAGTCAGGGGAGTTAGGGGAGTCAGGGGAGTTAGGGGAGTCAGGGGAGTTAGGGGAGTCAGGGGAGTTAGGGGAGTCAGGGGAGTTAGGGGAGTCAGGGGAGTTAGGGGAGTCAGGGTAGTCAGGGGAGTCAGGGGAGTTAGGGGAGTCAGGGGAGTTAGGGGAGTCAGGGGAGTTAGGGGGGTCAGGGGAGTTAGGGGAGTTAGGGGAGTCAGGGGAGTTAGGGGAGTCAGGGGAGTTAGGGGAGTCAGGGGAGTTAGGGGAGTTAGGGGAGTCAGGGGAGTTAGGGGAGTCAGGGGAGTTAGGGGAGTCAGGGGAGTTAGGGGAGTCAGGGTAGTCAGGGGATTTCGTGGAGTCAGGGGAGTCAGGGGAGTTAGGGGAGTCAGGGGAGTCAGGGGATTTAGGGGAGTCAGGGGAGTTAGGGGAGTCAGGGGAGTTAGGGGAGTCAGGGTAGTCAGGGGATTTTGTGGAGTCAGGGGAGTCAGGGGAGTCAGGGGAGTTAGGGGAGTCAGGGGAGTTAGGGGAGTTAGGGTGCAGAAATGGGGAGGCTCTGACACCTCTGACATTATCATCCTGGACGCGTGGGGACAGATGTAAGAGCTGAGTGACCTGTGCTCTGGTGTGTGTGTGTGTGTGCGTGCGTGCATGCGTCTACTTTTCCTAATGTCTTACCGGGCCAATCCCAACCAGATCCTTACCCTCACAGGAAACACACTCTCAGAGTTCCGTTGACCCCTGTCTGTGGAGGTCATGTGTGACCCAGAACAGCAGGGTAAGAGACAAACACACACAGGCTTTGTTGGCTCTGCTGGACTGAATCTCAGTGTTTGTGTGTCCTGTCAGTGGGAGAATAGTGTGTGTGCCATGCAGTGTGTTGCTGGGAAAGTGCAATGTTACATGAAGGGAGAAGAGTAGCCCCACTAAGAACCATTCATTCACTGCCCCAACAACCTAGTAGGCCAACCTTCACACAGCTGACGCGTGTTAGCTAAAGACCATGACGTCTCTGCGCTTTCCAAACAAACTGTTTAAACAGGTGTAGAGAACCAAAGGGAAACGGACAGATAGAGAGAGGTGTGAGGATGAAGTGTAAGAGAATAAACAGCTGAGTGTGTTTTTATTGAGGCTCTCCGCTGTAGAACACGTTGTAGGCTGGTGCCAACATGGAGGAGCTGAGCTGCTGAGCGCCATTCTGTTCAAGGGGCTGTTTAAGCTTTAACACTCCTCCTCCTCCTCGTTCCAACCACACTCATCTGGGACACCATGATTATGTGTTAAAACCTCAGCAGTTTGAAAGGAGGGGAAAAGTGTTAGAAGTCAAAATTGTGAAGTGTGGATTCAGTTAGATATTCAAAGAATTCCTCACTGTGGTGGTGAGCTTGGGGTTGCTGAGGAAGGGGGTTCTAAAGTAGGGGCACACGGTTTGGGAGATGTTTTTGTTACAGGTTGAACTTTATTCATTGAATGGATACTAGCGTACATATCGCTCTCTCATCTATTTTATGGTGTGTGTTCTTGTAAGTGAGGCTTGCTTCTTTCTGTATGTTGTCTTGGGTGGGTCAAAACCATTGCTCTTGGATCAGTTTCAGTCATTAGTTCTCCCTCATCTGGGTTGAAACCCAGTGAATGGCGACAGACCCAGGATCAGTATTTGAGGGCAGTGTCCAGCCAGTGCCTACTGATTTGGCAGTTGAAATGCAGTCTGATGCTTAGTCTCAGAACTCAATTTTCTCCTCGAAAGGGAAACACAAATAAATTCCTTTCAATCAGCCAAGGGTTACTTTGAGGCTCATTTGGAAGGAATGTTATTGAAACTTAAAGTAACATTATTCAAAAGGTGAAATATGCTTTCCTAAGCTTGATTTTCTCTCCGCTTTCCTTTGATATACTCTGGGGTAATCCAGGCGGAGTTTTGATGAAGACAAATTTTCCAACTTTCTACTTTAGAAGTACAGAATAGATTCTCTGTTCAAGTAAACTATGAGTTTTTTTTGATTACGTAAGATACTGAGGTAGGCTACTGGATGTGTCATCCATGATTTCTGGGCTTGAGTTAGCTTGTCTCAGACAAGTTGTCTGTGTTGGATGAGAGTACAGAGAGAGTCTGAACCTAGGCAGTAGAGTTCTGGTGAGAGGCTGATGATACTTAGAGGAGTATCGCCCAATAGTTAAGATGCCTTTCTCTCTCCATCTCCTCTGGCTCCCTCTGTCTCTCTCTGTCTCCCTCTCTTCTATCTGTCTCTCCCTCCCCCCTCCCTCTGTTGGCCTCTATCTTTCTCTGGAAGTGCTCTGGGGAAAAGGTCCTGAGTTCAGCTCCTCTGAAAGGGGATCCAAACCGTCTGCTAATGAGAACGCCAAGCCTAACAGGGACTGACAGCTCTTGTGAGTGACGACTGTGTATGCGTGTTTATGAGTGTCTGTGTGTGTGTTTGGGGAGGGTTGGGATGGGTGGGGGTGCTGGGGTTGGGGGGATGGCGTCCAGCCGTGGCAAATATCTGTGTGCATTTCTTTGGGGAGGCAAAGAGCCGTGGTTCACTTATTTTGACACACAGTACAGTACACCCACGTGTATACACACGGACTGCTAACATCTTCAACTCAGACAGGAATGAATGAGATATAGCAGCTTAATAAGAAGGGTTTGAATAATTCTGGCCAATAGTTTTGAAAGTGGTGCTCACAAGTCAAAATGGCTGCCCATTTTTTGTGTACTACGTCATCCAATTTGTGTGATATGTTACAAATACAATTTGTGCAATATGTTACGAATTTGTTATGCTTAAGATCCCGGAGTGCACCTTTTATAGCCAACCTCCATCCAATCCTAGTTCCAACATTGCTCCAACCACTATCATCCCACTCCACCCTGTCTATCTACCCAGAGATCAAAAGCAGATGGGTGAGAATGGAACGGGGGAGGGAGGGAGGGAGGGAGGGAGGGAGGGAGGGAGGGAGGGAGGGAGGGAGGGAGGGAGGGAGGGAGGGAGAAAGGTCAGGCAGGGAGTGAGGGAACAGTCAGCCAGTCTCAGATGAAAGGAATCCCCCCCAATCCTCTCAATGATAAACATGTGTCTCTGTCACCGTCCGTCCTCCAGTCTGATGATGCACGCCTCACAGGCGCTGTGTGTCCGACACACTGACGCTCCACACCAACACCTCTCCCTATCCACTTGGCCCCAGGAGCCACCACAGCACTAACCAAGGCATCTAACAACTTAACTCATCCCTCGATTTCCCTTCACCGCTAGACACCATGCCTCCTCTCCTCCTCTCCTCCACTATTTGCTGCTCACAGGCATGGTGTCATACTGAATACCAGACGTTTAGGGATCTCTCTCTGCAGCACTGTGTGTGTAACAGCAAATTAGGATCTCTGGTTGAAGGGGAGCAAGGGCTTTAAATACGAGGTTCCCCCTGGAGATGGTGGTTTAGAGTGGGGCTCTATGGTAGTCTGTTGACATGGCTGTTCCTGGCCCCTCTCCATGGGCAACTGGCGGGCCTAAAATGAACCAGGAAAAGTGGAGGGGGGAGAGGGGGTAGAGAAAGATGAGAGAGGGAGGGAGGGAGGGAGGGAGGGAGGGAGGGAGGGAGGGAGGGAGGGAGGGAGGGAGGGAGGGAGGGAGGGAGGCGTTCTCTCTGAACCTTTAGAGGAGAAATATGGGTAAACATTCTGATGCTTGTTGCTGTTGTTCTGGCAGAAAAGGCCTCTGCGCTGCCTTAACAACAAACATTGTGTTTTTGGGTATGTGTGTGTGTTTTATGTACGCAGTTGTGTTGTGTCTTTATGTTATGTTAACTCACGTGGTTGTGGTGATGAGGATACTTATTTGTGGGAGGATACAGCAGTGTTGGAGCGCAGATTCCCCCCTCTGCCCCCCTCCTCTCCTGGCCCGGCGTTGTAAAAGGACCCAGCATTTCATGTGAGCTCCAGCAAACATGGTTGTTTAACAGCTGTGGTCAACACGGCTGTGTGACGGGGCATGGCTGTGTGTATGTGGCATGGCTGTGTCATTAATGCTATACAGACCGCCGGTGTGCAGCCACGACAACCACCGCCACTTACCCACACTGAGCCTGGGACACTCACACACACACATTCACAAAAGCATGTTGCTGACACAGACACACACACACACACACACACACACACACACACACACACACACACACACACACACACACACACACACACACACACACACACACACACACACACACACACACACACACACACACACACACACACACACACACACACACACAAGCCTGAAGAAGGCACTGCATGCCGAAATGTTGGTTGTTACACCCATTAAATGTTTGGGAGCATTATTAGAGTGTACAACTTTATTTATTTACACACACACACACACACACACACACACACACACACACACACACACACACACACACACACACACACACACACACACACACACACACACACACACACACACACACACACACACACACACAAAGAAACACACACACACACATGCACACACAAACACATGCACAGTAAAGACAGTCACACACATTCATAGACTCACAGACTCTGGGTTATGGTTAAGGTTAGGGTTAGGAGTTAGGTTAAAGGGTTAAGGTTAGGGTTAGGAGTTAGGTTAAAGGGTTAAGGTTAGGGTTAGGAGTTAGGTTAAAGGGTTAAGGTTAGGGTTTGGAGTTAGGTTAAAGGGTTAAGGTTAGGGTTAGGAGTTAGGTTAAAGGGTCAAGGTTAGGGTTAGGGGAAGGGTTAGGTAGCATGCAAATAGTTGCAAAGTAGTTCAAAAGTAGTAAGTAGTTGCTAATTAGCTAAAATGCTAAAGTTGTCTGTAATGAGATTCACACACTCAATGTTTGGGTTGCTAGACTTTCGCGTTATTTACGTTTCTGCCTTAAAACCTCTTAAATGTAACTAAATGTAATCTAAAATGTAATCTAAATAATCCCCAAAAGTAATTATTGATCATGAGAGTGCCATAAACAGTAACTAGTAATGCTGTATACTCCAAGAAAGGATAACATCTCACCTTTCTGGTAAAAATAGTTATGAATTACAAAAGTGTAGTGACATTTGAGGACACAAGCTCAAGTACACAGTACAATTATGAAAAATAATATGAAATATTTTATATAATGTATTTCCTATTCAACAAAACTGTATAAATAAGGCTTAAATGACTTATATTTTACCTAAATATAGCACAATACATTTATAAAACTTCTAACTATAAGATTTCAACTTCCTTATAACTGTAAAATACATACTTGTATATTTAGTGTTAGAGAAAATGTACATATTTTCTAAAGTTCTCGCTTGATCAAAACCTATGCCCCCACCGCTGTGAACATCTCACAGAGCTCTTGCTTGGCTTCCTAAACTTGTTAGTAACTCGCCTTTCATCTATATTAATATTGTCCAGCTATGACAAACAAAAAGTGTTTTTTGTTTAAAATCGCTGAATTATTTTAAATTACTGGCTATACATCGATCTCTGAATGCGCTACATCGACGAAACCACGCTCTCCTGCTGCGTTACGATGTAAGGATTCCAGCAGTGGCATGTATACCATTGATGCCAAGGGAAGCCAGACTTCCCAAAAAGATTTACCAAGAAAAAAACATACTAAATAATTTATCTTTCGTCTCTGTGTTTCACACATTTCCTTCAATTCGCAAGAGGCTGAATACATCTCCCTGGAGAAAGTATCAGAGCGAATGAAACAGCACCCCTCTGTCTCAGTATGTGTAGCGTATCTATCTGATGCTGTCTGGTCAGAAAGAGTATGACATTGTTGCCGCCCGTAGCCTTGAATGCAAGGGAAGCCAGCGAGCATTTGGACTCCCTTGATTTAAAAAAAATTATAATAATAGCCAATCAGCGTTGAGCTAAACTGAGTGAGCTCAGCTGTGAATGGTCCTGGCACACCCCCAAAAAAGTGTCAAGGGAAGACAGTTTGGATTTGGCTTCAGGCCAATCAAATCACAAGCCAAACATCATTATTGACAGAAGAAAACTTGAATTGTTGCATCTCGTTGTGTTGATGTCATCTAGCGGTTAGCTAGCTAGCTAAAATCGTCCCTTTACAAAATTAGCTACGGATGGAGATTGAGCTTTGGACTTGTGGTTTAACTTAATTATCCATACTGGCCAATGATTATAATGGTGATTCTGATTCAACCATAAATTCATTCATTGTTGTGCCCCTGGCCTGAGAGGATGGAAGTTCAATATGAAGCTAGATGTAATATGCTAACGTTAACTAGCTGGCCTGGTGCATCATTGCCCATAAAAGCAAGTTAGGCTAGTGAGCAAGTATTTTATCCAGGTAGCCTAGGACAACAAAAAATAAAAGTATGTACTGTATGACAGAGTCATAGACCGTTTAGGCAACATGGAAGAGGAGGATGGCATTAGTGTTTCTCTACAAGTAGGGTGAGTCAAGATGTTTTTCTACTTGCACGAATGCGCATAGAAATCAGTAACATGGACAGCCACATCATATTTAGCTTACATTGATTGAACTAAATAGTTTTTGGTATCTTTTAGTTGTTACTGTATTAGACTAAGAAGGTGATTAGATGATGTTGAAATGGTGCTGGAATAGTGGAGGCAGCTCCTGTTTTCTTTGCTACTTGCGGTAACTCTCTGTGGTTCTAAATCAATAGTTGTTTAGTCCGAAAATGTCGGAAACATTACCTTGCTTGACCATGCTGTTGGTCGTGTAATTGTTTGTAACATACAATATGTTTTGTCGACTTCACCAGACTGTTGTTGCTCTCCGGTTTTGTAATGAAACAAATGTGTGGTTGAATTTATTCTGCCACTGTGTCTTCTTATTGTCTCAGCATGAGGCCTATATATCACGGTGTCAAGGCATATGAACTAACAGGTTATAAAGCAAACAACACACTTATCACAACACATAGGTTGTAATATGGATTTTTTTATGCATTGGCTTCCCATGTGATTTTACCCATGCTACTGGATTCCAGGCAGTGGCTGTGATGTAGGGTTCAAAAAGGAGTTGATGGACAGACGGAAGAGCGAATAAAATGGTAGATGGGACATCCCAGCTTCAAGTGCTGTTAAATTTCACATCCGGCTTCACACAGGCAGAAGAGACATACTCCTGTGTCTGTGAGAATCGGGGCTACCGCTCAATGTAAGCCATATGTTGGTCGGAACCATGATTGTCCCCAAAACAGGGGAATTTACATCTTTAAAGGAATACTTTGGGATTTTGGCAATGAGCAGGGGTGTAGTGACATTATTTAAGGTGAGGGAGCGTTTTTGTTTTTTTACATAACATAATAATGTCCTCAATCAATGTTTGTACCGACAGATGTGGCCAATTGAATAGCCTGTAATGATAGAATATGCATAAAATGCATTTTCCAATTGCAACATTAGCCTATGCCCACACATACAGTGGCTTGCGAAAGTATTCACCCCCCTTGGCATTTTTCCTGTTTTGTTGCCTTTACAACCTGGAATTAAACTAGATTTTTGGGGGGTTTGTATCATTTGATTTACACAACATGCCTACCACTTTGAAGATGCAAAATATTTTGTATTGTGAAACAAACAAGAAATAACACAAAAAACAGAAAACTTGAGCGTGCATAACTATTCAGCCCCCCGAAGTCAATACTTTGTAGAGACACCTTTTGCAGCAATTACAGCTGCAAGTCTCTTGGGGTATGTCTCTATAAGCTTGGCACATCTAGCCACTGGGATTTATGCCCATTCTTCAAGGCAAAACTGCTCCTGCTCCTTTAAGTCGGATGGGTTCCGCTGGTGTACAGCAATCTTTAAGTCATACCACAGATTCTCAATTGGATTGAGGTCTGGGCTTTGACTAGGCCATTCCAAGACATTTAAATGTTTCCCCTTAAACCACTCAAGTGTTGCTTTAGCAGTATGCTTAGGGTCATTGTCCTGCTGGAAGGTGAACCTCCGTCCCAATCTCAAATCTCTGGAAGACTGAAACAAGTTTCCCTCAAGAATTTCCCTGTATTTAGCGCCATCCATCATTCCTTCAGTTCTGACCAGTTTCCCAGTCCCTGCCGATGAAAAACATTCCCACAGCTTGATGCTGCCACCACCATGCTTCACTGTGGGGATGGTGTTCTCAGGGTGATGAGAGGTGTTGGGTTTGTGCAAGACATAGCGTTTTCCTGATTGGCCAAAAAGCTACATTTTAGTCTCATCTGACCAGAGTGCCTTCTTCCATATGTTTGGGGAGTCTCCCACATGCCTTTTGGCAAACACCAAACGTGTTTGCTTATTTTATTCTTAAGCAATGGCTTTTTTCTGGCCACTCTTCCGTAAAGCCCAGCTTTGTGGAGTGTACGGCTTGAAGTGGTCCTATGGACAGATACTCCAATCTCCGCTGTGGAGCTTTGCAGCTCCTTCAGGGTTATCTTTGGTCTCTTTGTTGCCTCTCTGATTAATGCTCTCCTTGACTGATCCGTGAGTTTTGGTAGGCGGCCCTCTCTTGGCAGGTTTGTTGTGGTGCCATATTCTTTCCATTTTTCAATATTGGATTTAATGGTGCTCAGTGGGATGTTCAAAGTTTCAGATATTTTTTTATAACCCAACCCTGATCTGTACTTCTCCACAACTTTGTTCCTGACCTGTTTGGAGAGCTCCTTGGTCTTCATGGTGCCACTTGCTAGTTGGTGCCCCTTGCTTAGTGGTGTTGCAGACTCTGGGGCTTTTCGGAACAGGTGTATATACTGTATACTGAGATCATGTGACACTTAGATTGCACACAGGTGGACTTTATTTAACTAATAATGTGACTTCTGAAGGTAATTGGTTGCAACAGATCTTATTTAGGGGCTTCATAGCAAAGAGGGTGAATACATATGCACGCACCACTTTTCCGTTTTTAATTTTTTTTAATTTTTTGAAGCAAGTTCTTTTTTTCTTTTCACTTCACCAATTTGGACTATTTTGTGTATGTTCATCACATAAAATCCAAATAAAAGTCAATTTAAATTACAGGTTGTAATGCAACAAAAAATGTCAAGGTGGATGAATACTTTTGCAAGGCACTGTCTTGTCGAAAGAAAATGTTATATTTTTTATAACCTCAACCACCAAGTTGGGCATAGGCTACCTAATTTAAAAATAGGTAATCCTCACTGTCAATCGTGAATGATAATTCTTCACATTTTACCGGTAAAAGTTGGAGACTGCAACTCCATGCCGATTGTTTGATTGATCTCAATCAGTTTCATGAGGATATGCATTTAGAGCTTCTTGAATAACTATTTTGTGAGCGAATTAGAACAGATGGTGTTAAGGTATTAGCCTTTCTTGTATTTTGTTTCAATCAAAGCATACAGTGCATTCGGAAAGTATTCAGACCCCTTCACTTTTCCTACATTTTGTTACGTTACAGCCTTATTCCAAAATGGATTAAATTAAATAAAAATCCTCATCAATCTAAACACAATACCCCATAATGACAAAGCGAAAACAGGTTTTTAGAAATGTTTGAGAATTTATGAAATTTTTTAAACAGAAATTACTTATTTACATAAGTATTTAGACCCTTTGCTATGAGACTCGAAATTGAGCTCAGGTGCATCCTGTTTCCATTGATCATCCTTGAGATGTTTCTACAACTTGATTGGAGTCCGCCTGTGGTAAATTCAATTGATTCGAAGGAATTGTCCGTAGAGCTCCGAGACAGGATTGTGTCGAGGAACAGATCTGGGGAAGGGTACAAAACAATGTCTGCAGCATTGAAGATCCCCAAGAACACAGTGGCCTCTATCATTCTTAAATGTAAGAAGTTTGGAACCACAAAGACTCTTCCTAGAGCTGGTCGCCCAGCCAAACTGAGCAATCGGGGGAGAAGGGCCTTTTTCAGGGAGGTGATCAAGAACTCGATGGTCACTCTGACAGAGCTCCAGAGTTCCTCTGTGAAAATCAGAGAACCTTCCAGAAGGACAACCATCTCCACAGCACTCCACCAATCGCGCCTTAATGGTGGAGTGGCCAGATGGAAGCCACTCCTCAGTAAAATTCACATGACAGCAAGCTTGGAGTTTGCCAAAAGGCACCTTAAGACTCTCAGTCCATGAGAAACAAGATTCTCTGGTCTGATGAAACCAAGATTGAACTCTTTGCCTGATTGCCAAGCGTCACCTCTGGAGGAAACCTGGCACCATCCCTACGGTGAAGCATGGGGGTGGCAGCATCATGCTGTGGGGATGTTTGTCAGCGGCAGGGCCTGTGAGACTAGTCAGGATCAAGGGAAAGATGAAAGGAGAAAAGTACAGAGAGATCCTTGATGAAAACCTGCTCCAGAGTGCTCAGGACCTCGGACTGGGGACAGGACAACGACCCTAAGCACACAGCCAAGACAGCACAGGAGTGGCTTCAGGACAAGTCCCTGAATGTCCTTGAGTGGCACAACCAGAGCCCGGACTAGAACCCAATCGAACATCTCTGGAGAGACCTGAAAATAGCTGTGCAGCGACGCTCCCCATCCAACCTGACAGAGCTTGAGAGGATCTGCAGAGAAGAATGGGAGAAACTCTCCAAATACAGGTGTAGCGTCATACTCAAGAACACTCAAGGCTGTAATTGCTGCCAATGGGGCTTCAACAAACTACTTAGTAAAGGGTCTGAATACTTATGTAAATGTGATATTTAAGTTTTTTATTTTTAACACATTTGCAAACATTTCTAAAAACCAGTTTTTGCTATGTCATTATGGGGTTTTGTGTGTAGATTAATGGGGGGAAAAAAACTATTTAATCCATTTCAGAATAAGGCTGTAACGTAACAAAATGTGGAAAAGCTGAAGGGGTCTGAATACTTTCCGACTGCACTGTACATCCTGCCTAGTGGTGCGTTCTGTTGAGTTTTGCCTAATTAGAATTTTTGGGGGACTATTCAGCTTCAGCTAACCATCCTAACGTCTCATTAGAAATGAGGAGGTGTTTTTTGTGTAACAGGAACTTTATAGGCCTACTATGCTATGGTATTATATTTGCTTCTGTTATGTGAAATGCAAATTAATCATTCCGTAATGTTGCGAGACACTGATTCAGCTTTGATCTAACTTTACTAAACAAGCACCATTGTGAGAAGTGATAACCTTCTATTTGTAATAATAATAACAACGTGATGATTATGACCATTAGGCAACAGATCTTAATGAGATGTCATTTTAAGCGATTGGAGAGCCGTTCGTGGTGCTGAAAGGACAGCGCCACTGTGCCAGGATTTCGCAGTGATGTTAAAGAACTTGTGGTGTTGAAGAATAGCTGAAAGATGGCGCTGCCATTCGGCCAATCCACAGACAAACAACAATCATTTGCAGTAGGCCTATAGCGGTTTACCGTGCCTTCAGAAAGTATTCACACCCCTTGACTTTTTCCACATTGTGTTGTGTTACGGTCGCCTGAATTGAAAATGGATTAAATTGAGATGTTGTATCACTGGCCTACACACAATACCCCATAATGTAAAAGTGGAATTATGTTTTTAAGAAATGTTTATAAATTATTTAAAACTGAAAAGCTGAAATGTCTAGAGTCAATAAGTATTCAACATCTTTGTTATGGCAAGCCTAAATAAGTTTGGGGTATAAATTTGCTTAACAAGTCATACACTACATGACTAAATGTATGTGGACACCTACTCGTCGCACATCTCTTTCCAAAATCATGATCATTAATATGGAGTTGGTCCCCCCTTTGCTGCTATAACAGCCACTCTTCTGGGAAGGCTTTCCACTAGATGTTGTAACATTGCTGCGGGGACTTGCTTCCATTCAGCCACAAGAGCATTAGTGAGATCGGGCACTGATGTTGGGCGATTAGGCTTGGCTCGCAGTCGGCGTTCCTATTCATCCCAAAGGTGTTCAATGGGGTTGAGGTCAGGGCTCTGTGCAGGCCAGTCAAGTTCTTCCACACAGATCTCAACAAACCATTTTTGTCTGGACCTCACTTTGTGCACGGGGGCATTGTCATGCTGAAACAGGAAAGGGCCTTCCCCAAATCTGTTGCCACAAAGTTAGAAGCACAGCATTGTCTAGAATGTCATTGTATGCTGTAGCGTTAAGATTTCCCTTTACTGGAACTAAGGGGCCTAGTCTGAACCATGAAAAACAGCCCCAGTGTCACGGCCGTCAAAGGAAGTGGACCAAGGTGCAGCGTGTTGAGCGTACATTTTCTTTTATTTGTTAAAATGTCGCCAACAAAACAATAAATAACAAAAACGACCATAAGTGCCACTAACAAAGTCAACTACCCACAACGAAAGGAGGGAAAAAGGGCTACCTAAGTATGGTTCCCAATCAGAGACAACGATAGACAGCTGTCCCTGATTGAGAACCATACCCGACCAAAACATAGAAACACAAAATCATAGAAAACATAACATAGAATGCCCACCCCAAATCACGCCCAGCAGGGAATGTGGTGAGATAGAGACGAGGAGGAGGGTTGGTAAAAAGACAAGGCCACCGTCAACTCCACAACAGCAGTACACAGTACATTACACACACCACACGCAGCCATGTATTCTATACCCGAGAATAGAGGGATCTCTTCCTTTACAACAACACTGAAATAAACAGCTTTAGAAACGGACCGTGGATGATGGGAAATTGCTTCCTCTATGGTGAGACCCTGGCCTATTAGAGGGAGCGGTGTGAGAGGGTGTGGTTGTAGAGAGAGGGTGAAGGGGGGGTGGGGGCGAGAGCTCAGGCCCCATGGTCAGCCCAGGCAGACAGTAGAGCTGCAGTCTCAGCTCTCAGGCACAGATCTGAGGAGAGATAGCATCACGGTCAGGACAGGGTCAGAGTGGGGTGAGTGAGGTGAGGGTGAGAGGAGGGGGTGTAGGAGGAGGGTATGTGTGTAGGGAGTGTATGGAGGGTGTTTGTGCTCTAACAGCACCCTTTCCTCCCCCCAGCTCCCCCTCAGACCCAGAGGTGACACAGCAGCCAGATGCACCATGGGGGCCAGACTGAGTCCCTTCTCAGGACCCACAATGCAATAGTAAAGAACAGTAAAGAATAGGATATACTGTGGTAGTACACGCTGATTCACATGATCCTAGCAGCAAGGGGTCATTGCTTCTCTATAGCTAACTGTTTGTTAAACAAGAACAAGAGGTCCACTGTAGCTTCAGTATGGTGAAATAGGAAACCACACTCCATATGTGCATCATCAAACCTACTCATATGTAGGCACACTTGAAAGCTTGTGTGTCTCTACTCCATGGGTACAACCCTGTGTGGTGCAGAAACACAATACCAATTTTCCACTTGAGTCTCATGACTCAATCCCTAAAGGACACCTCCCTCCCTACCGTGAGTAATTGCCTCGTTTGTTAAAGTATCGGTTTCCTTACACTCCCTCCAGCCTCTCTATAGCTCCCACATTTAGAGGCATCCTGCCTGGAAATGTGTGGACCACCTATCAGAAAAAAACCTATATGCTGTGATGCTGCCCAGTGCAGGGTCTGTGTCTGGGTGACTGACTCTGACTGCCCCGGTCTATGGAGACTTCTCTGTTTTAGGGACAGAAGGAGGAACAGGACTCTCCATTCTAAAGCAGGAAGGGAACGACTCATTTGATGCAATCAGCAGAAACCAGACAGCCCAACTTTACTCATAGGTTTACTATTGTACACACAGAAGGTCTGGGTCCAGAACAGGTAACCCTACCCCAGAATCCCCAGAACACTACCCTACAATTACCACTCTGCCATGTTTATATTGTTAAGGAGAACAGTTATGACACTTTGTTTGGCCACTTAACCAACAACAGGAATGGATGTGGTTGAATTCTGTAGTTCGAAAATACAAGGGAGATACTAGTCCAGCCTCTACTGTTGTCTGTGCATTCATCTTTACTGTACTGTACTCTTCAGTGAATGGTTTCAGAACGGAGAACTCTGCCCTACTACAGAGGAGTTCCAATCTTGCTTACATCGCCTGTCTTTCTCTGCTTTTCCCCTCATTTGTAGACTTGGGGGATGATTAGTGGGCCATTTAAAACCACAATCCTGTGATTTGTTGGTCACCCTGACCACAGCTCCTCAGCGCTACACCACGTCTGCCCTTGAGCCCAGCAGGCTTTGTGTTTAAGCTGCTACTCTTACACGGGCTGCTCCCATGCACCACTTCTCCCTGTCAAGAGCTCCGCTCAGCTGTGGTCCAAACCAAATGTTTTTCCAAATAGAAGGGGAGTGCTAAAACTATTACTAATCTCAATCATAGTCATCATCATATTTCTGCATAGTGAGCAGTTTCTTCCCCGTGGCCGTGGTGGCTGGCTTTCAGGCTGTGGGAGGTTATGGAAGCGGGGAGGGAGGGAGTGTTTGGCTGATGCAGGGGCAGCATTGATGGAGAGAGGCAGCAGGGGGAAGTTGGGGTGTTGGGGGCAGTGCTGGTGGCAACATTTACCGAACTGTGGCTCTGTTGTGGGGAGCCAGACAGACACCAGAGCTGCTTTAGCTCATGTCTCAAGAAGGGAAGCGAGGGACAGAGCAGAGCAGAGAGGGACAGAGCATAGCAGAGAGGGACAGAGCAGAGAGGGACAGAGCTGAGCAGAGAGGGACAGAGCAGAGAGGGACAGAGCCGAGCAGAGAGGGACAGAGCAGAGAGGGACAGAGCAGAGAGGGACAGAGCTGAGCAGAGGGACAGAGCAGAGAGGGACAGAGCCAAGCAAAGAGGGACAGAGCAGAGAGGGACAGAGCAGAGCAGAGAGGGACAGAGCAGAGTAGAGAGGGACAGAGCAGAGAGGGACAGAGCAGAGAGGGACAGATCAGAGCAGAGAGGGACAGAGCAGAGAGGGACAGAGCAGAGAGGGACAGAGCAGAGCAGAGAGGGACAGACCAGAGCAGAGAGGGACAGACCAGAGCAGAGCAGAGACTGACAGAGCAGAGAGGGACAGAGCAGAGCTGAGAGGGACAGAGCAGAGCAGAGAGGGACAGAGCAGAGAGGGACAGATCAGAGAGGGACAGAGCAGAGCAGAGGGACAGAGCAGAGCAGAGCAGAGCAGAGAGGGACAGAGCAGAGCAGAGAGGGACAGACCAGAGCAGAGCAGAGAGGGACAGAGCAGAGCAGAAAGGGATAGAGCAGAGCAGAGAGGGACAGACCAGAGCAGAGAGGGACAGACCAGAGCAGAGAGGGACAGAGCAGAGCAGAGAGGGACAGAGCAGAGCAGAGAGGGACAGAGCAGACAGAGACAGAGCAGAGCAGAGAGGGACAGATCAGAGCAGAAAGGGACAGAGCAGAGCAGTGGAGAGCAGGGTAGTGTTTACGCCTCTCTGTTATCATCCCTTTTCCAAAGCCTGCATGCACCACCTCACCCAGATGCATGTACTCAGCGAGCCAGACAAAACAACAAACAAACATAACAGAACATGAGGTTCACACACCCTCTCCCCGCGTCCACACAAAACATGAGAAGGAATAAACCTTCTCGTAAATAAATGAGAGAGATTACATAAACATTCTAAATCTTGGACAACGCTCAAATCAACACAACCCAGAGCCTAACTAAAGAGTCATGAAATAATTATAGGCTTATGAGAGTAGTAAAAGGCCCCAGCTCTGATATGACATCCAGCTCTGTTCTCACCAATGGCCAGCACTGTCTTACCCATTTTACCCCCCAGCAGCCACCATTACCACCACCAACATACAGTACAGTAACCCTTACTGTTAATCGCTATTATTATTCATCTACTACAGTATGCCCATAGGACACCTGTCCTGATAAGTGTTAATGCACCAATCAGACCCATGGAGTTATGACTGTGTTATTATCATGAATGTGGTTGCTGCCCAATATGACTGACTCTACTCCCATTGTTTCCTTTTCAAACAGGCCTAAAGGGATCTGGGATACAAGTGTCTCTCTTATAGTGGATCCTTTTGGAGAGCTTTGTGTTTAGGTTAGGTCTAAGGGGCTAGGGCCCTGTGTATTGTCAGGGTGTGAAGGTTATATATGGTGAGAACTGTATCTAGGCTAGGTGTAACAGAGGGTAGAGGATTAGAAGAGCTGTTGATTCTACAGTACTGTAGGTTTAGGGTTTGGGCATGGGGGACGAGTTGTCCACTAATTAGGACCAGCAGTAAACAGGGAGCCTCTCTCTCACTGCCAGCCTGTTGGATAAGTCATCTCTCTCTCTCAATTCTCCCTCTCCCTCTCTCTTTCTTCCTGTCATCTCTGTCTGTCTGTTTCTCTCTCCCTCTGATCATTCTCCATCGCTCCCTCAGTTTTTTCATTTTTTCTGTTCATCATGCAGATTGGGTTGGCTTGGCTCCCTGTCATGGATTGGCCAGTGGTGAAGGTGGGGTTATTGGGGGGTTGTAGAGGTGTTGGCAGAGAATGTTGGGGGGGAAAGGGGTAGTCAGGAAGTGGAAAGAGAAGGCTCAAGTGTACCCTTGTTAATGTAGATTAAAGAATAAAAGGCTTCAGACTGGCTGTTACTTCATCTGCTTTCAATTCACACTCTCTGCTTCCAAGGTACTTTTGGACAGGCCTCTGGAGAGACCGAGAGAGAAGGGGAGAGAGGGTTGGAGAGACAGAGAGAGGGAGAGGAGATGCCAGGGGCTAACATGACGTATCCTCTGACCACTGTAGGGGGGGGGGGGGGGGGGGGCTGGTACTGTGTGTGTATACCCTCTGTATGTGTGTATACTCTGTGTGTGTTTGTGTGTGTGTGTGTGTGTCAGGTTTGTGCTTAATTTAGAATTTTGGAACTGACTCCCATTCAACTCATGAATTGAAATTCGAATTGAATTGGACACACCCCACAGGATGTACACTCTTAGAAAAATAGGTGCTACAGTATCTAGAACCAAAAAAGGTTATTCGGCTGTCCCCATAGGAGAACCATTTGAAGAACCTATTTTGGTTCCTGGTAGAACCCTTTCCACAGAAGATTCTACATGGAACCCAAAAGAGTTTTACCAGTAACCAAAAAGGGTTCTCCTATGGGAATAGCCGCAAAACCTTTTTGGAACCCTTTTTTCTAAGAGTGTAGAATTTGAGTTTGAGTGACAGGAAGTAGAATTTATACAGTGCAATTCAAAGACATTCCACTCAGTCATAGAACATGAGAATTTCATTGAATCTGACAGGTCACACTTCCAGATACCAAAGAATATATCACTTTTCTCTGGAAACAATATTTATATACTCTTTTAACCTGAGTGCTTACGCTCTCAGAAAAAAAGGTCCTATCTAGAATCTAAACGAGTTCTTCAGATGTCCCTAAAGGAGAACCCTTTGAAGAACACTTTTTGGTTCCAGGTAGAACCCTTTTGGTTCCAGGTAGAACCCTTTAGGGTTCCATGTCGAACCCTTTCCACAGAGGGTTCTAAATGGATCCTAAAAGGGTTCTACCTGGAACCAAAAAGGGTTCTCATATGGGGACAGCCGAAGAACCCTTTTGGAACCTTTTTTTCTAAGAGTGTAGAATAGCAAATGATATTTCCACCAACCATTCCATTTGTTTGGCTTCTTTTTGAAGGCTTTAGGGTCAACTTGAGGGTTAGACTAAATGTAAGTGATTCATGAAATATAGTAACTTGGAATATTCATATACATTTGTTTTCCTTGATCATTCTTTTCTTTTCAGTTGGTTCATCAATATTTTATATGCATGTATATAGTGACATGTTTAATGTTTTATGTACAATATGTATATTTGTATAGACTACACCTAATATAGAATAGAAGAGGCACTGAATTCCAGTATATTTCCTTTAATTCAAATTCTAATTACAATTCTGTATCAATTCAAGAATTGAACTGGAATTTATGAGGCATTCTCAGTTCAACTCTGAATTGAGCACAACCCTTGTGTGTGTGAGAGTGAGAGGACATGGCTGAACAGCAGGGTTCTCTGACAGGCTGTCCAGTGAGGGGGAATCAACAAATATCCACAAATATTTTTCACCAAGAAAAAAGCAGTTGTGTCTTTTGAAGGACATATGTAGGATCTTAATTTGAGCAAGTTTGCTACAGCAGAAAAATGGTCCTGCAGCAACAGGAAATGTGAATTATTATGTGGACTATAATTAATGGACATTTTTTGTATTAGTTGATACTTTTTTCGTTAGGGCAAATCAAGTGTGACATTTTTAAGTGGAAATTACAAACTTTAGAGGCCTTTTTAAACCTCAAATACACTACAAGATTTCATTGGAAAATTCCTGCAGAAACAGGATGATAAAATTAAGATACGGCATCTGAATTGGGGTTCTTCCCAGCGCTCCCATAGTTGTGAGTGCATGCCGTCGGGCCTGCAGTGGAGAGCTGAGCGGGGTTTGTGCCTCTCTTACACACTCTTTCTCAGACAGCTTGTTCTCATTGGGGAGAGGATTTCTGATCTGTCTTCAACGGATGTGCTGACAGAAGTTTTTTTTTTAATAGTTTTTTTTATTTTTTTTTCAAAATATAATAAAATACATTGAAAATGACAGGGCAGCATGACCCTCAGGCACCCTGTGATTCCCCCTGAAATGCCCTTACACACACAACCCCCCCCCCCCCCCCCACACACACATATACTATCTCTGTGTATTTTTCACTGCCCTCAAGGTACAGCCTCTCCAGATTGACTGTGCTCCGTAAAATTTGACATTTCTCCCTCTGATTTGCCGTGAAATGGTGTGCTTGTCTGGGATTACGCTGCGTTAGTGTTTGGTGTCTGGAGGAGCCGTGACTGAGGGGAGCAGAGCCTGCCCTCTTCCCTTTGGCTGCTGCTGCTCGTTCAGACAGACACCGCACTGTACACTCAGCACACACACTGACTGCACCATAACACACAAACACACACACATTCACTCAAATACACACTGACCACACCATAACACACAAACACACACACACACACACATACACACAAACACACACTGACCACACCATAACACACGAACACACACACATACACACAAACACACACTGACCGCCCATAACACACAAACACACATACACACATACATACAAATACACACTGAACGCACCATAACGCACAACACACACTGACCGCACCATAACACACAAACACACACACACACACACAAATACACACTGACCACACCATAACACACAAACACACACACACAAATACACACTGACCGCACTATAACATACATGCGTGGCACACACACACACACACACACACACACACACACACACACACACACACACACACACACACACACACACACACACACACACACACACACACACACACACACACACACACACACACACACACACACACACATACACACACATGGACACAAGTAATGTAGAAAGGAGTGGGAGCAGAACGCAGGAAGGAGGAAGAGAAGATGAAAGCAAAATAAACAGGGTTCAGACAGACGGTGGTGGGAGGGAGAAGGCAACCAATCAGAGGAAGAAGAAGGAGAGGAGAGGGGAATGAAGAGAGAGGGTGAGTGATGTTGTTGATAACTGTGTGGAGGATCCAGGTCTGTCTGGATGGAGGGGTGAGGAGAGGAGAGGTGGGCTGGTGGAGGGCAATGCAGGGCCAGCTGTGCTCCAGACCTGATCGAAGAGGGGGATGGAGGGATGGGGTGGGCAGGGGAAGAGCACAGAGGCTTTCTCTCCTGCTAACTATAAACACATGGCTTTCGCTCTCTCTACCCCCCTCTGTTTCACTCTTACCCCCCTTCACAAATGGACACACATGCACTACACACAGACATTAACTCATACATAATAGCCTTTCAATCATGCTCCTTTTATATGGAAATGCTGCAATTATTTAAATGCTATACCATGCCATAGTCCTGTACACTACCCAGGCAATATGGAGCAAATTGAGAGAGCCGCTTATCAATCAGTGCAGGCTCCAGTAACGTCAGTCTGAACTGACACAGGCCCAAGATCAGATGTATGAGGCATGAGGACTTCACGTCACACTTCATCTGAGCTGTGTGTGAGAGATGGGCTGTACCTGGCACTGCCTTCACACACACACAGCTCTGGTGACAGGAACCACTCAGCACAACCTCGGAGGAATTAAGTCTTGCAAAGGGACTGGTCCTACTCCCACACTGCTGCTCATATCCCCTGAATCTGCATTAGTTTTCTGACCATGGCACAATTTATCTTCAATCATACACAAGATTATGTGCTACTCTCATGTTTCAGCAGGACCTTAGAACGGGACGTTGCAGAAATACAAATCATTCTTAGGGAATTACACTGTCTAAAGCTATTAAATGTACCAAAGCAGACTGCAAGATAAGAGAAAAGTGGCCCCTTGGTTGGAGCTGTATGTTTTATACATGCAGGAGTCTCCCTGGTCTTTCTGACTAAGGAATGAGTCCACTCATCTGGTTCTGATAGCATCACACATCATAATGGAGGCCGATGAAGCCCATGGGATTCAATAAGATCATTCCCTGGGAAAAGAGGAGCTATATGCAGAATGTGTTGGTGCACACAGTACAGGCCTGTCTGTAGGCTGTGGGCTGCTGGCTGCTGGCTTACACAGGTCAGGTCTTTCTGTGAGCTAACAACGGTACTGCTATGTGCCTCTGCTCCTTTCTCTACACCCCCACCCCTTACCTCAACACCCAGCAGTGCTGAAAGACAGTAAGATTGAGCACTATTTCACCCCTTCCCTTTTTTCTTATTTAATTCCTCCCACTCTGTCTTTCTCTTTTTCTCACACCATTCCTGGGTATTCACAGTGAAGAGGCAGCTGTTCTCCAGCTCAAATGATACTTTATTGTTTTCAAAATGTTCAGGTGGGAAGGAATGGATAAATGGTGTTGTATTTGGGCTGCTAAATCAAACAGCAGGGTTTGTTTGTGGACAAGTGTAAAGAGAGCAGGGTCGATCCCCCCACAAGTTCTTATTTACTGGGCTGGGGGCTAGGGAGAGGGGCTTTGGAGCTAAGGCCAGGGTTTGGACTGAGAGAGATGGGGACTGAAGGAGAGCAGAGTAGAGGCTAGGAGACGGAAAGATTGACCAAGGGAGGAGGTCAGAAAGGAGGGATAAGAGAAAAGGATGAGGAGATTTGTCCCCCGCCAGGCTGAGATGGTCCTGCAGTGTCCATCACCGGAGCCCCTGGGTTGGGAGAGAGAGGGGAGGGAAGAGAGAAGAGAGGGAGGAGGAAGGGGGCGGGAGAGGGGAGGAAAGAGAGAAGAGGGAGGCTTTCTGTAGAAGCTGGGAGCACCAGGCTGCTGCCACTGGGATTGTCCCCAGGTAATCCCTGGATTTCCTGGGCTGAGAGAGACAGAAGGGTGAGAGATAGAGAGATAGGGAAAGTCAAAACCAGAAAGGATGTCTTCAAGGGACAATAGTTTTATCTGGCTGTGTGTGTGTGTGTGTGTGTGTGTGTGTGTGTGTGTGTGTGTGTGTGTGTGTGTGTGTGTGTGTGTGTGTGTGTGTGTGTGTGTGTGTGTGTGTGTGTGTGTGTGTGTGTGTGTGTGTGTGTGTGTGTGTGAGTGTGCTTGCACGTGTAGAATGTGTAAGGGACCCGGCTGTTGCTATTGCCAGATGTGATCAGCTGAAGGCATTGCTTACCTTCGAATAAGCGAAAGTTACACAAAAGAGGCGCCAAAGGGTTGTAAAAATATTTAGGCAATTCTTGGAAGTTGGAAATGCCATTTGAAAGCATTGTTATGTTTTATAGCACTGACAGGTTACAGGGTTTCCTCGAGAAAAGACCATGTATGAGGGATAGCTGATAAAACCGTTGGAGACTATGGTGAAGCTACTACCAGCAGAGATTGTACAGACAACTTTGAAGTGTTCTTGTGCGTCACGATCTCCATTTCCTACACTAATGTTTTCAAGGTGTGTTTCAGACTGGACGTAAAAGATGAGACGGCGTTGCTTTTGAAAGAGCAATAATGACATGGTCAGTATGACATTGAAACAGGCATCAAGCAGACACTATAAAGATATTAGGTGAAAAGAGGAAATGTATGCTATTCAGACTTCTGTGATCAGACAGTAGACGGTGGGAGTTTAGGGGAGTTTAGAGGATTGTGACTTGGTGTCTTTTCATAGGCAGCGTTGCACAGGTTCTCTCAGGCACGCACGCACAAGCATGCACGCACACACATAGCCGCAGGAAGTAGGGGCGCTGAGGGTGCTGTAGCACCCCCTGATAAATCAGAATTAAAGAAAAATATGAATACATAAGTTATTTCACAAAAGCAGTGGCCTGGGCATTTACTAGTCCTGTATTAGCTGACGGATATAGCCGTCTGTACCGCGGGCCAAAAACAACATCTGCACCCTCACCCCCTAACATCTTCCCGCAGCTATGTGCACACACACAGACACGCACACACGCTTCAACGAGATCACACACTCACAAAACCTATAGTATCCCCCGTAGCGGAGCCCCTCAGCAGAGTGTGTGTATGATGATTCCCAACCCTAGTTAACTCTGGATGTTATTACACCCCTGTGGTCCCAGGCCACTATGAATCCCATCCCCTTTGGGCTGAGCCCCGTGCCTTCCCAGCGGAGCCCAGCCGAGCGTGTCCCTGGGTTAGGCTCTGGGGTTTGCTGATGAAACACAACCACCTCTAGGAGCTCCCAGGCAGAGGCAGGCAATGGAGAGGAACAATGCCTTAAGCTGTTTCTCTATGTATCTTGATCAGTGGTGATTAAATATCTGTGAGCAGACTTCTTCAAATACTTCTCAGATCTCTTGCCTGATGCTGGCAGACCTCTCCATGCTTCTCATGCCGCTCATGCACCTGTGCCTATCCAACATTAGACCCAGTGCCCACTTCCAGTAATGATGCCTCCCTACCCTGACCACTCCTCCAGAGGAAATACACCTCCATCTGCATAACACATGCTTCCATTAGAACCTGCCCGTATTTGTTTAACATTCTCTACCTCTCTCTCTCTCTCTTTATTTCACTCTTCCTTTATTTTGTTCTGTCGATGTACTTTGAGAGGGTAGAAGGGTGCACCATTCCTCAGTCTCAGTGGAGAAAAAGAGAGAGAGAGAGAGAGAGATAGAGAGAGAGAGAGAGAGAGAGAGAGAGAGAGAGAGAGAGAGAGAGAGAGAGAGAGAGAGAGAGAGAGAGAGAGAGAGAGAGAGAGAGAGAGAGAGAGAGAGAGAGAGAGAGAGAGAGAGAGAGAGAGAGAGAGAGAGAGAGAGAGAGAGAGAGAGAGAGAGAGAGAGTTTTAACACCTATTTTCAAAAAGTGAATGAGAGAGAAAGAGAGAGAAAGAGAGTTGGGGAGGAAAGGGAGTTAGAGGAGTGAGGTAGTTGACATTTGCGAGCAGTCCAACACCTTGTCAACAGCACCTACTTGTTACATGTTATAACAGCATAAATGTCTCAGAGGGAAAACCAGGAACAAACAGCCAGAGTCTAATACACTTCAAGGTCAATTGCTTCTATGCACACACGTGTTGATAAATGTGTTTTTTTCTGCTCCTTCTCCTTTTTGGAAAAGAATGTTAACGTTCTCTAGTTTTTTTCTATCTCTCTTTCTTTCCACAGACCACTAATGAAATTTTGGAATGCTGACGTTCCAAGACTGTCAGCGTGGAGCACTTTCCAGTTTGGATCTTTATGCAATCTTTACTAAATTATAATTTGAGGTTCTCACGAAGGCGTTGTGATGAGTAACCTGTGTGAAGTGAAGCGTGTTGATAAATCACATGCGATAATCACCACCCACTTCTGCAAGGTACTGTGATGGCCTATGTCAGGGGTCTAACCTGTGACAACCTGTGAGAGAAATCAAATCTAATTAAATACAATTTTATTGGTCACATACACATGGTTAGCAGATGTTAATGCGAGTGTAGGGAAATGCTTGTGCTTCTAGTTCCGACAGTGCAGTATTATCTAACAAGTAATCGAACAAATTCACAACGACTATCTTATACACACAAATGTAAAGGGATGAATAAGAATATGTACACATAAACATATGGATGAGCCATGGCCATGCGGCATAGGTAAGATGCAGTAGATGGTATAGGATACAGTATATACATATGAGATGAGTAATGTAGGGTATGTAAACATTATATTAAGTGGCGTTTTTTAAGTGACGAGTGATACCTTTATTGAATCCATTTATTAAAGTGGCCAGAGATTTGAGTCAGTATGTTGGCAGCAGCTCCTCTGTGTTAGTGGTGGCTGTTTAACAGTCTGATGGCCTTGAGATAGAAGCTGTTATTCAGTTTCTCGGTCCCCGCTTTGATGCACCTGCACTGACCACGCCTTGATGATTTTTTTGGCCTTCCTGTGACATCGGGTGCTCTAGGTGTCCTGGAGGGCAGGTAGTTTGCCCCCGGTGATGCATTGTGCAGACCGCACTACCCTCTGGAGAGCCTTGCGGTTGTGGACGGATCATTTGCCATACCAGGCGGTGATACAGCCCGACAGGATGCTCTCCATTGTGCATCTGTAAAAGTTAGTGAGTGTTTTAGGTGCCAAATTTCTTCAGCCTCCTGAGGTTGAAGAGGCGCTGTTGCGCCTTCTTCGCCACGCTGTCTGTGTGGGTGGACTATTTCAGTTTGTCCGTGATGTGTACGCCGAGGAACTTAAAACTTTCCACCTTCTCCACTACTGTCCCGTTGATGTGGATGGGGGGATGCTCCCTCTGCTGTTTCCTGAAGTTCACAATCATCTCCTTTGTTTTGTTGACGTTGAGTGAGAGGTTATTTTCCTGACACCACATTCTGAGAGCCCTCACCTCCTCCCTGTAGGCTGTCTCGTCGTTGTTGGTAATCAAGCCTACCACTGTAGTGTCATCTGCAAACTTGATGTTTGAGTTGGAGTCGTGCATGGCCACGCAGTTATGCGTGAACAGGGAGTACAGGACAGGGCTGAGAACGCACCCTTGTGGGGCCCCAGTGTTGAGGATCAGCGGGGTGGAGATGTTGTTTCCTACCCTCACCATCTGGGGGCGGCCCGTCAGAAAGTCCAGGACCCAGTTGCACAGGGTGGGGTCGAGACCCAGGGTCTCAAGCTTAATGACGAGTTTGGAGGGTACTATGGTGTTAAATGCTGAGCTGTAGTCAATGAACAGCATTCTTACACAGGTATTCCTCTTGTCCAGATGTGATAGGGCAGTGTGCAGTCTGATGGAGATTGCATCGTCTGTGGACCTATTGGGGCGGTAAGCAGATTGGAGTGGGTCTAGGGTATCAGGTAGGGTGGAGGTGATATGATCCTTGACTAGTCTCTCAAAGCACTTCATGATGACAGAAGTGAGTGCTACGGGGCAATAGTCATTTAGTTCAGTTACCTTTACTTTCTTGGGAATAGGAACAATGGTGGCCATCTAGAAGCATGTGGGCACAGCAGACTGGGATAGGGATTGATTGAATATGTCCGTAAACACACCAACCAGCTGGTCTGCGCATGCTCTGAGGACGCAGCTAGGGATGCCGCCTGGGCCGGCAGCCTTGCGAGGGTTAACACGTTTAAATGTTTTACTCACGTTGGCCACGGAGAAGGAGAGCCCACAGGCTTTTTTCATCTGAAGGACAGCCACTCTGTCTGTCAACACTCACGCACACACGCACACACGCACGCACACACGCACACACACACACACACACACACACACACACACACACACACACACACACACACACACACACACACACACACACACACACACACACACACACACACACACACACACACACACACACACACACCGTTTCGTTCAGTTTGCTTCTTTAAGAAACCTTTTTCAACAGAATTGGGGGAATTAAATACACACCTGAGCACACGCAAACACAGTTCACTTTCATAGCAGCCACTTACAAACAGCATGATCACTTTGCTCGTCCTTTTTGCATCTACGCGCTCTTCTCCTCTCACCTTTTCCCTTTGCTTGTGGTCTTCAGTGCACAACACATCAGATGGCTGTGACCAGGCGAAAAAAACTTTTCAAACCAAACCATCATATCCTAACCACTAACCACTACACACAGCCTTCTTTAAAAAAAATATATAATTATTTCACCTTTATTTAACCAGTTGAGAACAAGTTCTCATTTACAACTGCAACCTGGCCAAGATAAAGCAAAGCAGTGCGACAAAAAACAACAACACAGAGTTACACATGGGATAAACAAAAGTACAGTCAATAACACAATAGAAACATCTATATACAGTGTGTGCAAATGAAGTAAGGAGGTAAGGCAATAAATAGGCCATAGTAGCGAAGTAATTACAATTTAGCAAATTAACACTGGAGTGATAGATGTGCAGATGATGATGTGCAAGTAGAAATACTGGTGTGCAGAAGAGCAAAAAAGTAAATAAAAACAATATGGGGATGAGGTAGGTAGTTGGATGGGCTATTTACAGATGGGCTGTGTACAGCTGCAGCGATCGGTAAGCTGCTCAGATAGCTGATGCATGAAGTTAGTGAGGGAGACATAAGTCTCTAACTTCAGCGATTTTTGCAATTCGTTCCAGTCATTGGCAGCAGAGAACTGGAAGGAAAGGCGGCCAATAGAGGTGTCGGCTTTGGGGATGACCAGTGAGATATGCCTGCTGGTGCGCGTTCTACGGGTGGGTGTTGTTATGGTGACCAGTGAGCTGAGATAAGGCGGAGCTTCACCTAGCAAAGACTTATAGATGACCTGGAGCCAGTGGGTCTGGCGACGAATATGTAGCGAGGGCCAGCCGACGAGAGCATACAGGTCGCAGTGGTGGGTGGTATAAGGGGCTTTGGTGACAAAACGGATGGCACTGTGATAGACTGCATCCAGGTTGCTGAGTAGAGTGTTGGAGGCTATTTTGAAAATGACTTCGCCGAAGTCGAGGATCGGTAGGATAGTCAGTTTTACGAGGGTATGTTTGGCAGCGTGAATGAAGGAGGCTTTGTTGCGAAATAGGAAGCCGATTCTAGATTTAATTTAGGATTGGAGATGCTTAATATGAGTCTGGAAGGAGAGTTTACAGTCTAGCGAGACACTTAGGTATTTGTAGTTGTCCACATATTCTAAGTCAGAACCGTCCAGAGTAGTGATGCTAGTCGTTCGGGCGGGGGCGGGCAGCGATCGGTTGAAGAGCATGCATTTAGTTTGACTAGCGTTTAAGAGCAGATGGAGGCCACGAAAGGAGGGTTGTATGGCATTGAAGCTCGTTTGGAGGTTTGTTAGCACAGTGTCCAAAGAAGGGCCAGATGTACACAGAATGGTGTCGTCTGCGTAGAGGTGGATCAAGGAATCACCAGCAGCAAGAGCGACATCATTGATGTATACAGAGAAAAGAGTCAGCCTGAGAATTTAACCCTGTGGTACCCCCATAGAGACTGCCAGAGGTCAAGACAACAGGCCCTCCGATTTGACACACTGAACTCTATCTGAGAAGTAGTTGGTGAACCAGGCGAGGCAGTCATTTGAGAAACCAAGGCTGTTGAGTCTGCTGATAAGAATACGGTGATTGACAGAGTCGAAAGCCTTGGCCAGGTCGATGAAGATGGCTGCACAGTACTGTCTTTTATCGATGGCGGTTATGATATTGTTTAGTACCTTGAGCGTGGCTGAGGTGCACCCGTGATAAGCACGGAAACCTGATTGCACAGCGGAGTAGGTACGATGGGATTCGAAATGGTCAGTGATCTGTTTGTTAACTTGGCTTTCGAAGACTTTAGAAAGGCAGGGTAGGATGGATATAGGTCTGTAACAGTTTGGGTCTAGAGTGTCACCCCCTTTGAAGAGCGGGATGACCGCGGCAGCTTTCCAATCTTTAGGATCTCAGACGATACATAACATTTAACATTTACGTAATTTAGCAGACGCTCTTATCCAGAGCGACTTACAAATTGGAAAGTTCATACATATTCATCCTGTTCATACAAACCAAAAGCTTCCCTTTACTTAGAAAAGTTCCAGTGTTGGATTGCCATAGCCAGCTAAATAACATAGTAGACTAAACTAGCTGAAATCGCTAGCTAAGTAATTAAAAGTGAAAGAAAAATATATAAAGTGCATTTGGAAGGTATTCAGACCCCTTGACTTTTTCCACATTTTGTTACGTTACAGCCTTATTCTAAAATTGATTAAATCGTTTTTTTCTTCGTCTCATCAATCTACACACAATACCCCATAATGACAAAGCAAAAACAGGTTTTGAGAAATGTTTGCTAATTTATTTAAAAAAATATTACATTACATAAGTATTCAGACCCTTTACTCAGTACTTTGCTGAAGCACCTTTGGCAGCGATTACAGCATAGAGTCTGCTTGGGTATGACGCTACAAGCTTGGCACACTTGTATTTGGGGAGTTCCTCCTATTCTTCTCTGCAGATGCTCTCAAGCTCTGTTAGGTTGGATGGGGAGCGTTGGTGCACAGCTATTTTCAGGTCTCTCCAGAGATGTTCGATCGGGTTCAAGTCCGGGCTCTGGCTGGGCCACTCAAGGACAACCAGAGACTTGTCCCGGAGCCACTTCTGCATTGGCTGTATGCTTAGGGTCATTGTCCTGTTGGAAGGTGAACCTTCACCCCAGTCTGAGGTCCTGAGTGCTCTGGAGCAGGTTTTCACCAAGGATCCCTCTGTACTTTGCTCCTTTCATCTTTGCCTCGATCTTGACTAGTCTCTGAGTCCCTGCCACTGAAAAACATCCCCACAGCAATGCTTCACCGTAGGGATGGTGACAGTTTTCCTCCAGACGTGTTGCTTGGCATTCAGGCCAAAGAGTTCAATCTTGGTTTTATCAGACCAGAGAATCTTGATTCTCATGGTCTGAGAGTCTTTAGGTGCTTTTTGCAAACTCCAAGTAGGCTGTCATGTGTATTTTACTGAGGAGTGGCTTCTATCTGGCCACTACCTTAAAGGCCTGATTGGTGGAGTGCTGCAGAGATGGTTGTCCTTCTGGAAGTTTCTCCCATCTCCACAGAGGAACTCTGTGCCAGAGTGACCATCGGGTTCTTGGTCACCTCCCTGACCAAGCCCCTTCTCCCCTGACTGCTCAGTTATACTGGGCGGCCAGCTCTAGGAAGAGTCTTGGTGGTTCCAAACTTCTTCCAATTACTAATGATGAAGGCCATGGTGTTCTTGGAGACCTTCAATGCTGCAGAAATGTTTTGGTAAACTTCCCCAGATCTGTGCCTCAACACAATTCTGTCTCAGACCTATACGGACAATTCCTTTGACTTCATGGCTTGGTGTTTGCTCTGACATGCACTGTCAACTGTGGGACCTTATAAAGACAGGTGTGTGCCTTTCCAAATCATGTCCAATCAATTGAATTTGCCACAGGTGGACTCCAATCAAGTTGTATAAACATCTCAAGGATGATCAATGGTAAAGGTATTTCTGTTTTTTATTTTTAATACATTTGCTGAAATGTAAAAAAACTAACAGTTTTCATCTTGTCAATATTGCGTGTAGATTGCTGAAGTTATTTTTTTTTTATTTAATCAATTTTAGAATAAGGCTGTAATGTAACAAAATGTGGGAAAAAATGTACGAAGCTCTCTCTTGCTCTTTCTCTTGCTTCTTCAATTAAATGTTTTATAATTTGTTAAAAACTGTTCAACTATTGTCTTTCTCTCTCTTTGAGAGAACTACTCACCACATTTTATCCACTGCAGTGCTAGCTAGCTGTAGCTTATGCTTTCAGTACTAGATTATTTCTCTGATCCTTTGATTGGGTGGACAACATGTCAGTTCATGCTGCAAGAGCTCTGATAGGTTGGAGGTCGTCCTCTGGAAGTTGTCATATTTACTGTGTAAGTCTATGAAAGGGGGTGAGAACCATGAGCCTCCTAGGTTTTGTATTGAAGTCAATGTACCCAGAGGAGGACGGAAGCTAGCTGTCCTCTGCCTACACTACACTATGGTACTACCCTATAGAGTGCTGTTGAGGCTACTGTAGACAATCATTGCAAAACAGTGTTAAAATAAATTATTTGGTGACATTAATATATTTAGTATTGTTTTATCTAAAAAAAAAAGTTTTTATGTTTAACATTTAAAAAAAAAATGAAATTCATTGAGGACAAGGGTCCTCCCCTTCCTCTGCTGAGGAGCCTCCACACACACGCACGCACGCACACACGCATGCACGCACGCACGCACGCACGCACGCACGCACACACACACACACACACACACACACACACACACACACACACACACACACACACACACACACACACACACACACACACACATTCAACACATCACAGCGAAGGCGCTATGGCAACAGCACAGAGATGTGCAGTCTCCGCAGTGTGAGAACAATATTGACTTACCACACCTCACCACTCACAGCCCCCTTTCCAAAAATCCCTCCACCCCCTTCCTCACTCCCTCACTCCTTCCCTCTTCCTCCACCAGGTCCAGTGTGTCTGGTGCAGTTTTCTGTATTTAAGGAAACTCACAGCACTGGCAGCAGTACAGAGGGGCTGGCAGCCCCTACCCCAGCCCGTACCTCAGCCCTCTTTCTACCCAGGGCCTGCTCTGGCATTGCTCTTGGCAGCAGTACAAAGCCCTGGGCAGGCATAGAGCCGTGTGGGTCAAGGGCTTGGGCAACGCCAACGCACATATGTGCCTGAGCTCGACAGGCCTCACCCTCCAACGTGACCCGGCGTGGGGGGAGGGAAAATTAAGACAATAAAGCAAGCAGACGTGAGATAGAAATAAATATATGAGGTATTGTCATTATGGAGCCGGCAGGGGGTCCTGGAGCGGGAATGAAAGCATATTTGCCGTTATGGCCACAGGTTTGATCAAGGCCCATTTTGGGATTACCGCTTTGGCAGGAGGACAGCACGCCACTGCGCTCTCAGCTGAAAATAGATTCTGTGAAATACGTCTAATAAAATAAATAAGATTACTCACCTCTCTCCTTACAGTGTGAGAGGCTGAGTGAGGTCCTGGGGTTGCGTGCGTGCGATTGGGAAAGATGAGAAGAGGTTAGAGAGTGGACTGAGGGAGGCAGGAAGGGAGGAATGAAGAGGGAAAGGGAGAGAGAGGCATCCCTGCTGTCAGCTCTCTAGTGTTTTCTCCCCTCGTTAGAACAGAGGCACCCTATTAAGGCACTGCCTGGAAGACTGGTTAGCAAATACAATGACCTCAGACTACACAGACTAGAGAAAGAGAGAGAGAGAGAGAGAGAGAGAGAGAGAGAGAGAGAGAGAGAGAGAGAGAGAGAGAGAGAGAGAGAGAGGGGGGGGGGGATTAGGGTGTGCTGAGCTCATTATTAAGGTTACTAACAGTTTAAGCAACATTCAATAAGGCAATACAATAAGGCATTTATCAGTTCAATAAGTGATTGCAAAAACATAACATAATTGTGTGAATTATTACATATAACTCAGAGTCCGTTGAATTCGGGATAGATCAGTTGCACAGCTGTATGCCTTAAGCCTACACACAAATCATGCGGATGGGCTGTCGACCATCAGTATTTACCATAGCCATCACTTTTCTTTACTGACCCGGCTGGAGGCAATTAGGAATAAAGGGCTGGATGGAGAAGTAAATAGCGGTGATATACAGTATACATGCATACTGTACATACGTACGTAATCAAGGGTGCAAATCAACTGACCGCACCACCATAGGATATGAATGTGTCAGTGGGCGGAATGTGAGACAGCGTGAAACTCAATCCGCTGTACTCTGAGTAAACCACTCTCTCCCTCGCACCCTCCACCTAGCGCTCCTGTCAGAACACTTATCCCTGATTGACAGCTGGCTGGGGGCTGCCAGGCCAGTCAGAGGTGGGTGCGGGAGTGAGGGGGCGGGAGCTGGGAGAGTTAACCCCTGGTGTCTGGGACAGCTGCAGTGTCGCTGGGCCCGCTGGCTGCTGCACGCCATAAATTATCTCTAAAGAGGGTTTACTTTTTATTTTAATGGGGGCTGTAAATTTACGTTGTTGAGGCCCTGAGAGAGCTATTTTTAAAGGGGCACTCTCTGTCTTTTCAGCTCTCCCTTCTATTTCTCTAAGAGAGGAGAGGGGTGGAGACACTGGAGCTCTGCCATCCGTCTTGTGGTCTTTTTTACCTGCAGCCAGTTTGTACTTGATGGGCAACATTAGGAAACTAATAGAAATAAGCTTCTGTAAACTATACATCATACATTTCCACTACAGTGTGCCTGTACAGTGCAGTATGTGTGTGCTTGTATGCTTGTGTTAGTGTGAGTCATAATACAGGGAGACTTCCAGTAGTGCTGTTATGCTCTCATTGTTCCACACGGTAAAGTCCCTAACAGTTCCTCCCTCCTCCCTCTGCAGGTGCTGTTTGCTCTGAACCAGACCCTGCTGCAGCATGAGAGTGTGAGAGCAGGCAGTCTGCAGGGCTCCTTCACCACAGAGGACCTCATCACACACTATAACTGTGGAGACCTCAGCTCCATCATCTTCAACCATGACACTTCACAGGTACGTCCACTAGGGCTAGAAGACCCAGTGGGGCTAAAGCCGTGTTATTCCATCGTGGTCCTGAAGATACAGGCTTTTGGTCCTGCTCAGCATTAACACACCTTACCATCAAGCCCTGACCTACTATGACCACACACTATGGTTTTGGGGCGGCAGGTGGTTGGAGCGTTGGGCCAGTAACCAAAAGGTTGCTAGATCGAATCCCCAAGCTGACAAGGTAAAAATCTGTCGTTCTGCCCCTGAACAAGGCAGTTAACCCAGTAGGCCGTCATTGTAAATAAGAATTTGTTCTTAACTGACTTGCCTAGTTAAATAAAGATTCAATTAAAAAATTTACAAAATGGTTGTCACACACCATGTACTTTAAATCCTCTATGGTCATACCAACTACAGTATGATCATATTTCAACAGTCAAAAACACTGTACATGTATGTATACAGTGGGGCAAAAAAGTATTTAGTCAGCCACCAATTGTGCAAGTTCTCCCACTTAAAAAGATGAGAGAGGCCTGTAATTTTTATCATAGGTACACTTCAACTATGACAGACAAAATGAGGAAAAGAAATCCAGAAAATCACATTGTAGGATTTTTTATGAATTTATTTGCAAATTATGGTGGAAAATAAGTATTTGGTCACCTACAAACAAGCAAGATTTCTGGCTCTCACAGACCTGTAACTTCTTCTTTAAGAGGCTAAATACTTTTTTGCCCCCCTGTATGTTGTCACACTGATTACACACTCATGGTTATCACCGTTTAGGAGTCTGAACTAGGGTCAATTCAGCATATTACAATCACTTTACCTTCACAGGTGTATTATTAGTTCCAGACAAATGATGCGATAAGACATTATCTTCTATCTCCTTGGCCCCTAAAGACCATGCCTCCTACAGTCGTCTCCATCGTCCATCCACTAAATCAGTCCAGTTAGCCTTGGTTCTTTATATAATAATAACACATAATTAACATTCCATACCACATGCTATAACCATCTAATGGTTGATGGCGGTGCCTGGCCGAGCTGATCTATGGCAGGCCTTATGAACTCTTCCGGAGTAGCAGGTGTTCCCTGATAAATGGATGGTAATCCCCTGCCCCCATGCTCTCCCAGCTCCATCTTCATCTACTGGGGGCCCGATGGGCCGCAGGGGGAGAGGTTAATGCAGACGGCCTCCTCAGTCCCAGCCTCAGCCTATCCACCAGAGAGTGTAGCGCAACTAGGAGGTTCAAAGGGAGCAGGGTTGAGGAGGCCTCGGCCAGGGCCGCGACCAGAAGTGAGGAAGGGAGGAAATATTTCCCTGTCATTTCTCATTTCCTGAGCAGCCAGTATTGAGTGCAGCTAATGGGCCTTCCTGTGATAGGTTATCTGCATGTGGTTACCCCCCCCCCCTTAACCCCCTCCCTTTGACCATTAAACGCTCAAGCGGTCCTCATTCATCAGAGAACCGCTGGGGCCTCCCTCCTCACTCTCTTTACTTTACTTTTCTCTGATTCTCCTTCTCTAGCTCAGTCACTCCCACAGGACTAACCAGTGCTAACCAGAGCAGAGAGAGAGAGAGAGAGAGAGAGGTCAAGAAAGAGACAGGACAAAAGGAGAGAGGGAGGATTTGAGGGAAAGGGTATTTAGAAAGAGGAAGGAGAAAAGTTTTAGAGATAGAGATACAGTATATAGACAAGGAGGGATCATCGCTGTATCAAAGAGAATGGTTCATGTCCCTGGTTACACATGGTGGCATATAGATCAAAGTGTTTGAATACAGTTCTTAGATGTACCATGAAATCCAGGTCTTGAGAGAAAGTAGAAAGACAGACAAAGAGAGAGCGAGAGAGAGAGACAGAGAGAGAGAGAGAGAGAGAGAGAGAGAGAGAGAGAGAGAGAGAGAGAGAGAGAGAGAGAGAGAGAGAGAGAGAGAGAGAGAGAGAGAGAGAGAGAGGAGATTAAGAGACTGAGATCGGAGAGAGAGAGAGTGAGCGAGAGAGAGAGAGCAAGCGAGAGCGAGAGAGTAAGAGATAGAGAGAGAGAGCGAGAGAGAGCAAGCGAGAGCGAGAGAGCAAGAGATAGAGAGAGAGAGCGAGAGAGAGCAAGCGATAGAGATAGAGAGCGAGAGCGTGAGCGAGACAGAAAGCGGAGATTAAGAGACTGTGAGATGGGATGAGAGTGTTTTGGGGGAGCGCGAGATAATTTGTATTTTTTTCATTGGAGGGTGGTTACAGGCACAATATTTACATTTATATAATTTCATATTCCATATATTTTCAATTCATTATTTCATACATTTACCTGTGGACTGCCACTCAGAAGAATAAAAAATTAATAAAAAATAGAACATTACAATAAGTGCATATCTACAAAGTCTTACTTACTTCAGTATAAACAGGGGAAAAAAGCTAAATAAAAAGTGGGCCTCCACCCCAACCCCCCATCCCATTCCCCCAACCTGTCCCCACCCCCAGCCCCCATCCCAGTCCCCCAACCTGTCTCCACCCCAAACCCCTCATCCAATTCCCCTAACCTGTCCTTACACCCAACCCCCCATCCCATTCCCCTTACCTGTCTCCACCCCCAACCCCCCATCCCATTCCCCCAACCTGTCTCCACCCCAAACCCCTCATCCCATTCCCCTAACCTGTCTCCACCCCCAACCCCCCATCCCATTCCCCTTACCTGTCTCCACCCCCAACCCCCATCCCATTCCCCTAACCTGTCTTCACCCCCAACCCATTCCCCCAACCTGTCTCCACCCCCAACCCCTCATCCCATTCCCCTAACCTGTCTTCACCCCCAACCCATTCCCCTAACCTGTCTCCACCGCCAACCCCATCCCATTCCCCTAACCTTTGTGGCTTTCGTCGAGAAGCGTTGTCTTAAAAAAGAGAAACTCCTGGGGATAGGGACTGACAATGCCTCTGTTATGACGGGGATTAACAATGGGGTCCATAAAGTGCTGAAGGAGGAGTATGGCCTCAAATATCTGGTTCTTATTCGCTGTGTGTGCCACTCTCTGCAGCTTGCTCATTTGTAGTTCTAAACATATTTAGGGTGTTTTTTACTCACTTTTTGTCTCTCCTACGATGTTATTCCTCTCTCCTACAGCGTCCGTCACAATTACATGCACATGGCCAATTATGCAAATTAGGTGATGACGTCATTTAGCGACTTCTAGCGACTTTTAGGACAGCCAATAGCTACTTTCCTTACTGAGGAGTTGGCAACACTGTCAGGGCACTAGCGTCCCACCTCGACAACATCCGGTGAAATTGCAGAGCGCGAAATTCAAAATACAAAAATCGTAATATTAAACATTCATGAACATATAAGTGTCTTACATCGTTTAAAAGCATAACTTCTTGTTAATCCAGCCGCATTGTCATATTTCAAAAAGGCTTTAGGTCGAAAGCATACCATGCGATTATCTGAGGACAGCGCCCCACACACAAAAGCATTAAACATTTTCCAAACCAGCAGAGGTGTCACAAAAGTCAGAAATAGCGATAACATAAATCACTTACCTTTGAAGATCTTCCTCTGTTTGCAATCCCAAGGGTCCCAGCTACACAAAAAATGGTTGTTTTGTTCGATAAAGTCCTTCTTTGTATCCCTAAAAAGTCAGTTTAGTTGGCACGTTTGATTCAGTAATCCACCCATTCCACTCGTGCAACGTGCATACAAAGGAATCCCAAAAGTTACCAATAAACTTCGTCCAAACAAGTCAAACAACGTTTCTAATCAATCCTCAGGTACCCTAATGTGTAAATAAACGATAAAATTTAAGACGGAATGTAGTATGTTCAATACCGGAGATAAATAACGAGGTGCAAGACTACAGTCAAAATGAGAGCCACCTTGAAAAAGTCATTTTTTTAAAAACAAGCCTGAAACCCTTTCTAAAGACTGTTGACATCTAGTGGAAGCCATAGGAACGGCAATCTGGGAGGTATTCCTTTGAATCTCCTATAAACAAGCATTTAAATGAGCTGTGACCTCAACAAAAAAAAGAATCCGGATGGATTGTCCTCGGGTTTTTGCCTGGCATATCAGTTCTGTTATACTCACAGCCATTACACTTCAGAGTGTTTTCTAATCTATCTAATTATATGCATATCCTAGCTTCTGGGCCTGAGTAACAGGCAGTTTACTTTGGGCACGTCATTCATCCAAATTTCCTGAATACTGCCCCCTATCCCTAAAAAGTTAAATAGTAACTGTATCCACTGGAGAATTGGGAGAGAGTGAGGTGATTGCTATCTAAGAGTTAACATATTTTTTTGCATCAGTGCTGCCTGCCAAAAAATCTAATCAAAAATCTAAATCAAATCAAATTGTATTCGTCACATGCGCTGAATACAACAGGTGTAAACCTTACAGTGAAATGCTTACTTACAAGCCCTTAACCAACAATGTAGTTTTAAGAAAAAATACGTTTTAAGAAAGTATTTACTAAATAAACTGAAGTAAACAATAAATAAATACAAATAAAAATGAAAAAAATAAGAAAAAAGAAAAATAACAAAGAATTAAAGAGCAACATAAAATAACAGTAGCAAGGGGGTACTGGTCAGAGTCAATGTGCGGGTAGTCAAGGTAATTGAGGTAATATGTACAGTGAGGGAAAAAAGTATTTGATCCCCTGCTGATTTTGTTTGCCCACTGACAAAGAAATGATCCGTCTATAATTTTAATGGTAGGTTTATTTGAACAGTGAGAGACAGAACAACAAAATAAAAATTCAGAAAACCCATGTCAAAAATGTTATAAATTGATTTGCATTTTAATGAGGGAAATAAGTATTTGACCCCCTCTCAATCAGAAAGATTTCTGCCTCCCAGGTGTCTTTTATACAGGTAACGAGCTGTATAAACTCGAAGCACAACCCAACCAAGCCGCACTGCTTCTTAACACAGCGCGCCTCCAACCCGGAAGCCAGCCGCACCAATGTGTCAGAGGAAACACCGTGCACCTGGCCCCCTTGGTTAGCGAGCACTGCGCCCGGCCCGCCACAGGAGTCGCTGGAGCACGATGAGACAAGGATATCCCTACCGGCCAAACCCTCCCTAACCCGGACGACGCTAGCCCAATTGTGCGTCGCCCCACAGACCTCCCGGTCGCGGCCGGCTGCGACAGTGCCTGGGCGCGAACCCAGAGACTCTGGTGGCGCAGCTAGCACTGCGATGCAGTGCTCTAGACCACTGCGCCACCGGGGAGGCACGTAGGTGTTATTTATGTCCAGGTGGGAAAGGGCAGTGTGGAGTGCAATAGACATTGCGTCATCTGTGGATCTGTTGGGGCGGTATGCGAATAAGAGTGGGTCTAGGGTTTCTGGGATAATGGTGTTGATGTGAGCCATGACCAGCCTTTCAAAGCACTTCATGGCTACAGATGTGAGTGTTACGGGTCAGTAGTCATTTAGACAGGTTACCTTGGTGTTCTTGGGCACAGGGCCTAAGGTGGTTTCCTTGAAACATGTTGGTATTACAGACTCGGTCAGGGACAGGTTGATAAAGTCAGTGAAGACACTTACCAGTTGGTCAGCGCATGCTCGGAGTACACGTCCTGGTAATCTGTCTGTGAATGTTGACCTGTTAAAGGTCTTACTCACATCGGCTACGGAGAGCGATTGATTGATTGAGAGATTCAAGGAGCTATCATCTTTCAGTAACATAATAGATGCGAAGCATTGAATATTTATATTCAACCACTTCGAAATGAATGTTGTAACTTTGCCCCAGAAGCATTTAAATTCAGGGTACTCCTCCCACGTCATATAAAGGAATGTGCCTACCTGATTTAGGGGACACAGTGAAAACTTAGGAGTTGAGGCCAATTTCATCGTAAAATGTTTCCTTGGTGTTAAATACAGTCTGTGAACAAACCTAAAATGTATAAATTGATGGTTCAGATTATGGGATGCCAAGGTCATATTTTTCCATATTCTATTATAGTTAAAGGGTTGTTCAGATTCAATTAGATCTGTGGACCATCAGTTTTTAATGGCTAGAGACTATTGATGCTAACAGCGCAGCTCATCACTCACACATACCTATGTAATTAGGTGTTTTTCATGCAGCTGTCCAGTCCTTTTCATCACATTTAGTGCTGCAGCTTAATCAGCAGCCAGGTCACCCATGATACAAGTCAGTATTCAACATCCATCTTATTTTACAACGAAGGCTTACCCCTCCCCTAACCCGAACAACACTGGGCCAATTGTGCGCCGCCCTATGGAACTCCCGATCACAGCTGGTTGTGATACAGCCCGGTATCAAACCAGGGTCTATAGTGACGCCTCTATCACTGAGATGCAGTGCCTTAGACCGCTGCACCACTTGGGAGCCTTAAAATGTTTGAGGACGTCGGGAGATGATGTAGAAAACTGGCCACTAGGGGCAGCAGTGAGCGCTGTTACCTTCAAGTAGGTTTGGGTTTTGCTAGGTGTTGTTGACAGGGATGCAGAGGGGCGTAAGCATCTGCCTCTGAATGTTCCAAAGGTTGCAATTTTGAATCCAGCATTTTAAGCCTATCCCAAACCTTAACCCTTGCCTTAACTATTCAGAGTTAATGCATAACCTTAACTTTTCTGAGTTAATGCCTAAACTTAACCCTAAACTTAAAAATACAGAGTTAAACTTAACCTTAAACAGTTTGAGATGTGACGTTTGCAACAACTTCGAAATTTGACAAACATGGATGAATGTCTAATTCTGACTTGAGACTGTGAGAGCTAGTTGCAATCAGACACAGGCTTTGATCAGCAGCTACAGGTGTCCACATCATACAGTACAGTTCAGGGCCCTCCAGGCAATCAGTCTTCAAAGCCCCAAGAGACAACACACACACACACACACACACACACACACACACACACACACACACACACACACACACACACACACACACACACACACACACACACACACACACACACACACACACACACACACACACACACACACACACACACACACACACACACACACACACACATACACACACACACACACACACATTCCCTCACACACCCCTGTACCCTCTGACCTCTTTTCCTGATAACCCCTTCCTGTCTCTCTCCATCTCTCTCTTCTTTTCCCCTCTCCCCTCGCTCCCTCCATCTCCACTGGGGAGAGTAGCCCTGGTCAGGAAGTGGAGAGGAACTTGTTCCGAACAAACACTTTGACCCCAGAGCTGTAAGAAACTGAACAGGATACTCCCTGAGAGCAGTACAGTGGGGCTCAGGTGCAGTCTGCAGCCTGGCCCTGGTGTGTATGTGTGTGTGCAGCTGTATAATAGAGCAGGATCCTCAGCCTACCCCTGTAAAGGTGGCCCTTGAGGCCCCCCTCTAAACGCCAGACTCCCTCCCACTCCACTCCCATTCCCCCAGGACCTCTAATAATCCCTGCAGATTAACGGCCTGCCTAGCCCTCTGAGCCGGCCAAGAGCTGACTACAGCCAGGACGCTGTCTGCTGTAAATCAATCAAACCGCAATTACACACACACACACACACACACACACACACACACACACACACACACACACACACACACACACACACACACACACACACACACACACACACACACACACACACACACACACACACACACACACACACACACACACACACACACACACACACGTAGGCATGCAAACACACATATACACACATCAGTAGAGTCAGTCCTCTCTCTCTCTCTCTCTCTCTCTCTCTCTCTCTCTCTCTCTCTCTCTCTCTCTCTCTCTCTCTCTCTCTCTCTCTCTCTCTCTCTCTCTCTCTCTGTAGCAGGTAGTCATTTTCCATCAGGCTGTCATGCTACACATGCTGGCAGAAATGTCAGGAACACTTTCTCCTGCCAGGTTGCACACTCACACGAGGCACACGTGTGCCAGGACGTCACTAACACCCTCCTTCTCTCACTCTGTCCTTCTCTCTTTCCTTGTTCTCTCACTCTGTCCCTCTCGCTTTCCTTTTCTATCCCCTTCCCCTCCCTCTCCTGCTCTCTCTTCACCCTTCCCCCTCTCTTACTCTCTCTCTCTCTTTCTTTCTTTCTTTCTTTCTTTCTTTCTTTCTTTCTTTCTTTCTTTCTTTCTTTCTTTCTTTCTTTCTTTCTTTCTCTCTCTCTATCGCTCTCTCTCAGCTCCCTCACTTCATCAACAGTTCCCTACCGGCCCATGAGAGGACCACGGCGCTGCAGATTGACAGCTACTTCCGTCAGGAGCTCATCTACAAACGCAACGAGCGAATGGCACGCCGCATCTCCGCCCTCATCCAGCGAAACCCCTCCCAGACCTTCTTCTTTGCTTTTGGTGCAGGTGAGTGGGGAGGTTTGGGAGGTCATGAGTCCAGGAAACCCTGATCTATGGTCACCTCTACAGATTAAGGGGAGGATTTTGAGATGGTAATCTGAACCTAGATCTGTGCCTATGGGCACTTCAATGGGACCCCATCTCTGGTGCTTACAGAAACTCTGTGTGTCTGTTTTTCACCAGCACTGAAGCTTAGTGTTGGGACAGAGGGAGCTGGAAGTGGCGGCAGGTTGGATGGGGGGACAGTAGTAAATGGTAGATGACCTTTCCTTATGGCCCAGTCAGAGGTGGGTTTTGTCAGCCAGAGCAGAGGAGACAGATGAAGTCAGGAGGCCATGTTCACAGTGCTCCCCTGCACCTCAGCCCTCCCTCAGCTGTCTCCAGCCACCAGTAAAGACTAATGGAGCGTAGAGCTGAGGAGAGGAACTTACAGTGCTACACACCCCACATCTCAGTGGAGGCAAGGAATGCTCACGGTTACAGTTCCGAGTGTGTGTGTGTGTGTGTGTGTGTGTGTGTGTGTGTGTGTGTGTGTGTGTGTGTGTGTGTGTGTGTGTGCGTGCGTGCGTGCGTGCGTGCGTGCGTGCGTGCGTGCGTGCGTGCGTGCGTGCGAGCGTGCGTGCGTGCGTGCGTGCGTGCGTGTGTGTGCGCGACACCAATGTTAATGTGTGTTTATGGTGAACAATTGGTGAGCAATTTTATCTAATTCACATGTTTGAAAGCAAAACTGGAGAAAGAGCAGGACAATAATAGTCTTCAATGGTTCCCAGATCTCTGGCATGTAGAAACATATGTAAAATACACTCACACACGCACACACACCCACACAAAGTTACGCGCATGCACACACACACACAGCTATAGTGCCAATTACCAGCAGTTCCTCCCAAATCCAGAAATGAAGGAACCATGAACTGTTTGTTTCAATTAGCATTCCATGCTGATGCTGCTAATGTTTCCTGAATGGTGCACTGTGTCCTGTAGGAGAGGGGAGTGTGTGTGTGTGCGTGCGTGCGTGCGTGCGTGCGTGCGTGCGTGCGTGCGTGCGTGTGTGTGCGCGACACCAATGTTAATGTGTGTTTATGGTGAACAATTGGTGAGCAATTTTATCTAATTCACATGTTTGAAAGCAAAACTGGAGAAAGAGCAGGACAATAATAGTCTTCAATGGTTCCCAGATCTCTGGCATGTAGAAACATATGTAAAATACACTCACACACGCACACACACCCACACAAAGTTACGCGCATGCACACACACACACAGCTATAGTGCCAATTACCAGCAGTTCCTCCCAAATCCAGAAATGAAGGAACCATGAACTGTTTGTTTCAATTAGCATTCCACGCTGATGCTGCTAATGTTTCCTGAATGGTGCACTGTGTCCTGTAGGAGAGGGGAGTGTGTGTGTGTGCGTGCGTGCGTGCGTGCGGCGTGCGTGCGTGCGTGCGTGCGTGCGTGCGTGCGTGCGTGCGTGCGTGCGTGCGTGCGTGTGTGTGTGTGTGTGTGTGTGTGCGCGTGTGTGTGTGTGCGTGTGTGCGTGCGCGTGCGTGTGTGTTTTTGTGTGTGCATGGTCATACACTGAATGTGTATTAGGAGTAACTAGTTAATGTTCATCTAATTAATCCATGGCCAGCATTCCAGTGAACCGGTGGAGGAAATAAGGCTTGATGAATCTGAAGATACATCCTTCCTTTATTAAAATGTGTTTTCATTGGGAACACAGAAACCCATGTGAACCACAGATAACAAGTGAACCAAAACCAGTCCTCCCAGCCAGAGCTAAGGAATGAGAGAGAGAGCAGACTGGAGGAGTAGGGGGTTTAGTGGTGGAGTAGGGGGTTTAGTGGGGGAGTAGGGGGTTTAGAGGGGGTGTAGGGGGTTTAGTGGGGGAGTAGGGGGTTTAGAGGGGGAGTAGGGGGTTTAGAGGGGGAGTAGGGGGTTTAGTGGGGGAGTAGGGGGTTTAGAGGGGGACTAGGGGGTTTAGAGGGGGAGTAGGGGGTTTAGAGGGGAGTAGGGGGTTTAGTGGGAGAGTAGGGGTTGGAGGGGGAGTAGGGAGTTTAGAGGGGGAGTAGGGGGGGGAGTAGGGGGTTTAGAGGGGGAGTAGGGACTTTAGAGGGGGAGTAGGGGGTTTAGAGGGGGAGTAGGGGTTTGGTGGGGGAGTAGGGGGTTTAGAGGGGGAGTAGGGAGTTTAGAGGGGGTGTAGGGGATTTGGTGGGGGAGTAGGGGGTTTAGAGGAGGAGTAGGGAGTTTAGAGGGGGAGTAGGGGATTTGGTGGGGGAGTAGGGGTTTAGAGGGGGAGTAGGGAGTTTAGTGGGGGAGTAGGGGGTTTAGAGGGGGAGTAGGGAGTTTAGTGGGGGAGTAGGGGGTTTAGAGGGGAGTAGGGGGTTTGGTGGGGGAGTAGGGAGTAGGGAGTTTAGAAGGGGAGTAGGGAGTTTAGTGGGGGAGTAGGGGGTTTAGAGGGGGAGTAGGGAGTTTAGTGGGGGAGTAGGGGGTTTAGAGGGGGAGTAGGGGGTTTGGTGGGGGAGTAGGGGGGTTGGAGGGGGAGTAGGGAGTTTAGAGGGGGAGTAGGGGGGGAGTAGGGGGTTTAGAGGGGGAGTAGGGACTTTAGAGGGGGAGTAGGGGGTTTAGAGGGGGAGTAGGGGTTTGGTGGGGGAATAGGGGGTTTAGAGGGGGAGTAGGGAGTTTAGAGGGGGTGTAGGGGATTTGGTGGGGGAGTAGGGGGTTTAGAGGAGGAGTAGGGAGTTTAGAGGGGGAGTAGGGGATTTGGTGGGGGAGTAGGGGGTTTAGAGGGGGAGTAGGGAGTTTAGTGGGGGAGTAGGGGGAGTAGGGGGTTTAGAGGGGGAGTAGGGAGTTTAGTGGGGGGTAGGGGGTTTAGAGGGGAGTAGGGGCTTTGGTGGGGGAGTAGGGAGTTTAGAAGGGGAGTAGGGAGTTTAGTGGGGGAGTAGGGGGTTTAGAGGGGGAGTAGGGAGTTTAGTGGGGGAGTAGGGGGTTTAGAGGGGGAGTAGGGGGTTTGGTGGGGGAGTAGGGGGGTTGGAGGGGGAGTAGGGGGTTTAGAGGGGGAGTAGGGAGTTTAGAGGGGGTGTAGGGGATTTGGTGGGGGAGTAGGGGGTTTAGCGGAGGAGTAGGGAGTTTAGTGGGGGAGTAGGGATTTGTTGGGGGAGTAGGGGGTTTAGAGGGGGAGTAGGGAGTTTAGTGGGGGAGTAGGGGGTTTAGAGGGGGAGTAGGGAGTTTAGTGGGGGAGTAGGGAGTTTAGTGGGGGAGTAGGGGGTTTAGAGGGGGAGTAGGGAGTTTAGTGGGGGAGTAGGGGGTTTAGAGGGGGAGTAGGGGGTTTGGTGGGGGAGTAGGGGGGTTGGAGGGGGAGTAGGGGGTTTAGTGGGGGAGTAGGGGGTTCAGTGTGGGAGTAGGGGGTTAAGTGGGGGAGTAGGGGGTTTAGTGAAGGAGTAGGGGGTTTAGTGGTGGAGTAGGGGGTTTAGTGGAGGAGTAGGAGGTTTAGAGGGGGTGTAGGGGTTTAGAGGGGGAGTAGGGGGATTAGTGGGGAAGTAGGGGGTTTAGTGGGGAAGTAAGGGGTTCAGTGGGGGAGTAGGGGGTTTAGTGGGGGCGTAGGGCGTTTAAAGGGGGGAGTAGGGGGTTTAGTGGGCAAGTAGGGGGTTTAGAGGGGAGTAGGGGGATTAGTGGGGGAGTAGGGGTGCGTTTGGGTTTTTAGGCACGGGACCATATAGAACATTTACTGCTTCAATATGTCCGATAAGAACACTCATTTTCATTTTCCCATTTTGGGAATACTCTACACGACCCTGATGAAGGGCTGGTATGGGGTGGACTGGGAGGTATAGACTCTGATTTAGGGCTGGTATGGGGTGGACTGGGAAGTATAGACTCTGATGTAGGGCGGTGTGGGGTGGACTGAGAGGTATAGACTCTGATGTAGGGCTGGTGTGGGGTGGACAAGGAGGTATAGACTCTGATGTAGGGCTGGTATGGGGTGGACTGGGAGGTATAGACTCTGATGTAGGGCTGGTATGGGGTGGACTGGGAAGTATAGACTCTGATGTAGGGCTGGTATGGGGTGGACTGAGAGGTATAGACTCTGATGTAGGGCTGGTGTGGGGTGGACAAGGAGGTATAGACTCTGATATAGGGCTGGTGTAGGGTGGACAATGAGGTATGGACTCTGATATAGGGCTGGTGTAGGGTGGACAATGAGGTATAGACTCTGATGTAGGGCTGGTGTAGGGTGGACAAGGAGGTATAGACTCTGATGTAGGGCGGTGTGGGGTGGACAAGGAGGCATAGACTCTGATGTAGGGCTGGTGTGGGGTGGACAAGGAGGTATAGACTCTGATGTAGGGCGGTGTGGGGTGGACAAGGAGGTATAGACTCTGATATAGGGCTGGTGTAGGGTGGACAATGAGGTATAGACTCTGATGTAGGGCTGGTGTGGGGTGGACAAGGAGGTATAGACTCTGATGTAGGGCTGGTTTGGGGTGGACAATGAGGTATGGACTCTGATATAGGGCTGGTGTAGGGTGGACAATGAGGTATAGACTCTGATGTAGGGCTGGTGTGGGGTGGACAAGGAGGTATAGACTCTGATGTAGGGCTGGTGTAGGGTGGACAAGGAGGTATAGACTCTGATGTAGGGCTGGTGTGGGGTGGACAAGGAGGTATAGACTCTGATGTAGGGCTGGTGTGGGGTGGACAAGGGGGTGTAAACTGATGTAGGGCTGGTGTAGGGTGGACTAGGAGGTATAGACTCTGATGTATTGCTGGTGTAGGGTGGACTGGGAGGTATAGACTCTGATGTAGGACTGGTGTAGGGTGGACTGGGAGGTATAGACTCTGATGTAGGACTGGTGTAGGGTGGACTGGGAGGTATAGGGTTGGTGTAGACGGTTTGGTGTATGGTGAATGGCCTGTGATGACCTCTACTGGGTGCCTGAGAGATGAACAGGAGAGTGCCAGGTCACCTATGGGTGTCTGTTTGTTCGTCTGCGTTCCTTCAGCTGAAAGGCCGGTATGTGTGTGTGTGTGTGTGTGTGTGTGTGTGTGTGTGTGTGTGTGTGTGTGTGTGTGTGTGTGTGTGTGTGTGTGTGTGTGTGTGTGTGTGTGTGTGTGTGTGTGTGTGTGTGTGTGTGTGTGTGTGTGTGTGCGTGCGTGCGCGCGCGTGTGTGTGAGTGAGGGCTGACAGGTAGTGTGAGCTGATGGGAAACGGCTGCAGCGCGGCAGTAACCGGACGATAACCCGGAGAGTACATACACGCAAGCACCAGGCCGTGGAGACCTACGTTTCCTTTAGGTTTCTGCCTGAAGCAGCCCTCAGAGAAGCTGATATCAAAACATCCCACAGTCACCTTCTGACATCAACTTCTGCTACCACTTTACTTATGAAGTGTTCTAATGCCTGATAAACATGCGTAGCACATTATAGATGCATTCATAGAGCATAGTACTGGGGAGGCCTATGGGAACACAGACCGGGACTCTCTCTCTCTACCACCATCTGTCTGTCTCTGTTTCATCTCTGTCTGTTTGTCTTTCTCTGTCGCTGTCTGTCTGTCTTGGCCCATCCATCCAGGGTCTTCTCTGGCACCCTCTCCATCTTCCCAGCTGCAGACTCCTCAGAGTAGAGAAGAGCTGGAGGAGAACTAGTGTTTATAAGAGCTCCTTCCTTCCATATGGCCGATAACTATTAACGGCCCCCGCTGCATTTACCTTGGATGCCGTTCTTCAGGAACCATGTCCAAACTACAGAAAGAAAACAAGAACAGGAGGAAAAGGGTGGACGCTCAGGTTAAGGCCTTCTAGAGTTACCTGTGTTGTTCCATGCTTTTTCCGGGGGTAATTAAACTATACAATGTGTGTATAATGTGGTTTGGGCAGGCCATTCATCTTGCCACAGCATCCGCCCCCAACACCCTCTCCCCCATGCCAAAATCTCCCCACAGTCCCAACGCTCTAGCAGCCCCATGGTACACGGTGTGTGTCTGACACTGGGTAATGACATATAGCGTCTCAAGGGCATTATTCATTTTCATACACAGCTTATTTATGAAAAGAGTGGGGATCATGGAGTCATAACATAACAAGCAGAAAATAAATACTCTCTGACTTTCTCTGGTGCCCCCTGTTGGGGGGAACGTTTCTGGCATGAGAGTGGTGTTATAGTGAAGTGAGCATTGCTGCTCCACTTTATGCAATTCACTGTATATGCTGCTCTGCTAGGTACCAAATAATCACACTATTAGTCAAAGGAAAGAATCACTGAGGCTATGGTACATCAACAGTATGTTAGGACAGACTGTCTTTTCCTACAGTCTGAACCTCCCCCTCTCTCTATATATCCAGTGCTTTGTTCTGTACTGTATGATCCAGGGTGTTAATGTTACTGCTATGTACCGTTACTGTTACTGATACTGTTACTGTGGTGTTACTGTAGTGTTACTGTTACGGTCACTGTAGGGTTACTGTTACCGGGGTGTCACTGTTACCATTACTGTTACTGTAGTGTTACTGTACTGTGTCTGTTACTGTCACTGTTACTGTAGTGTTACTGGGGTGTTACTGCAGTGCTACTGTTACTGTTACTGCAGTGTTACTGATACTGTTACTGTTACTGCAGTGTTACTGTAGTGTTACTGTGGTGCTACTGTTACTGTTACTGTGGTGTTACTGTTACGGGTACTGTAGTGGTACTGTAGTGTTACGGTTACTGGTAATGTTACTGTGGTGTTACTGTTTCTGTTACTGTTACTGTGGTGTTACTGTTACTGTTACTGTAGTGTTACTGTAGTGTTACTGTTACTGTTACTGTTACTGTGGTGTTACTGTGGTGTTACTGTAGTGTTACTGATACTGTTACTGTTGCTGTAGTGCTACTGTTACGGGTACTGTGGTGTTACTGTTACTGTAGTGTTACTGTAGTGTTACTGTTACTGTTACTGTTACTGTTACTGTTACTGTAGTGTTACTGTAGTGTTACTGTTACTGTTACTGTAGTGTGACTTTTAATTTTACTGTTACTGTTGCTTTTGCTGTTGCTGTTACTGTCACTGTTACTGTTACTCTAGTGTTACTGTTACTGTTACTGTTACCGTAGTGGTACTGTTACTGTAGTGTTACTGTTACTGTAGTGTTACTGCAGTGTTACTGTAGTGTTACTGTTACCGTTACTTGTTAATGTTACTGTCGTGTTACTGTTGTGTTACTGTTGTGTTACTGCAGTGTTACTGTTACTGTTACTGTAGTGTTATTGCTACTGTTACTGTGGTGTTGCTGTCGTGTTACTGTTACTGTTACTGTTACTGTTACTGTTACTGTTACTGTAGAGCTACTGTAGTGTTACTGCAGTGTTACTGTGGTGTTACTGTTACTGTTACGGTGGTGTTACTGTAGTGTTACTGTTACTGTTACTGTGGTGTTACTGTTACTGTTACTGTAGTGTTACTGTCGTGTTACTGTTACTGTTACTGTATTTTTACTGTTACTTTTACTGTATTTTTACTGTTACTGTATGGTTACTGTCACTTTTGCTGTTGTTTTACTGTTACTGTGGTGTTACTGTTACTGTACTGTTACTGTAGTGTTACTGTTACTGTTACTGTGGTGTTACTGTTACTGTACTGTTACTGTAGTGTTACTGTTACTGTTACTGTGGTGTTACTGCTGAGTTAATGTTACTGTTACTGTGGTGTTACTGTTACTGTTACTGTAGTGTTACTGTGGTGTTACTGTTACTGTTACTGTATTTTTACTGTTACTTTTACTGTATTTTTACTGTTACTGTATGGTTACTGTCACTTTTGCTGTTGTTTTACTGTTACTGTGGTGTTACTGTTACTGTACTGTTACTGTAGTGTTACTGTTATTGTTACTGTATTTTTACTGTTACTGTACGGTTACTGTACGGTCACTGTCACTGTCACTTGTACGGGCACTGTTACTGTTACTGTTACTGTAGTGTTACTTGATTACCAACAACGACGAGACGGCCTCCAGCGAGGAGGTGAGGGCCCTCGGAGTGAGATGTCAGGAAAATAACCTCACACTCAATGTCAACAAAACAAAGGAGATGATCGTGGACTCTAGGAAACAGCAGAGGGAGTAGCCCCCTATCTACATTGACGGGACAGTAGTGGAGAGGGTGGAGAGTTTTAAGTTCCTCGGCATACACATCACGGACAAACTGAAATGGTCCACCCACACAGACAGCGTGGTGAAGAAGGCGCAGCAGCGCCTCTTCAACCTCAGGAGGCTGAAGAAATTCGGCTTGTCACCAAAAACACTCACAAACCTTTACAGATGCACAATCGAGAGTATACTGTCAGGCTTGTGATAATGTGCGTCTAGGTGGTAGGTGTAGGAGTCAGGCGCAGGAGAGCAGGGATGTCTGAGAAGCGTGTTTTAATAAGAAAGTCCACCAACACAGGAATGGGACAATCGAAAAGGTACAACGCCCTCAACAACAGAGAACCCGTACAAACGCATGGAGGAAAAAACAAACCGGCGACGGTAGACCGGCGACGCCGAGCGCCGCCCGAACAGGGAGAGGAGCTACCTTCGGTAGAAGTCGTGACAGGGCTGTATCACCGCCTGGTACGGCAGCTGCTCCACCCATAACCGGAGGGCTCTCCAGAGGGTAGTGAGGTCTGCACAACGCATCACCGGGTGCAAACTACCTGCCCTTCAGGACACCTACACCACCCGATGTCACAGGAAGGCCAAAAAGATCATCAAGGACAACAACCACCCGAGCCACTGCCTGTTCACCCCGCTATCATCCAGAAGGCGAGGTCAGTACAGGTGCATCAAAGCGGGGGCCGAGAGACTGAAAAACAGCTTCTATCTCAAGGCCATCAGACTGTTAAATCATCACTGTTAAACCATCACTAACATTGAGTGGCTGCTGCCAACATACTGACTCAACTCCAGCCACTTTAATAATGGAAAAATGTATGTAATCTATTTATCACTAACCACTTTATATAATGTTTACATACCCTACATTACTCATCTCATATGTATATACTGTACGCTATACCATCTACTGCATCTTGCCATCGTGATGTATCACTAGCCACTTTAAACAATGCCACTTCATATAATGTTTTCATACCCTACATTACTCATCTCATATGTATATACTGTACTCTATACCATCTACTGCATCTTGCCATCTTGATGTAATGTATCACTAGCCACTTTAAACAATGCCACTGTTACTGTCACTGTAACTGTGGTATTACCGTAGTGTGACTGTTAATGTAGTGTTACTGTAGTGTTACTGTTACTGTAGTGTTACTGTTACTGCTGCTGTAGTATTACTGTTACTGTTACTGTTACTGTAGTGTTACTGTTACTTTTACTGTTACTGCACCAGTACTGTTCCGTTTCTGTACTGTTACTGTAACTGTAATGTTACTGCTACTTTTACTGTTACTGTGCTGGCACTGTACTGTTACTGTACTGCTATTGTTACTGTTACTGTACTGTCACTGTAGTATTACTGTAGTGTTACTGTTACTGTTAATGTAGTGTTACTGTTACTGTACTGTTACTGTTACTGGTAATGTCCTGTTACTGTAGTGTTACTGTTACTGTTACTATATTGTTACTGTGAAGGTGCTGTTACTGATACGGGCACTGTAGTATTGCTCTAGTGTTACTGTTACTGTTTCTGCAGTGTTACTGTTACTGTACTGTTACTGCTACTGTAGTATTACTGTGCTGTAGTGTTACTGCTACTGTCACTGTAGTATTACTGTTTCTGCAGTGTTACTGTTACCATAGTATTACTGGTACGGTTACTGTAGTATAACCGTGGTGTTACTGTTACTGTAGTACTACTGTTACTGTTACCGTAGTATTACCGCGGTGTTAACTGCTGATGCTACTGTTACTGTAGTGTTACTGTTACTGTTACCATGGTAGTACTGTGGTGTTACTGTTACTGTTACTGTAGTGTTACTGTTACTGTTACTGTAGTGTTACTGTTGTTGTTACTGGTACTATAATGTTTACTGCACTGTTACCGTTACTGTAATGTTACTGTTACTGTAGTGTTACTGTTACTGTTACTGTATTGTTATTGGTACTGTTACTGTAGTGTTTCTGTTACTGTTACTGTTTCTGTAGTGTTACTGTTACTGTTACTGTATTGTTATTGGTACTGTTACTGTAGTGTTACTGTTACTGTTACCGTAGTATTACTGTAGTGTTTCTGTTACTGTTACTGTTACTGTGGTGCTACTGTACTGTTATTGTTACTGTTACTGTAGTTTTTCTGTTACTGTTACTGTTTCTGTAGTGTTACTGTTACTGTACTGTTACTGTGGTGTTACTGTAGTGTTACTGTTACTGTATTGGTACTGTTACTGTTACTGTTACTGTAGTGTTAGTGTTAGTGTTAGTGTTACTGTTACTGTTACTGTTACTGTTACTGTTACTGTTACTGTAGTGTTAGTGTTAGTGTTAGTGTGGTGTTACTGCTACTGTTACTGTTACTGTAGTGTTACTGTTACTGTGGTGTTACTGTTACTGTTACTGCGCTGGTACTGTTACTGTAGTGGCACTGTAGTGTTACCGTTACTGTCACTGTAGTATTACCGCATTGTTACTGTTACTGTTACTGTAGTATTACCGCATTGTTACTGTTACTGTAGTCTTATACTGTCAATGTATTGTTACTGTTACTGTAGTATTACTGTTACTGTACTGTTACTGTAGTGTTACTGTTACTGTTATTGTTACTGCTACTATAGTGTTACTGTTTCTGTTACTGTAGTGTTACTGCTACTGTAGTGTTACTGTTACTGTAATAGTACTGTTGTGTTACTGTTACTGTGGTATTACTGTTACTGTTACTGTAGTATTACTGTAGTGTTACTGTTTCTGTTACTGGTACTGCAATGTTTACTGTACTGTTACTGTTACTGTAGTATTACTGTAGTGCCACTGTTACTGTCAATGTTATGTTACTGTTACTGTTACTGTTTCTGTTTTGTTACTGTCAACATTACTGTATTGTTATTGGTACTGTTACTGTAGTGTTACTGTTACTGTAGTGTTAATGTTACTGTTACTGTTACTGTAGTGTTACTGTTGCTTTTACTGTTACATTTACTGTTACAGTTGTGGTAGTTTTACTGTTTTGTTTACTCTAGTGTTACTGTAGTGTTACTGTTACTTTAGTGTTGCTGTTACTGTTATTGTTACTGTAGTGTTACTGTAGTGTTTCTGTTACTGTTACCGTAGTATTACTGTACTGTTATTGCTACTGTTACTGTAGTGTTACTGTTACTGTTACTGTGGTGTTACTGTACTGTTATTGTTACTGTAGTGTTACTGTAGTGTTACTGTTACTGTATTGGTACTGTTACTGTTACTGTTACTGTTACTGTATTGGTACTGGTACTGTTACTGTTACTGTAGTGTTAGTGTTACTGTTACTGTTACTGTATTGGTACTGGTACTGTTACTGTTACTGTAGTGTTAGTGTTACTGTTACTGTTACTGTATTGGTACTGGTACTGTTACTGTTACTGTTACTGTTACTGTTACTGTATTGGTACTGGTACTGTTACTGTTACTGTAGTGTTAGTGTTACTGTTACTGTATTGGTACTGGTACTGTTTCTGTTACTGTTACCGTAGTATTACTGTACTGTTATTGCTACTGTTACTGTAGTGTTACTGTTACTGTTACTGTGGTGTTACTGTACTGTTATTGTTACTGTAGTGTTACTGTTACTGTTACTGTTACTGTTACTGTTACTGTATTGGTACTGGTACTGTTACTGTTACTGTTACTGTAGTGTTACTGTTACTGTAGTGTTAGTGTTACTGTTAATGTAGTGTTACTATTGCTTTTACTGTTACGTTTACTCTAGTGTTACTGTTACTGTTAATGTAGTATTACTGTTACTGTTACTTTAGTGTTTCTGTTACTGTTACTGTTACTGTGGTGTTACTGTACTGTTATTGTTACTGTTACCGTAGTGTTTCTGTTACTGTTACTGTTTCTGTAGTGTTACTATTACTGTTACTGTTACTGTTACTGTAGTGTTACTGTAGTGTTACTGTGGTGTTACTGTTACTGTATTGGTACTGTTAGTGTAGTGGTACTGTTACTGTTTTGGTACTGTTACTGTATTGGTACTGTTACAGTATTGATACAGTTACTGTTACTGTATTGGTACTGTTTCTGTATTGATACTGTTACTGTTACTGTTACTGTATTGGTACTGTTACTGTAGTGTTACTGTAGTGGTACTGTAGTGTTACTGTTACTGTTACTGTAGCGTTACTGTTACTGTTACTGTAGTGTTACTGTTACTGTTACTGTTACTTTTACTGTTACTGCAGTGTTACTGTTACTGTATTGGTAATGTTACTGTATTGGTACTGTTACTGTTACTGTATTGGTACTGTTACTGTTACTGTATTGGTACTGTTACTGTAGTGTTACTGTTACTTTTACTGTATTGGTACTGTTACCGTGGTGGTACTATAGTGTTACTGTTACTGTTACCGTAGTATTACCGTATTGTTACTGTTACTGTATTTTTACTGTTACCGTTAATGTATTGTTACTTTTACTGTTACTGTAGTGTTACTTTTACTGTTACTGTACTGTTACTGTTACTGTTACTGTTACTGTAGTGTTACTGTTACTGTTACTGTAGTGTTACTGTTATTGTGGTTTTTCTGTTACTGTTACTATAGTGTTACTGTTTCTGTTACTGTAGTGCTACTTTTACTTTTACTGTTACTGTAGTGTTACAGTTACTGTTACTGTGGTGTTACTGTTACTGTAGTGTTACTGTTACTGTTACTGTTACTGTTTCTGTTACTGTAGTGTTACTGTTCCTGTAGTGTTACTGTTACTGTTACTGTAGTGTTACTGTTACTGTTACTGTTACTGTTACTGTAGTGTTACTGTTACTGTTACTGTTACTGTTACTGTACTGTTGCTGTTTCTGTTACTGTAGTTTTACTGTTACTGTTACTGTACTGTTACTGTTTCTGTTACTGTTACTGGTACTATAGTGTTACTGTTTCTGTTACTGTAGTGTTACTTTTACTGTTACTGTTACTGTAGTGTTACAGTTACTGTTACTGTAGTGTTACTGTTACTGTAGTGTTACTGTTACTGTTACTGTTACTGTTACTGTTACTGTTATTGTTACTGTACTGTTACTGTAGTGTTACTGTTACTGTACTGTTACTGTTTCTGTTACTGTACTGTTACTGTTTCTGTTACTGTAGTGTTACTGTTTCTGTTACTGTAGGGTTACTGTTCCTGTAGTGTTACTGTTACTGTTACTGTTACTGTTACTGTTACTGTTACTGTACTGTTACTGTAGTGTTACTGTTACTGTACTGTTACTGTTTCTGTTACTGTACTGTTACTGTGGTGTTGCTGTAGTGTTACTGTTACTGTTACTGGTACTGTACTGTTACTGTTACTGTAGTGTTGCTGTTACTGTACTGTTACTGTTTCTGTTACTGTAGTTTTACTGTTACTGTTATTGTTTCTGTTACTGTAGTTTTACTGTTACTGTTTCTGTTACTGTAGTGTTACTGTAGTGTTACTGTTACTGTAATGTTTCTGTTTCTCTACTCTTACTGTAGTGTTATGTAACATCAGCCTTCTACTCTAAGGACTGTTTCAGTATGGCATAGTATACTGGTGATCTGGCCAAGAAAATGTTGTTCACTTTTCCATGTACAGAATGACACAGCACCAGCTGATAGTAATTGGTTAAGAGGTTAAGAGCATACTCACACGCACTTTCTCTTTCATTTGCCAACAAACACACAGCCACCCAACCACAAACAAACCCACACCCACACCCACCCACCCCACCACACACAATTCAGTCCCATTCAAAATCCTATTTTCCCTAACCCCTAACCCCTAACCCTAACCCTCAACCTAACCCCTACCCTAACCCTACCCTTAATCCTAACCCTAACCTTAACCCAGAAACCTAACCATATCTTAACCCTGAACCTAACCCTAGCTCCTAACCCTAAAACTAACCCTAGCTCCTAACCCTAAACCTAACCCTGGCTCCTAACCATAAACCTAACCCTAGCTCCTAACCCTAAACCTAAAACTAACCCTAGCTCCTAAACCTAAACCTAACCCTAGCTCCTAACCCTAACCCTAACACTAATTCTAACCTTAACCCTAAACCCCCTAGAAATAGCATTTGATCTTGTGGGGACCAACAAAATGTCCGCAGTTGGTCAAATGTTTTGTTTGTTTACTTTTTTTGTGGGGATTTCTGGTCCACAAAGATATAGTTAAACACACACACACACACACACACACACACACACACACACACACACACACACACACACACACACACACACACACACACACACACACACACACACACACACACACACACACACACACACACACACACACACTCACTTTCTCTATATAACACAGCAATACGCACGTACATGTAGGAGGAGGAACATGTGTGGCAGTGTGTTGGAGTCAGAGAGCAGTGTTTCAGCAGGTTTCCATTTGCTAGTTCCTTGATGCTGCCTTCATTCCCTTATTGAAAACATCCCCTGGAATGTCCTGCAGCAGCCATAGCCCAGCCACCACTTCCCTGATACACACAGTGAAGGAGAGAAAGTGTGTGTGTGTGTGTGTGTGTGTGTGTGTGTGTGTGTGTGTGTGTGTGTGTGTGTGTGTGTGTGTGTGTGTGTGTGTGTGTGTGTGTGTGTGTGTGTGTGTGTGTGTGTGTGTGTGTGTGTGTGTGAGAGGGGGCGGAGGCGAGTGAGTTGTATGGCCTAGAGAGTTGTTTATTAATGTATACAGTAATACAATACATACTAATATTTGTATTTTAGACAAGTTGCTTTTGTCTGTTATACAAGTTTGTGACTTTGTGTGTACACTGTGCATGTGTGTGTGTCTATGTACGTGTGTGTAATAGGTTATTGTTCAGTTTTGGACAGATGTGTTTTGCAGTTGCATGTGAAGTGGTGGGTTAAAGCCATGGTTGTATTCTTGCACTCTAGATGTCGCCTGCTTTGTCACGACGCCTCCCCCTCTCTCTTTCTTCTCCCCTCTCTCTTTCTTCTCCCCTCTCTCTGTTCTTCCATCTGTCTCTGTCTGATTTCCTGTCTGCCTCCATCCCCCTTTATCACACAGACTCTATCTCTCTCTCCTCCATAACTCCATCTGCTCTGTCTCACTGTCTTTCCTTGTCTTCCATCCTCCCAGTAGGAACGTTTTATGGAGCGAGAGAAGAGAAGACACCAGGGAAAGACGATTAGTGGTCTCCCTTGGATAGTTTAGTATTGTATTTGTACAGGTGTGGCATGGTGTGTGTTACTGTATCGGTGTGGGTGTGTATCATTTAACAGTGGTGCCTCTGTCTTAGTGCCCACCCTGTTGGGCTGACGTGTCCCTCTCTGCCTCCCCCTGCGTGAGACTGACGATGCACAGGCCCCGTCTCCCGTCGCTGAGCTGGGACTGTGGCGGGGAGACAGCCTTTTTTGGCTCTCATACATCTTTAACTCACACGTACACACACACGGACACACACACATATACACACAGACACACACACATACACACAGACACACAGAGACAGACACACATACACACACACAGTAGACAGGCAGATACACACACACAGGTGCTCATATAAGGTCCGTCTGATATTAGATTCACTACAAGTCAGAGCTGAAGAGGTGCAATATTAAAACATAATGTTTTCATCAGTCATCTCCCCATTAGCAGAAGACCCAGTGTGGAGCCCCATCACTTTTCTGTCTCCTCTCCTTACAGTCTCTATACAGCGCAAGGCAGATTCATGACAACCTGTCACAAACGTAGTATTGACATTCTTACATATTTTTCAGTCCTGAGTCCTGACCCATAGCATTCTACATACAGTATGTATGACACAATCCCCTGTTATCATTATAACTACTAATAACTCATCTGGTGTAAGGTTAGGGGTTGGGCCCATAGTGCCAGTCCCTCTTTCTGTCAGGCCTGTATCCTCTCTCAGTCCCTCTTTCTGTCAGGCCTGTATCCTCTCTCAGTCCCTCTCTCTGTCAGGCCTGTATCCTCTCTCAGTCCCTCTCTCTGTCAGGCCTGTATCCTCTCTAAGTCCCTCTCTCTGTCAGGCCTGTAGCCTCTCAGTCCCTCTCTCTGGCAGGCCTGTGTCCTCTCTCAGCCCCTCTCTCTGTCAGGCCCATAACTTATATCCTTCTCTCTGGCAGGCCTGTAGCCTCTCTCAGCCCCTCATTCTGTCAGGCCTGTAGCCTCAGTTCCTCTCTCTGTCAGGCCTGTATCCTCTCTCAGTCCCTCTCTCTGTCAGGCCTGTATCCTCTCTCAGTCCCTCTCTCTGTCAGGCCTGTATCCTCTCTCAGTCCCTCTCTCTGTCAGGCCTGTATCCTCTCTCAGTCCCTCTCTCTGTCAGGCCTGTATCCTCTCTCAGTTCCTCTCTCTGTCAGGCCTGTATCCTCTCTCAGTCCCTCTCTCTGTCAGGCCTGTATCCTCTCTCAGTCCCTCTCTCTGTCAGGCCTGTATCCTCTCTCAGTCCCTCTCTCTGTCAGGCCTGTATTCTCTCAGTCCCTCTCTCTATCAGGCCTGTATCCTCTCTCAGTCCCTCTCTCTGTCAGGCCTGTATCCTCTCTCAGTTCCTCTCTCTGGCAGTCCTGTAGCCTCTCACAGCCCCTCTCTCTGTCCCTCTCCGGCCCTGAAGTGTTAGCTTAGCATTAGCCTGTGTGCTGGTGTTGATCCCAGGCAGCTCTAATTAGATCTATAGGGCTCATTAGTCTGCTGGTAGATTACATGCTTCATTAGACTCTGGAACAACATATCACAGCTCATTCAGCACTAATGGCTGCTATGCCACATTGCACTGACACTTGTACACTCACTCCATCTCCATAACTCTCCTCTAGCTAATACAAACACACACATTCTCTTTGTCACACACACCGGCACACATTGCATGTATTGCACGGACATACAAATGCATGCAGACACACAATGTCGATTACACTTGCAATTTTTTACACAATTTGTCTAAAGTCTGTCATTAATTACTATGTATCAGCTGATCTGAGAGCTAAAAATGTATCTAACATGTAGCAGAGGGACTTGTTGCAATAAAGAGGGGATGAGGGGGTGAAGGGTGGAGGAGAGGAAATGACATGATGAAAGTTGGAGCAGGAATGAGATGAGCGCGATAAAGAGACCTTTGAGTGGGGGTCTATGAGGATGCCATGGCTTCCATCACATTCATGCACAGCATAGTTACCGTCAGCATGTGTGTGTGTGTCTGTCTGTGTGTCTGTCTGTGTGTCTGTGTGTAAGAAAGGAGCCTTTCTCCAGACGCCTGCCAGCTGCCCTGAAACCCTCCCCCTCCCCCTCCCCCCCACCCTCCTGTCCTAGCAGAGAAGGAGTTAAGACCTCAGCTGTCAGCAACAAAAACAAACTGAGGGGGCAATTTTCACTAAATGTTTTAACCCCACCACAGGCCCAGCCCAGCAAATCCCTGTCTCCCCCTCCTCCCGATCCTTACCTCCTTACCTCCCTCTTTCATCTCTCTTCTTCCGCAGTCTCTCTCGCTCCTTCCCTCCTCCCTCCCTCTTTCTGTCTCTGTCTGCCAGGGGAGGTTCACACACAGCAGTGTAGCAGCAGTGACTGTAGCCTGTGGGGTCTGGCAGACACAGAGTGAGAGCATACAGACAGTCTAAATATGTAATGCCAGCAGGAAACACTTTAAATGTTCCTACAGATAATCACTAGCCCCTACAGTGGTCCTGACATAACCCATGTGGTGCAGAACCAAGGATGCCATGGTCAGGCTGTGTGTCTCTGAGTATGCAGTATAAAAGGGGTTGACCTACAGGGGGTAAATAAGTATACATGGCTTTTTTTGACTTGATGCATTAGGGGACCTGGACCGAGACACGTCCGTTCACAAACATTGGTCATCACACCCCACCGGTAATCGCATTCAGAGGGTCTCACCCACTCCACGGGGAGTAGTCAAGATGTGATGTGTGTTGTCTTAAATAAACAGTTGTAGAAGGGTGCTATTAGCCAAGGAATCATTCACTGTTATACATATAAAAATGGCCAATGGTGTCTTGATGCATTAGGGGACCAGATCTGGGACACGACCGTTCCCGGTCATCGGTCATCACACCCCACCGGTGGAAGCACTTATTGGGCTGCATGCATAGGAAATGAAATCATTATGAAAGGGAGGAGGGGAGGAGAAAGGGATGAGGAGGGGTAAGGAGGGGAAACACTCCTGATTCCCATTAATCCCACTACTAAAACAGAGCCTGAGAGCTTCAGGGTGGAATTTCCTGATTCCTTCCTTTAGATTGACACGTCAAGCGAGAGCTGCTCTGTTCAACAGCATGGTTCAGCTAGTTCAGATGTAATACGACTAGAATTTCTCTCCCCCGGTTTGTTGACTGGAAGGCTGGGAGGTGATTTATAGATGAGCTGGTACTGTAGAAGTATACATGTACACCCAGGGTTACAGTGCAGGGATGCTGGAGTTATTAAAGCTTTGTTACATTACTCATTCTCACATTGTGGAAGGGGCTGATAGTACTCTGGCAGTGAGTCAGACAGGGACTTCCCCGAGCATTTATACAGAGGCAGGTACACACTCACACGCATGCACGTGCCCACACACAAGATTACATGCATACACACGCATACCCACATATACACACACACACTTGCACGTTGTGAACGCGCGCACACACATACATCAGATAGCACTCATATTTCCAATTAGGGTAGAGGAATGCATCCTTATTTTCCTTGGCCAACTTTTTTTCTTTGAGTCCAGATTTGTTGGGTTTGTTTCCATTCCATCACCACCCCTTTGTCTCTCTCCTCATCCCTCTCTTCTCTTGTCCTCTCCCTTTTTTTCACGGTCTGTTGTTCCACAGCCTGTGAAGCAACAGCTTGTGTTTGTTTGCAGCATAGTAACAGTGGCCAGCATGTGTTCTGTGTGTTCGTGTGTAGAGGTCTACGCCATCGTCCCCCTCCTTCACCTCAGGTGTCCACCAGCCAGCCTGCCTGCCCATGCTCTGAGAGCATGGATCCCTCTCTTCTTCTTACGCTGGTACAGCCTCCCTCTCCCACTTGCCTGTCCCTATCCACATCACTCTCTACAGTAGAGGGATTATCCCTATGTCCACTCACCATTCAGCGTCACTTGACTATATTGACAGGGTGCAGGGATGGGTAGAGGGAGGAGTGGAGCAAGGCGAGGACGGGCTGAGGGAGGAATGAGGTGCTGACACGGCTGGAGTTAGGCCCACAAAGCCCTCAGCCTGGGTGGCAACCAGACACACGCTACTATAGAGGAGAGAGGGATGGGGAGAGAAAGAGGCTGAATATGTGGCTATTGAATGTGTGTGTTTGTGTGTGTTGCAGGTGTGTTTGAATGTTTGTTTGTGTGTGTGGGTTTTTTGGGTGTGGTTGAGGGATTGAGTGCGTTTTTACATATGAAATTTGGAACCCTCGTTCGGTTTCCTGGAGCATTTTTTAAATGTTATTCTACAAACTATGTTTTGCTTTTACAAGACCTGTAAATAACTGTTTCAGGGTAGGATTTGAGAGATGCACATTCTACATAACGTTAGCAACATTCTACATAACTTTAGAAACATTCTACATAACGTTAGCAACATTCTACATAACGTTAGAAACATTCTACATAACGTTAGCAACATTCTACATAACGTTGGAAACATTCTACATAACTTTAGCAACATTCTACATAACGTTAGAAACATTCTACATAACGTTAGCAACATTCTACATAACGTTAGCAACATTCTACATAACGTTAGAAACATTCTACATAACGTTAGCAACATTCTACATAACGTTAGCAACATTCTACATAACGTTAGCAACATTCTACATAACGTTAGCAACATTCTACATAACGTTAGCAACATTCTACATAACGTTAGCAACATTCTACATAACGTTAGCAACATTCTACATAACGTTAGCAACATTCTACATAACGTTAGAAACATTCTACATAACGTTAGCAACATTCTACATAACGTTAGAAACATTCTACATAACGTTAGCAACATTCTACATAACGTTAGAAACATTCTACATAACGTTAGAAACATTCTACATAACGTTAGCAACATTCTACATAACGTTAGAAACATTCTACATAACGTTAGAAACATTCTACATAACGTTAGCAACATTCTACATAACGTTAGAAACATTCTACATAACGTTAGAAACATTCTACATAACGTTAGCAACATTCTACATAACGTTAGCAACATTCTACATAACGTTAGCAACATTCTACATAACGTTAGAAACATTCTACATAACGTTAGCAACATTCTACATAACGTTAGAAACATTCTACATAACGTTAGCAACATTCTACATAACGTTAGAAACATTCTACATAACGTTAGCAACATTCTACATAACGTTAGCAACATTCTACATAACGTTAGCAACATTCTACATAACGTTAGAAACATTCTACATAACGTTAGAAACATTCTACATAACGTTAGCAACATTCTACATAACGTTAGAAACATTCTACATAACGTTAGCAACATTCTACATAACGTTAGCAACATTCTACATAACGTTAGAAACATTCTACATAACGTTAGAAACATTCTACATAACGTTAGCAACATTCTACATAACGTTAGCAACATTCTACATAACGTTAGCAACATTCTACATAACGTTAGCAACATTCTACATAACGTTAGAAACATTCTACATAACGTTAGCAACATTCTACATAACGTTAGCAACATTCTACATAACGTTAGCAACATTCTACATAACGTTAGAAACATTCTACATAACGTTAGAAACATTCTACATAACGTTAGCAACATTCTACATAACGTTAGCAACATTCTACATAACGTTAGAAACATTCTACATAACGTTAGAAACATTCTACATAACGTTAGCAACATTCTACATAACGTTAGCAACATTCTACATAACGTTAGCAACATTCTACATAACGTTAGAAACATTCTACATAATGTTAGAAACATTCTACATAACGTTAGCAAGCTAGCTAGTTTACAACGTCACAATACCTGGTACTCTTTTCCTGGATTTTGGAACCGTTACTCACACAGGTCCAGGATTCGTTTCAGCCTGGGTTCGTTTGCGTTTCACACATGCTTTATAGCGTGGATCAGGGTACCTAAAGCTCCAGGATCATACAGGGGATACGTGAAAGCACCCTGACAAATCAAGAAAGAGAGAAGAATGCAAGATATCAGAAATGCATTTTCTCGCTCCTCTAATGGTCTCTAGAGTCAGACACATTCCCTCTGAGAGAGACAGACCAGACAGAGAGGAGGGTACACTTGGCCCCCTGTAGCAGGTGTGTGTTGCTGGCTACAGTCCTTAACTCTGTGGCTGTCTGGTGGCCAGGAAGAGAGATGACCACACACACACACACACACTTCTAATTCATCCCACACATACCCCGGACCAGACTAAATGACTTCCTCTGCCTGTGGTAACCGTACGCCTCAGTAAGAACTCTGTTCAGACTGTTTATGTATGACATCAAACAGAGACAAAATAAACAAGACACATCAGACAGCTTGACCTCACAGGAGGAATACACAGGGCTTTTTTTCACTGACCACAAAAGTGCTTCATAGCTGAAATTAATCAAATATCTGCTTTACACAGACATGGGGGTCATTGAAGCTGTCTGCGTCCGTTCTGGGAGAAGCCTTCAGCTGTGGAGGGGACAGGAGAGTACAGGAGAGAGGAGGAGAGGAGTAGAAAGGCAGAGTGGAGGGGGGTAGGAGTAATGGTGTCTATTCAGCAGCCTGATGATCTGGGTGTAGAAATTATTGGCCAGTCTGTTAGTTTTAGCCATGATGCTCCTGTACTGCCCGCGTCTGACTGATGGAAGCGGGGAGAACAGGCCGTGGCTCGGGTGGCTGAGGTCCCTGATGATCTTCTTGGCCTTCCTGCGACACCCCCCCCCCCACCTCCCACCTCCCTCCTCTCTCCTCTCTCTCCTCTGGAGGGGCCTGGTGTGGGGGAGGGAGAGTGCTGTAATCTGGCCGTCTGATCTGGCCGACACTCTGCGGTAGCCTCTCCTCTCTCATCATGCCAATCCCAACGCAGCCTTTGAACTCCGCCGCCAAGAAAGTGTAGTACCGCTTTTTTCTCCCTCAGGAATGATCAGAAAAATCATAATAATAAAATAGAGGGTCTGAAAAAATCTGGCGAGCTAGGGAGCTTGAAGATTGTCAGCGTGCTGTTAATAAGCTGGAGGAGCGTGCGGAGGGGGTGATGTCAGAGAGCATTAGGCCTTATTGCTGGGTTGAGTGACACCTGGGATTATCATCTGTAGAGAGGAATAAAACAGCTTTCATCAGAGTGGGGCTGGGGCATGTCTGTTTGATGTCAGAGTGAAGGAATCACACACACACACACACACACACACACACACACACACACACACACACACACACACACACACACACACACACACACACACACACACACACACACACACACACACGTACACATGCACACAGGGGGTTTGGGGAAGGAGGCCAGGAGCAGAGTGCACTACAATATGGGGTCATTAGGAACAAGTGTAGTGAATGATCAAGGGCCAGTATGTGTTAGGAACTAAGGATGGTATCACTGCCACCATAACAGGTTCTGCCCTGTCTCTTCAGACCTCTGATTCAGACTAGAGACTATCATGTCTCTTCAGACTAGAGACTATCATGCCTCTTCAGACCTCTGATTCAGACTAGAGACTATCATGTCTCTTCAGACTAGAGACTATCATGTCTCTTCAGACCTCTGATTCAGACTAGAGACTATCATGTCTCTTCAGACCTCTGATTCAGACTAGAGACTATCATGTCTCTTCAGACTAGAGAATATCATGTCTCTTCAGACCTCTGATTCAGACTAGAGACTATCATGTCTCTTCAGACCTCTGATTCAGACTAGAGACTAGCATGCCTCTTCAGACCTCTGATTCAGACTAGAGACTATCATGTCTCTTCAGACTAGAGACTATCATGTCTCTTCAGACTAGAGACTATCATGTCTCTTCAGACCTCTGATTCAGACTAGAGACTAGCATGCCTCTTCAGACCTCTGATTCAGACTAGAGACTATCATGTCTCTTCAGACTAGAGACTATCATGTCTCTTCAGACTAGAGACTATCATGATTCAGACTAGAGACTATCATGTCTCTTCAGACTAGAGACTATCATGTCTCTTCAGACCTCTGATTCAGACTAGAGACTATCATGTCTCTTCAGACCTCTGATTCAGACTAGAGACTAGCATGCCTCTTCAGACTAGAGACTATCATGTCTCTTCAGACCTCTGATTCAGACTAGAGACTATCATGGCTCTTCAGACCTCTGATTCAGACTAGAGACTATCATGGCTCTTCAGACTAGAGACTATCATGTCTCTTCAGACTAGAGACTATCATGTCTCTTCAGACCTCTGATTCAGACTAGAGACTATCATGTCTCTTCAGACTAGAGACTATCATGTCTCTTCAGACCTATGATTCAGACTAGAGACTATCATGCCTCTTCAGACCTCTGATTCAGACTAGAGACTATCATGTCTCTTCAGACTAGAGACTATCATGTCTCTTCAGACCTCTGATTCAGACTAGAGACTATCATGTCTCTTCAGACTAGAGACTATCATGTCTCTTCAGACCTCTGATTCAGACTAGAGACTATCATGTCTCTTCAGACCTCTGATTCAGACTAGAGACTATCATGTCTCTTCAGACCTATGATTCAGACTAGAGACTATCATGTCTCTTCAGACCTCTGATTCAGACTAGAGACTATCATGTAACCATCTGTCATCATTACTAAAGAGAAGAGATTTTCTGGACGACATTGCCTGATCAGGAAAAACTCTGCGCCCTATGTGAGATGTGAACTGACCTGTTATGTTTCCTGTTAGGTCACTTCCTGGGGAACCACAGTGTGTTGGACATCCTGAGACAAGAGGGCTATGAGGTGGTGCACACACCATCACACTACCAGGAACCAATCCCAGAGTGAGTACAGAGACACACCCCGCCCACGCAGCAGGGCTACAACCCAAATACATACACACACAGACTACAGTATTGTTTACGCACTAACACAAACACACACATTGATACATGTGTGTATCTGCATTGAGCACTAATTCATATGAACCCTCTCACAAACACAGTCACAAGTTACCCCATAATTTTACAATCCCACATCAACTAGAGCAGAAACACATGACATGTACTAATTGACCCCCACAGATGTGCTAAATGTAGCACACATGTTTCAGTACATGTAGTACACCATAACAACCAGAGCTCAGCTAAGTAGGAATCCTTTGATTCCCCCAACCCTCACTCCCTCACCCCGCCAGCTGTGAGAGGTGGGCCAGCCCGCTCCTTGCTACCCCTTGGCATGGCTACCTCATAGAAAGGCCTCAACCATTTGCCTCCTGGAGAGGGGTGCTGCATCTCCTCACGCAAACCAGCCCCCAGTCTCCCGTGAACTCGCCCACCCCGAACAGGCAGGCAGCAGCAGGAGGACTTGGGGGGGGGGGGGGGGGGGGTTGATCCAAGGGCCGAGCAGGTTGGGCCCATTAAAATAGCAGCGCTAATGGTTACAAGACTCACATGAACTAGGGTGAAAATTGAAAAATTAGGAACAATAAGGGAAATCGCATAAAACAGACCTACGTTAAAACCTCCCATCCAGCCACTGCTTTTACAAACTCACTTCCCCACTGCAAATTCCAGCTGTAACCAAACCGTTCCTTCCTGGCTCATACACAGAGCAGGCCCCAGCCGAGCTGAAGGCCACAGCAGTTCTGTTTCAAAAACTGACAAGTGGACTGATTGTGGTCGAAACACAAAAACACAAAACCCCTCAAAGCATGTTGTGCTCTCTGATATGAGGTGACACAACAACACAATACATCAGGAAGCTTGTCGGGTGTTTATCAAGTGTAAACCTCAAAACTGAGCCTCTGAACCCAGAGGCATCACGTGTTCTCTGCTCAATAGAGATATTATGACAGAAGGAAAAAGTGACTCAGTGTAGAGTGGCTATAGCAGCCAGCCACTGTAGTCAGTGTAACACTGGCAAACACAGAACTGAGCACTGTGTTGTCTGGACCTGGGGCCTCATTATGATGTCAAACCTCCAGGGTGTTTACTGATGGGAAAGCAATATGACCCTTCATATACATAGTAGGAAGAAGTTTCCCCTAGATGTTGAGGTATATGGGGTTTGGGGTTTTCTGATCCTATATCTGTGCCTACAGGCAACTACCGGTAACCAGATAGGAAAGGACAGGTAAGGAATGGACTCCTTGTGGATTAGTGTAGGGCCGTGTTTCAATACTTTTGAAATCTATTCTAACTTCCTCCTTTCCTGCTCGCACATGATTGTGTTGATCAAAGCAATGTAATAGAACCCTTACTTTCACCTATCCGACCATTACATTAGTGACTACTTCAATGAAATGAATATGGTAAGGATGAATTTCTAAGGTATTGAGTTGTCAGGGTGGTTGGGGCAGATGTCACTCAGACAAGCCTCCACATGGGTTACAGCTTCCTCCCTTGTGGCTTGTTTAGACACTTTGTAAACTTTTTACACGCACAGAGGGCATTGTGTCCCTGTTTGAAGTTCAAAGCCCTTTGGAACATATAGATAGACTAGAGAGCACCGTGATGGTCAGGTCACCTTAAACCACACACCATTACACATTCACACACAGCTTACAAGGAGAACCTCCCTAAAATATCTGACATAATATGCTTAAACTGCTCACCAACATTGTTCTGTTATCTTTAATCTATTCTAGTGATGAGTGAACATACAGCCAGGTCTATACCATAGTGCCATGATATTTAATAAGCATATAGTGTTCTGTTCCACAGAGAACCAACAGAGAACCCCAGCGATGGGGGCTCCGATGCGGGTACAACCTCTCCCTATGACTGGGTGACCAGCCCCTCAGACCTGGATGGTTTGGAGGAGCTGGAGGATGAGGAGCTACCCCACATGCTGCTGCCAGACAGCCTGAGCCAGCTAGAGGAGTTTGGGAGACATAAGCGCCCCCGGAAGGCCCACCGCAGCCATGGCCGCCCACGCCTCTTCAGTGACCTGTGGGTCCGCATCGGTGACGGGTGAGAGAAGAAGAGAACAAATACACACACTGTCTCTAGGTCTTTAATGAAACCATTCAATGACAACAGAAAATAGCATAAACTGAAGAGTAGCAGACAGTGCAACTGCACACTCATAGGACATGATGGACACTCACACAACAAGAGACCACAACAAGCTCTACCACAGTGCTCCTGTTAACCTGACTGATCTTGTTCTCCTACCCTCCAGCACCACAACTCCTCAGCCTAATGTGAGGATAACCAATGGCTATGTGACGGTGGAGCCTCTCCTCACCCACCAGGAGCAGAGGAGGAGGACAGGCCTCTACCCTCCAGTGGAACCCCCCAGCCAGGCCTCACCCTCAGCGCTGCCCACCCCCAGCTCAGCCCAGTACACCATCGGCACCACCCACGCCCTCACCTGCCTACTAACGTTACTCACCTCGCACCTGCTGTTCACCTCCTGACCACATGGTGGAGCTCTCTCCACAGACAAAAACTCACACTGTCTCTATACCTGAGCACCGTTATGTGCCAAGAACCCTAGAACATACAAAGATCTACATATAATGATTCTGCAAATGGGAACTGGAGGTGGAAATGAACTGCTATGGGCATGGAACATACACAGAACATAGAACATGTAGACATGGATATGAGGGTAGAGAACAACAGACAGACACACCAAGGACTTCTGAGACAGAGCTGTCCATCTTCAGGCTTCTGTGAAGGGAGCAGGATCAGTCTGTGAAAAGTTATTTAAGCTCACACTGTGGTGGAATAACTTTCACCCATGACAAATAGATAAACGGTCTCTATCAGAGAACTGATGGAAGATACTGTATATACGACATCCATATTATGAAGTTGTCAGTTGTAGAGGCCAAGTCTTAAAATCACAAGAAAGCAATATGATAAATAATAATAAATGTTATTATTATGAATAATATTGATATTAATGATGAGAATAGACATACTAATCACTATAATAACAGCTATAACTCTGTAATAAGGTCTGATATCTTAAAGACATTGGACGTTTTTGTAAATTGTGCATTTTGTTCATAAATAAATATTGTATATTTATTATTTCTCTAAGAGTATATTTTCTTGCATTTGATGATTCCTGGAAAAATAAACTTTTGGAAATTCACTCAAGTTTCTTGGAGTTCCTATTTCTCTGGGCCTGCATTTCAATACTAATGCCAGTTAGTATTCCATTTCAAGCCCGGTGCGCTAATGTAAAGGTAAGCTTAGACCTACAGAAAACGTAGAGGGGAATTCTCCAAGAATTGAATTCACTGCCCTCTACAGGATCCAATTGGAATGCAGGGATTGTCATCAAGTTACACGGCATGGTTCCACTTTCACCACCAGATGGCAACAGCGGCTTTAACAAAAAACAACAATCACAAAACGCTCAATCTCCAATATGAAACCAATTAAGACTCCATGGTCATGGACACTTCTGCTACTCCCACCACTTTCAGCAACGCTCTTGTTAGCTTTTATGTAGTCACAGTATATATATTATGTAGAATTTCCAACAGTGTAGACTTTAGCACAATATGTTATTTTTCTGCAGCAGGCAAGTCTACAACAGGTGGCAATGGTGACAGTGAGTTGACTATTCAAAGAACTCAAACAAAGGTAAGTGCTTAGTTTATTTATATATATATATAGATATAGCACTTTGAAAACTAGAAACTAGGATTCTCGTATTTTCACTGGTGTCATATTATTTTATCTAATCAAATTCAGTATAGATCTCACCATAGGGCTATGCCTTTATTTATTTAGACGTGTCATTTGATTTAAAAATCGAAACACAATTTCAGTGGTTAAATTAATTTGGTTATTGTTGGCAGCCTGGTTAAAAAACGATTATACTTTTTTCAGTTGAGAAAACGACTCATTGACTTGTAACCAGTTGACGATATTGATCCAAAGAGTATTAAAACATGTTTTACAGTGTAGTCCTATTCCACACTGCATCTACCAGAGTAGGCTACAGCTCTTTAGATGTATTTTTACCTTTGGTATTTGATTTGTTAAAGTCTGTTTTTTTTGTGCAGAATAAAACAAAAGATAGTTATTTCTTTGTTTCTTTGTTCAAACTGTCAATTCAATGTGACAGGTTTCTGACTAATATTGCCTAATGTGAGCAATCATCATGCAGTATAGGCCTATGCAAGGAAAAGAGAGGTTAGTTCATTTTCTGAATTGTGGGAGCACCGTTTCACCTACAAAACACACAACGGTGATTAAAACGTTCTTTTTTCAATGGGACAGTATAATATTATGATTGGCCTCAACCCTTGTCTAGGCAAAGCCTATCTATTTATATGAAACATGTTATTTATTTATTTATTAATTCATTCATTATAATTTTCCTTTAGTTATTGTCACACATTCAGTCATTCTCGAAGTCCACGTTGAACCATGTGACTCATGCATGTTGTTGCTGGATGTTCCTCTAGTCCTGTACACCGGCTGCTTTTAATTAACCTAACAGAGCCTTGCACTGGAGCCATCTGTTATAGGACGGCAACCAAAAATACTAGACCTATGTCGTCCTGTATTTACTGGAAATATGGGTATGCTAATACATGGAAAAAAGTCAGAGTAATAACAGACATTATTGTTGAACGTGTTGAATGTGTTTATCAATGTTGAATGTGTTTATCATGATGAAATATTGAGGCATATAGCTAGATATTGGAGCACAGATAGGCTTCATATCTATTCCAAAATATGCATTCTTAATCGATATCATAATAGTTTAAAAAAATCTAACGCACAGAGCATTGGTTGACTGCAACGTGTTTCACCATATAGTAAACACAAACCAGATTTAATGAGCTCAATCATTATGACCCTTATGATCCATCTATTCCATTCTGTATGAGACTATGATAATATGTAACATTCCATTTGAGATTGAAATCCATTTAAGTTTCAAAATATTTTTATTGATAGACACCTGTTCAAATTGGCAGCAAACATACACTTTTGTCAAATGAAAGATAAGGAAGTAGCACAATCAGCTGCTATGAATTGATGCAACATGAAAGATACAAAACACAATCACAACTCACTCAATAAAGTACAATTCCCAAACCTTATAATACAAATCAAGTATAACAGTGTGAATGCTTCTAGTGACAGCCACTCCTTCACAAGTAGTATCCTTGTGTAGGATACAAGTAGTATCTGTACAGCACTTTGAGATATTAGCTGATGTACGAAGGGCTATATATAAAATAAACTTGATTTGATTTGATATCCTAACTGCCACAGCCATTACACCAAGTTGTTCTGATGGTGGTTGCTTGCTAACTAAATCCCCTTCATCTAATTGAGATGCTACAATGACACTCTAACCCCATTAATATTCATTGGATAATAAATTATGATAACTGTCTAAACTTTGTTCCAATTTCAACTTCCTCTATTCCTTCCTTCAGACAAAGTTTCTGGCATGATGGAGAGAGGGGAACAAGTTTTAAAAAATAAACAGCTATTTCGCCCCTTAAGCCAAGACAGGACAATGTTTGCCTTTGCTAGAATACCATTTTCCCTGTGCTTTGGGGTGTTGTTTGACAGAGTGGGGGTCCTGACAGAGTTCACACAGGACTGACCCTCACACTGCCCAGGAGGGAGATCAGTCTGCATATAAATAAAAGATTACAGCTGAAAATCAATTTCTGGGCAAACTCATTAAAAATTCTTCTTCACATTAAATGATTCCCCTTCTTTTTGAATTCTCCCCCTCTGTCTCCCGGCGCTCCCCTTTCTCTCCTCCTTCCATCCTTCCTTCCCCTGTTGCTCTCCCCCAGCGGTAATTACCAGCACAAGTCGTTTTTTGCCCTTTGATTTGCACCGTTTCACAAATGAAGGTTAAGTTTGTTTAACCGCGGTGGATTTGCCAGTCATGTTAAAGCATATAATGTGGCAGGTCCTTGCTTTCTCCACACACCTCCATCCTTGGCCCCACTCCCGCTCTCCACACACCTCCACCCCTGGCCCCACTCCCCCTCTCCACACACCTCCACCCCTGGCCCCACTCCCCCTCTCCACGCACTTCCTGGAAGGTTGGGGGGTGGGGGGGTGGGGGGGGGTTCCAAGGTTAAGGCTCGCCGGGGCCCAGGGCCGACGTGGGCTGCAATGGATCATGCACCAGAGTTGACTTGACTGGAGGGGGATGAGGAAGTTGTTAAAAATCACCTCTGGTAAAAGGATTACAAATCAAACAAAAAAGCTTAGTGGTGTGTTTGCCTTGTGAGGGCCTTTAGGTGCTTGCAGGAACCCATTGAAAGCAGCATGATGGAGGAGAGAGATAAGAAAGCAATTGTTATCCAGTCCAAGGTCTTCCATCAAGGACCTTAGAAATCAACACCATGTTGCTTCTATTAAGGTTATAGTTTGTGAGTTGTGGTAATAAATTGAAAGGAGGGAAAATACACAAAAGACAGACACACCAATTATTGTATGTTCACATTTCAAATTGTTTCCCTTGTATGAACCTATACATAATAGAAATCACAGAAGCCAAGAGCGCCAAGAGCATATCAAATGTATGGGTTTTGATTCTAGAACTATTGCCCAATCAAAACACAACACATACAATTGATACATATTGGCGTTAACAATAACCTTTTATACAAAGGTGTTAAACCAATAGTGACTGATACATATACGGAATGCTTCATCCATTTAGCATGATGAATTGTATAGAGTAAGGTATAGTAAGAAAATATACAATTTCTATCAACTTAACTAACCACTGGATAGTGTTTGTTCCAGCAAACCAAATGGCTGGCCTTCTCTGTCAAGACATCAGCAAGAAAGCTTTGGAAACAAAGTGGACTTGCCCTCGGATAGATAGCTGCCCTCTAAAAGATAATCCCTCTGATAAAGGATGCTGAGGCACACTGCAGATGGGGAAACAAGACTCCTAGTATACTATAGGACATGACTTGAAACTACTAATCTTGTCTCTTCAAGGCTTAATCCATACTGTAGCAGTACAACTGAGTTCAATGGGTTTATAGTCAGGTGCAAGCAAGGCCCTAAGACCAACCCAAAGAGAAACAGGGACAAATGAAATACAGTATATTATATACTACATTGTTCCTATTGTTTGGACTGTTTCCATACGTTTATGTTATGGATACACATGGCAACTCAAAGCACTATCGAAGTGGCTGTTCGCCGTACAACATGGCCGTGTTTCCATTGAGATGACTGTTTTGCGACATGTGAGTGTGTGTTTGAGGAGGTGAGAGCGAGGGAGAAAAGGACAGTGTGTGTACAAGGTAGAGGGAGAGGAGAAGGTGAGAGTGTTGTGTTTCACAGGTTTTTGCGACGATGCACTGCTTTATTATTCAGCACAAGGGGCACTTCACCAGCCGAATGGCTTCTCTTTGATATCGACAGCAGCTTGAGGGGGAGAGTGCACTCACAAACAGGCGTAGGCAAATTTATTCTTTCAAAAAAAAATAGCTGTGTACTTCTCTGGCAGCGGTGGCTGCACATGCGGGGAGCCAATCGCTTTGATGCTCCAACAGTGACACCCAACACAGTAATGAAATATGGTAATTACACACACATGAAAGCCATGCTACACAGACCAGGGGGAAAAGGGATACAAACCAATATGACTTTATCCAAAGATACCCTTTGTGATGAATTCTCCTTTTCATAAACATATATTTTATTCTATTGGGGAAGCACAATGCAGCATGAGCCATCATTTGACCCAGAGAAGGCTCAGGGTAAGAGGTCCACTGATTAAGAACCTCATTGTTAACCCTCAACAATAACAACACAGATAAACAGAACAGGGGGTCGTCCACTGTGCTCTTCACTGTGCTGCTGCTATTTCCTTTCTGTGTCCCAGTCAGTAGTAAACTGTCCACAGGAGAAATGATTGGCAGGTCCTGTTGTGTTGGTCAAGGCACTCAAGGCAGTCAGTCTCCCAGCAGGGATTGCACATGATACTGGACATTGGGATCTTCATGTTATACCTTTTTGTGCCCAATTCTATCTGCTCCATTGATTGACAGATACATCTTCCACTTGTACATTCCACACATGCCTCTCAATAGAACTACATGATGCACTTAGCTTATATTGAGCTAGGTGGCCAAGGAGCATGGGAGGTAGGAGAGGTGAATGGGGGATAGAGAGTGAAAGAGCATGCAAGAAAATGGGTGGAGGGGGCTGTTTATTTGACCATCAGTGTTTGCTCTTGAGTCAGACAGCCAGAGCCAACCCTTTCTCTCTTTCACACACACACACACACACACACACACACACACACACACACACACACACACACACACACACACACACACACACACACACACACACACACACACACACACACACACACACACACACACACACACACACACACACACACACACACACACACACACACACACACACACCTTAGCCTTCCTAGCTTGGTCCCTCCAGGGACAGAACTGGAGGTCAGGGAGAAGGTGGAGGTCAAATGGGCCTGGATCAGTCCTGCTTAAACACTGCTAATATGACACAGTGTGTGTGTGTGTGGGGGGGGGGGCTGCTATGTCCATCTAACTGGGACTAAATGCTCCATGAACAAACACACACAGATGCACTGTGCTGATGCGCAAAATCACACACACATTCACACGTACGCATGCAAATACACACCTTAAGGTCAGAGCACGGGGTGAGAATGTTAAATGCTCATCCTAAGGACATCAAATATTTTCCTATCTGTCACTGGTATTGGCAAAGAGCCTCTCTGAAATATATAAGGAAAAGAGAACTGAACCATATAGTTATTAGAATCTGAGAAAAGTTAGAGAAAGCTCTTATATCTTGCTTAATTGTCTTGAGATGAGGATAAACTCTGGGCACCAGTGACCATGGTACAGACATGGCATACAGATGGGGCCAGCTAGCAGTGTCCTCTCTCTGAGTGCAGTGATAGGATTTTTATTCCAGTCCTGCGCCTCTTTTATCACCCCTCTCCAGGTGTATCCAGGTAACTCCAAGGCCACCAGGCTCTTAAAACAGGACAGTCAAGGTAACAGGTAATTGCAAAGGCTTCTCGTAAAATGGCCTGTTTGCCCAGAGCTGAACGAACACAACCTCCTATTTCATATGTCAACCTGGGACTCACAGGAAGCACACAGGACAAGAAGACACTGCCAACACTGCTCCTCTGTTGTCTTACTGTACTGTATATCCCGGCTCTCTTCCTATCTCTTTATCAATCAACTTGCTTCTTTGTCTTCACCTACATGTTTCTCCCCCTTTCTCTTTCTCTCTTTTTTTCTCTGTCTGTCCATTCATCTTGATCTCAGTTGTTCTGCCCTCTCATTCTACTCAGCCTGTCTCACTCTCTCTCTCTCTCTCTGTCACTCCACTCACCCCCCCCCCCCCCCTTTACCTCGTTTTCATTTGTCTTTATGATTAACCTGGTTCTCTGTCCTCCTCCCGCCTCCCAAACATCAGTCTTTTAATGTTTGATTCCAGGTGATAAGAGCAGTTTGAGAGATGAGCCTATAAGAGAGCAGGAGTTAAAATGAGTTAATGTGGTCAAAGGGCAGAGGCTAGGGAGGTACCGCAGACACACATACACACTGCACAACAAACTGCCTTCTGGGAGGTCTGGCTGTCCTTGCCTGGCCTGGCCTGGAGTCTCTGGACCAGGCCCAGCTCGGCACTCAAGGTGACAGAGGACTGAGAGGAAACTAGTCAAGAGCCAAAGCACTCCACCAGAACCACTGCATGGCTTTCCACACATCCACATACAGTAGGCCTGCACAGGGAGAGAACACACAGGACTATCTACATATATCTAGACTGTCTATCTGCACAGCAGTAACTATAGTATTTACCTACAGTATCTATGTACAGAATCTATAGATCTACCCCACATGCACTTACACCCTGTAATACACACACACTCACACACACACTAGGCCGCCCAGCTCACTGTTTACTGCTGGACACTGTCACACTCCATTTCCTCACCTTCAACAATCACTTGTTTGTTTCCATCTGTAAACAAACAACACAAGCAAAATAGACACCGATAATTTAACTCTCTCTCAGACACATGCACATCCTCTGTCTCTTGCTCCTCTCCTCTCCTCTCCTCTCCTCTCCTCTCCTCTCCTCTCCTCTCCTCTCCTCTCCTCTCCTCTCCTCTCCTCTCCTCTCCTCTCCTCTCCTCTCCTCTCCTCTCTCCTCTCCTCTCCTCTCCTCTCCTCTCCTCTCCTCTCCTCTCCTCTCCTCTCCTCTCCTCTCCTCTCCTCTCCTCTCCTCTCCTCTCCTCTCCTCTCCTCTCCTCTCCTCTCCTCTCCTCTCCTCTCCTCTCCTCTCCTTCTCCTCTCCCTATTTCCCTCTCTTAGGGTTTCATCTGATGTGATCCCTCTGTGCTCGACATTATAAAATCAAATGTATTTATAAAGCCCTTCTTACATCAGCTGATATATCAAAGTGCTGTACAGAAACCCAGCCTAAAACCCCAAACAGCAAGCAATGCAGGTGTAGAAGCACGGTGGCTAGGAAAAACTCCCTAGAAAGGCCAAAACCTAGGAAGAAACCTAGAGAGGAACCAGGCTATAAGGGGTGGCCAGTCCTCTTCTGGCTGTGCCGGGTGGACATTATAACAGAACATGGCCAAGATGTTCAAATGTTCATAAATGACCAGCATGGTCAAATAATAATAATCACAGTAGTTGTCGAGGGTGCAACAAGTCAGCACCTCAGGAGTAAATGTCAGTTGGCTTTTCATAGCCAATCATTGAGAGTATCTCTAACGCTCCTGCTGTCTCTAGAGAGTTGAAAACAGCAGGTCTGGGACAGGTAGCACGTCCGGGGACGTGAAACTGGAGCAGCAGCACGGCCAGGTGGACTGGGGACAGCAAGGAGTCATCATGCCAGGTAGTCCTGAGGCATGGTCCTAGGGCTCAGGTCCTCCGAGAGAGAGAAAGAAAGAAAGAAAGAGAGAGAGAGAGAGAGAATTAGAGAGAGCATACTTAAATTCACACAGGACACCGGATAAGACAGGAGAAATACTCCAGATATAACAGACTGACCCTAGCCCCCCGACACATAAACTACTGCAGCATAAATACTGGAGGCTGAGACAGGATGGGTCAGGAGACACTGTGGCCCCATCCGATGATACCCCCGGACAGGGCCAAACAGGCAGGATATAACCCCACCCACTTTGCCAAAGCACAGCCCCCACACCACTAGAGGGATGTCTTCAACCACCAACTTACCATCCTGAGACAAGGCCGAGTATAGCCCACAAAGATCTCCGCCACAGCACAACCCAAGGGGGGGTTGTTCCGTGGCGGAATTATCAATTCATTGTGTGCTGCTTGTAGCTGGCGTGTCTGATTGAAGTGATGGGCTGATTCCTCCTGCTTCCTCCCAGATGGAGGGTGCTATAGCAAATAGCCCAATGGGTCTGTTTAGATAACACTGACCTCTCCCAGCCGGGCCGCCTGCACGGTAAGTGAGCGGTTTTATGGGATTCTGCCGTTCCTAAGTGGAAGGGAAAAAAAGAAAAAGAGCCAAATTGATCAATTCAGAGATGGACAGAAAGAAAAAAAGATGTGGCCAATGGTTGTGAGCGTATTGTAGGCTGTCTCCCACCTACCTCTCCATGTACAGGAGTGTTAGTCATCACCAGGCTGAACTGCAGGAGGACACAAGGGGCTGTCTGCCTGCCTCGGCTGATCTGCATCCCATTGGGTTACCCGGGAAACATATAGTAGGCTGAAGGGGGGCCACTTGCGCCCTTCCATGGAAATGGATATTCACGTCTTTGTTCCATATCATGATAGTATTTCTAAAATGATTCCTGTTAAATTGTGTGCTCCTCTCAGCAGCCAAGGCTCCTGCGATTTCATCAGCCAACCATCGCGCATGTCAGGATTTAAAGACGAACGTTGACAAAAGAAAAGGAACCAAAGGAAGAGATGAATAAATCTCTGCATAAAAGATGCACTGATGAATTGACATGGAGAGAGACAGAATAAATACGAGACATTATATATCCTGTTGCTTCCTACTAGCCTGTTTAAACTGCCCCCCCCCTCTCTCTCCAGCTGTAACACTGTGATGCTTTCAGAGGGGCCCTGTGTGTTCCAAGCTAAATGGCCTGATCTCTGAGTCCCACGTATTAAGGCATCATCAGCCTGTGTGTGTTTCCCCATCTCTGTGGCCTTGTGCTTAAGTGCCCACTTTATGGGCCACATCAGAACACACACCCTGTTATAATGTGCATTTAAAAAGAATGGTCTTTGGCGTTATGCAACTCCTTGCAAACAGAGAGGCCTGTTTAAAAGTTATGGGGGCGATATTATGGCTCATCTTTGAAAACTGGGGGGTTGTAAAACATCATTGTAACTCCCTCATGTGACAAGATGTTTTACAATCGCACCATTAAAAGCCATGGAGTGTGAGGGCCAGGTTGGGCTGGGTGAGCCACTACAGGCCCTCTCTCCCTGGTTGTGGGGCTGGAGAGAGGAGGCACGCCTTCTAGTGAGGAGTGGAGCTAAAGATAAAGATAATGTTGTTCTTTAATTAAAACAGCACATCTATCCCCATTGATCCCAACGAGGGGAGGAGAGGAAACAGTCATACAGACAGAAATAGACAGCATATAATAAACAGCTTAGTAGTGCCAAATACTGTACACAAGGCAGTGAGTGAGTGAGTGAGTGAGTGAGTGAGTGAGTGAGTGAGTGAGTGAGTGAGTGAGTGAGTGAGTGAGTGAGTGAGTGAGTGAGTGAGTGAGTGAGTGAGTTAGAGAGAGAGAGAAAGAGAGCGAGAGAGAGAGAGAAAAACAGTTTAATGAGTATTCAGAGCATTGCCAACCAAAGAGACTTTTCAATAGTTAAAACTTGAGCCCTGTCGCACTGCAGTTTTCTTTGTAGTCATATTAGTCATATTATGTCTAAATGAACCATCATAGACAGATTATTAAAGGATTCATGTTTAGCAGACTGAACACAGCATGCAATATAGATGATGAGGGGTGTGGTACTAATGCATGACAGTGTGACTTTAGTTTAGCATATTGAATAAGTTGAATTGCCTAATTTTCAACTAGTTGGAGTAGATGTGGATCAGACCAGCTACTGCTTCGTTTTTATTGTTGAGCTGCGTGTTGAGCTGTATGCTGTGGTTTCATCAGCCTGCCCTCAAGCATCTGTATTTTGACAGATACTTGGCGGGACGTCCCCGGTCGGGTTAAAGAACCCAAAGCAAACATGCAGTCTTGGCGTTGCATGTTCTAGACTAAAAAACTTCACGAGTCAAAAACGTAACAAAAATCTATAGGAAATTAGTCCTGACTCTTGCACAATGACACAACGTCTGATAATAGTGTTACAGGACTATTTTTGAAGACAATTACTCCTGCACTACGTTCGGCAGTCATTAGGAGGAGTTATGAAGATTGATTTCCTTGGTTGAGCCCATGCGTGGTCCACAATTACAACCACCCAGCTTTGCAATGACCTAGGACTACCTACCACGGTAAAAATATCATTAACGATGTCTCAGAAATGAAAAGGATAAATCAGACCACGATCTGACAAGAGGGTTTGATGAAAATAGTTAAGGTGGGAAACTATCTAATGAATAAATTAATCATGCAAAAAAATGTACCAACCAACTGCACTGATAATAATATTATTATAATGTTACTATTATTGTCTTTTTCCATTATATTTCACCACCTCTCAAACCCACCTAACCTCTCAAACCCACCTAACCTCTCAAACTCACCTAACCTCTCAAACCCACCTAACCTCTCAAACCCACCTAACCTCTCAAACCCACCTAACCTCTCAAACCCACCTAATCTCTCAAACCCACCTAACCTCTCAAAACCACCTAACCTCTCAAACCCACCTAACCTCTCAAACCCACCTAACCTCTCAAACCCACCTAACCTCTCAAACCCACCTAACCTCTCAAACCCACCTAACCTCTCAAACCCACCTAACCTCTCAAACTGACGCCAGATGCTTTCAAACAACACATTGTATGTATGTACATTCTTTTTTTAAATAGCAGAAAACAAGGCTTGTTTGAGTTTGACCTTTAGACCAAAGGCCAACAAACAAAGCGATAAAATCCATGACAAAATAAATCTCATAATATACTGTATCAGAGATGTTTTGGAATGGGGAGGTTTTGGATAGAGACTGAATAGTATTTAACATTCAAGATTTCCATTTGGCCCTCTGAAAAGACTGAACACCAATTGTCCTGCTGGTCACCTCTCAGCTCTACATTTTGATAGAATGCAAATGTTGGAAGTCTATGGCTCGGTGTGGGTAATCCATTGATTTGAGATGAATACAGTGGCTACTCTCAGACCCTTCACAGTTATTAGGACTAATAGAAAAACATAAAATAAAGAATCTGCTCAAACGCTCCGAATAGCCAGCTCCTCCAAAGTCCTCTCTGACAGTTTGGCTAGTAATTTGCATTCCTTTGTGCGAAAACTTGTAATCCCCTCCTCAGCATGCCAAGAAACACACAACAGATTTATTGTCCCAGTCAACAAATCGTTTAGGTCTTCTCAAACCTATTACTGGCTAATGCACCAGTGGCTTCCAAACACCGGGCTGAGCTCTACAGAGCCCAGCAGCCCCACAGCTTTGTTGGACCCCTGATCTATTCACGCCAAATACACTTCTGTAGCTCCAACATCTTCCCGGCGCGGCCTGGGAGCCTGTTGCAAAACTCAGAGACCACTGTTTTTTCCAGGACAACAAAGCGACATGGACTCTCCACTGTGGTCGATAAAGACACACACACACACCACACACGTATGTAGGCCTATAGAAAATAACAAAATAGCCTATGCTCTCTTATTTCTATTCTAACACAGAAATAAATGTCCTTGCAGAAATTACATGGGAGCATAAAGACATCATCAATGTTCATTGAATTCAATCTAAAATCGAATCATACTTGAAGGACATCTTTTTCTAAAGTGCGCTTTCCAAATACACTGAGTTTACAAAACATTAAGAACCCCTTCCATATATATGCATTGAACCTTCCTTATATTGAGTTGAACCCCCCCTTCCCTTTTGCCAGTAGAACAGACTCTCACATTTTTGGGGCATGGACTCTACACTACCAGCTCTCACAGTCTCATGTCAGAATTAGACTTTCATCCATGTTTCTCGAAAGTCATATTTTGAAGTGGTTCCAAATATCACATTTCTAATGTTTAAGGTTAAGTATTAACTCCAAATGCTTAATGTTAGGCAGTAACTGAGAATGGTTAAAGTTAGGCAGTAACTGAGAATGGTTTATGTTAGGCAGTAACTGAGAATGGTTAAAGTAGGGGTTAAGTTTTGGGATAGGCTTAAAACAAAAATATCAAAAACAACTTTCTATCAGAGGCAGATGCTTACTCCCATCCGCCATCCCCCATCCCCATCCACAACACCCTAGCAAAACAAAAAGAAAGGTAGCAGCAGCACTCACTGATGCCCCTAGTGGCCGGTTTCCACGTCATCTCCTGAGGTTCTCAGACATGGATGGACGTTGAATATTGACTTGTATCATGGGTGACCTGACTGCTCTACAAGGTGTTGAAAGAATTCCACACAGGGATGCTGGCCCATGTCGACTCCCATGCTTCCCACAGTTGTGTCAAGTTGGCTGGTTGTCCTTTGAGTGGTGGACCATTCATGATACACACTTGAAACTGTTGATTGTGAAAAACCCAGCAGTGTCGCAGTTCTTGACACAAACCGGTGGGCCTGGCAGGTGCCATACCCCATTCAAAGGCACTTAAATACACCACATGAACAAAAGTATGTGGTCATCTGCTCGTCAAACATCTCATTCCAAAATCATGGGCGTTAATATGGAGTTGGTCCCCCCTTTGCCGCTATAACAGCCTCCACTCTTCTGGGAAGACTTTCCACTAGATGTTGGAACATTGATGCAGGGACTTGCTTCCATTCAGCCATAAGAGCATTGGTGAGATTGGGCACTGATGTTGGGCGATTAGCCTTGGCTCGCAGTCGGCGTTCCAATTCACCCCAAAGGTGTTCAATGGGGTTGAGGTCAGGGCTCTGTGCAGGCCAGTCAAGTTCTTCCACACCAACCTCAACAAACCATTTCTGTACAGACCTTGCTTTGTGCACACAGAGGCATAGTCATGCTGAAACAGGAAAGGGCCTTCCCCAAACTGTTGCCACAAAGTTGGAAGCAAAGAATCGTCTAGAATGTCATTGTAGGCTGTGACATTAAGATTTCCCTTGACTAGAACTAAGGGGCCTGCCTGATCCATGTAAAACAGCCCCATACCATTATTCCTCCTCCACCAAACTTTACAGTTGACACTATGCATTGGAGAAGGTAGGGTTCTCCTGGCATCCGCCAAACCCAGATTTGTCCTTCGGACTGCCAGATGGTGATGCGTTATTCATCACTCCAGAGAACGCGTTTCCACTGCTCCAGAGTTCAATAGCAGCAAACTTTTTACCACTTCAGCCGATGCTTGGCATTGTGCATGGTGATCTTAGGCTTGTGTGTGGCTGCTCTGCCATGGAAACCGATTTCATGAAGCTCCTGACTAACAGTTATTGTGCTGACGTTGCTTCCAGAGGCAGTTTGGAACCCGGCAGTGAGTGTCACAACCGAGGACAGATGAGTTCTACGCGCTAGTTCCGTTCTGTGAGCTTGTATGGCCTACCACTTCACGGCTGAGTCGTTGTTGCTCCTAGATGTTTCCACTTCATAATAACAGCACTTACAGTTGCCCCGGGGCTGCTGTGTGCCACGTTGAAAGTCACAGAGCTCTTCAGTAAGGCCATTCTACTGCCAATGTTTGTCTATAGAGATTGCATGGCTGTGCTCGACTTTATACACCTGTCAGCAACAGGTGTGGGTTAAATAGCCGAATCCTCTCATTTGAAGGGGTGTCCACATACTTTTGTATAGATAGTGTATTTTGTCATGTGTATGTCTGCCATTCACCCTCTGAATGGCACACATACACAATCCATGTCTCAATTGTCTCGAGGCTTAAACATCTTTCTTTAACCTGTCTCCTCCCCTTCATCTACACTGATTGAAGAGGATTTAACAAGTGACATAAATAATGGATCATGAAGCTTTCACCTGGATTCACCTGTTCAGTCTATGTCGTGGAAAGAGCAGGTGTTCATAATGTTTTTTACACTCAGCAACCACAGTGATCCATCATTTCAAACCCTGAGCACATAACCACAACGCAATATCATGAATATTTGTCTGGTTTACTTAAGCTCGTTTTCAAATCATGTCTGCCTAATAGCCTAATGATGAAGCATTACAGTTGAAGTCAGAAGTTTACATACACTTAGGTTGGAGTCATTAAAACTCGTTTTTCAACCACTCCACACATTTCTTGTTAACAAACTATAGTTTTGGCAAGTCGGTTAGGACATCTACTTTGTGCATGACACAAGTCATTTTTCCAACAATTGTTTACAGACAGAATATTTCACTTATAATTCGCTGTATCACAATTCCAGTGGGTCAGAAGGTTACATACACTAAGTTGACTGCCTTTAAACAGTTTGAAAAATTCCAGTAAATGATGTCATGGCTTTAGAAGCTTCTGATAGGCTAATTGACATAATTTGGGTCAATTGGAGGTGTATCTGTGGATGTATTTCAAGGCCTACATTCAAACTCAGTGCCTCTTTGCTTGACATCATAGGAAAATCAAACAATAGTACACAAGTATAAACACCATGGGACCACACAGCCGTCATACCGCTCAGGAAGGAGACGCGTTCTGTCTCCTAGAGATGAATGTACTTTTGTGCGAAAAGTGTAAATCAATCCCAGAACAACAGCAAAGGACCTTGTGAAGATGCTGGAGGAAACTGGTACAAAAGTATCTATATCCACAGTAAAACGAGTCCTATATCGACATAACCTGAAAGGCCACTCAGCAAGGAAGAAGCCACTGCTCCAAAACCGCCATAAAAAAGCCAGACTACGGTTTGCAACTGCAGATGGGTACAAAGTTCGTAGTTTTTGGAGAAATGTGCTCTGGTCTGATGGAACAAAAATAGAACTGTTTGGCCATAATGACCATCGTTATGTTTGGAGGAAAAAGGGGGATGCTTGCAAGCCGAAGAACACCATCCCAACCGTGAAGCACGGGGGTGGCAGCATCATGTTGTGGGGGTACTTTGCTGCAGGAGGGTCTGGTGCACTTCACAAAATAGATGGCATCATGAGGCAGGAATATTATGAGGATATATTGAAGCAACATCTCAAGACATCAGTCAGGATGTTAAAGCTTGGTCACAAATGGGTCTTCCAAATGGACAATGACCCCAAGCATACTTCCAAAGTTGTGGCAAAATGCCATAAGGACAACAAAGTCAAGGTATTGGAGTGGCCATCACAAAGCCCTGACCTCAATCCTATAGAAAATGTGTTGGCAGAACTGAAAAAGCGTGTGCGAGCGAGGAGGCTACAAACCTGACTCAGTTACACCAGCTCTGTCAGGAGGAATGGGCCAAAATTCACCCAACTTATTGTGGGAAGCTTGTGGAAGGCTACCGAAACGTTTGACCCAAGTTAAACAATTTAAGGGCAATTCTACCAAATACTAATTGAGTGTATGTAAACTTCTGACCCACTGGGAATGTGATGAAAGAAATAAAAGCTGAAATAAATCATTCTCTCTACTATTATTCTGACATTTCACGTTCTTAAAATAAAGTGGTGATCCTATCCTAACTGTACATTTTGTTTACTTTCTGCTCACTTTATTGCATTAGTGAGCCCTCAAATGATACTTTAGCCTAATTTGCCTTTTTTTTCAATTATTTTCCATTGGCCAAAAGATTTAACCCACATGTTGGCTTAGGTTTTTTTTGCCAAACTAACAATGTCTTACTGTATTTAAATTATTTTATTTGATTTCAACTAACTTATGTTTTAATTTCACTAGGATTAATTAAATGTCAGGAATTGTGAAAAACGGAGTTTAAATGTATTTGGCTAAGTTGTATGTAAACTTCCGACTTCAACTGTATATTCTATGTGAGTTGAAGACGTTATAATCGATCTCAAAGCACGTCCTCTGGAAAATTGCCATTAAAGCGTGTTAGTTTTGTCTCTGTTTTGTGATTTCACTGCGCTGTAGGTCTGTCAGTGGAGGGAGAGGTGAAAGGAGAGGACCGTCCATCTGCTCGCCTTTGTGCCTCACACTCCGGGCATCAAATGGAGGTCACCACAGAGAGAGGGGGTCAGAGGGAGAAATATCCAACATAGACCCTACGCGACAAACACAACGGATCCTTTGATTCTCTTGTTTGCACACATACATTTATCTCGAATTGTTGTTTTGCTTTTCAGTTTGGTCCCATATTGAGATGGTGCACTGCATGAACGAGAGCCATATAATGTTCAACCGTTGGCGCACATTAAACTATATATCCAAGTTATCCAACATCAACACCAAATCCAGCAGACACATCTTGACAGCCTCGTAACTGTTATAAGCAATCAGTTCGAACGTTTATGGCTATTCTGGAAGTATTTGGGTGTTGGGGATCCCGAGAGAAGATGACACACTCCGAGTGAATGTCGAGAACACAAGCCAGGGGCACTTGCTTGGAACGTTTGGTGGTGAGGATGGGCGCGTGATTACTCGCACATGGAGCAGGAACTGAGCGCATTCAGATTAAGGCAAACATTTTCCAACTGTGCAAAAGGAAAAAAGCTAAACCCTCCTCACTATCTTTTTACATAAAACATTGAATAGAGGAAAATAGCCTATATAGGTCTAACTAGAACCATTTGGTGAGGAATCCATTAACTGTAGGCCTATTGGATAATACAATTAGCATTCAGAGACAATCATTCTATTTTCCATTATTCAATATCTTACAATCGCATCCGTCTTGCCTCATGTACTGCCTCTGCATGACTTGGCAGGCAGACTGAAGCAATGGGCCGATTACGCTGATACAGTAGGATAATGAAGTCTGAGCACTGTAAAATAAATTGCAGGTATCAGATTGCGTCTAAGTGAGTGGCTGCGGCCAAGCCTTCAATGACGATGGGCCCCTAACAACACTGTTGTTTAATGTATGGACTTGATTTGTTATATCTTTATTAATTCATCATTGCTTGGGTTAAATATTGCCAGGAATCTATTGCCTGTAAATGTAAATGTATTTAAAGAGGACCATTTACACTAACAATCAGAGTCAGGATTTATTTAATTCTACCAAATTGCATCTTAATTGTAAATTTCCTTTCTCTTATTGAAACGTCTCCCCGTAATGATTTCATCACATGAGATCATGGAGATGAATGGGCATGAAACGGATTCTCCAACGGCGGCATATCCAGTGCAATATGGCGTGTAAAAGCCTCCTCTGAACCAAAGTTGAAACACATGTTATTTTTTCTACCATTTCCATACAATTACTTGTGGAGTGCGTAAAGACTCCACTGAATGGGATTCAGCTATACCGCATGCACAGCCTGTGCGGGACTTCAATGAAAATATATAGGCCTAATGAAAAGCATTATTATTGGTTTAATTCGAAGTCCGGTCAAAACTGATACATAACAATGAATGGCCTTTTTTTTGCTATAGGCCCAAATAATCAAGCCTTCAAAAATAATAATAATTTACAGTTTCTTAAGCCCTAACTGAGAAATTAGTAATAAGTATATTATTGTTATTCTTATTATATTATTATTTGGTAGGCTACACCTTAATAAGTAGCCTAACAAATCACTTTTAGATGAAAAATACATTTTAGATCACCTTAAGTATAAAACTAGTCACAGGACAACTGAAATCCATCTGCGTTGCTCTCTGTTATTAATTTATTTAGTTAATTTATTTGGTCAAATTACATTTTCCGTCGCAGTGCGTCAAAGCTAATAAACCATGGGTTTGCAGGAGCGTGTTTGTAAGTTGTGCACACTGCGGCGTTTGAAGATTTCACTTTCTCATATTCCAAAGCCTCCATTTAGCCTATTCATTTATTTAATTCATTATTAATTTCTGTGCTTCTGCTGAACCTGGCAGTATTTACAGAGTTTTACGGCTATTGTATGAGTTTTGTATGTGGTCCGTTGTTTTCTTTACCAAAATAAACCAGATTCAACACAATTTTACAAAAAAAGATGTTCGTCTAGCCTATTCGCAAAATGTTTTGAAGAGCAACTGGTGATGTGTTTGAATATAACGAGAAAAACCCCGAAAAAATTAAATACAAATTCTTTTCTCCAGTCTTTCCAAGCTGACCCCAACATAATAATTTTCATATGCCTACGATAAGTCTACGTTTAGAAAGTCATCTTCATATATTAGACAAAGAGACATCATAACGAAATGCTAATATGTTATAGAATTTGGACATGAAATATGGTCCCCTTGAGGCCAATGCAAAGATCGAAACTCTCAGTTCTGCGTGTTAAAAGAGACTGGCAGGAATTTCATCTGAATGCATTTGTCTAGCCTCGTTGCTCCTCGCACACATGCGGTTCGTTAGGTTGTCTCTTTTGTGAGAATTCCCACAGATTCTCTGGGTAACTCAATCTGTCGACAATCAACACACCGCTGCCTTGAGTCCATTGAATAAATACATGATTTCATTATTTGGAAACTAGTGCACCGCTTCCCCTTTTATCTTATTAAACAAGGAAATCTACTAAGGCGCAAATGGAGTCAGCTTTGGCACATAGACAAACGTAGACTGAAAAATGAAAAATAGACTGCTTTGTTGACATATGGCTACAGAATAATTAGGCTCGAAATTATTGCTAACAATGCTACTACTACTACTACTACTACTAACTACTACTACTACTACTACTACTACTACTACTACTAGTAGTAGTAGCCTACAAGGACTAATAATATTTGTCATGATATTACTACAGTACTATTTTGAGTTATAGCATACATATACCCAGTGAATGCCATGTCAGAGAGTTGAGGCGTTCCATGGAAAAAGAGTGAGGCCATAAGCAGGTGTTTGTTCTTTGCTGTCCCGGTGCTGAGGACACCCTCATCCCTGCTACAGCCCCTATTCTGGAGGCCTTGCCTCTCCCTCCAGCCCGCTCCCCCCAGCCTCTCCCCCTCCAGCCCGCTCCCTTGCTCCCAAGGCCTTTGATCAGGGCCGACCCCCTCTGTCACAGCTGCCCATGTGGGGGCTTCTCTCTCACCTACAAAAACACTTCCTGCTGGGGGACCCACTCTTACACTCCACAACCCTCCAACACCCCTATCCAAGATCACCATCCCCAAGGAAACAGCAGAGCGGGTGGGATCTCAGTTTGTGAGTGAGGGTGCAAGACGGAGAGTGGTCGTCGAGCACACATGAACACATGAGAAGTTGAGTGCTGTACAGTGTTCATGGCTATAGGAAAGAGAGAACGAATGGGTTTGTGTGTGTGAGAATGAGATGAGACCAATATTGACAAGTAGAGAACATGCTATGCTTTACCTAAGCAAACACATGCCGACAGAGCAGTATTTTCCACACACAATCTGACACAAGCCCCGATAAGAGTCCACAGCTTGCTTACATATATATGTATGACTGTTCTTAGTCACACCTGCAAGCCTTTATCAAAGCGGCTGGAGCACAAAGTTACTTCCCCCTGTTTAGTTGACCTGAAAACTCCTCTTATTTGGCATGTCTGCTCAATTAACTAGGAAGAAAACCCCTTTGGTCTATCTGGGAGAGTGGTGAGCAAGTTCCACGGTCGTAGTTTTAAATATTTATATTTTATTTACACCAGCAAACATTTGTTGATGCTGTCCTTTTTCTTTTTGGGTAAAGGTTGTTAGTAACAGTTTAAAAACCACTCTTCTCTCTAGCCCTGGCTAATCCTGCTGAGACATCTGGGGAGGATGACTCAACTGAATGTCTGATACACATCATATGTGATTCATTATCCTGAGGTTGCCTATTCCAGGCTAATTGTACTTTGTACATTTTCAGATAGTCCAATATACATAGAAGCTGGCTGAGATGACACAGTCTTTGACCAGTGAAAGCTGTTCCAGGCTGTGTGACTGTGATGACTGGAAGGACTAATGGTGACGTGACACAGGAAGCACCTTGGGCCATCCCTCTCCACTGACGCCTGCCCTGCCCCCGAGCTGCCAGGGGTCAATTAACTATATAAGTGCCAATTAAAAGCATGAAATGTTTCCCAGGAGTTGTGTGGTGGCATCCGGGTGGGACACAGAGCAAGTGGTCTGGGTGTGAGCGAGTCCAAGTTCAACAGGGCTTTATGTCCTCCTTCCACAAAGACAGACATGGAGGGAGACAGACGTAGGGGGATACAAGTCTGCTACTGCTGTAAAGGTGACACATACAAGTGGGGGACTGACGTGTTAATTTTGAAACCATCTAACTTATGCAGCATAAATACTGCACACCAAAGAAGTCAAATGAATCCATAAAATATCCTCATAAATGTGTGTCCATAATGGATTTATATTATTAATTAATTGAGGGACAATTAGCTGATTAAAAACATTGTAATATAGCCTACCACAGTAACACAGCTAAAACACAGGCTCCACCAGGACTCCTCTGTTCCCCTACCACAGTAACACAGCTAAAACACAGGCTCCACCAGGACTCCTCTATTCCCCTACCACAGTAACACAGCTAAAACACAGGCTCCACCAGGACTCCTCTATTCCCCTACCACAGTAACACAGCTAAAACACAGGCTCCGCCAGGACTCCTCTATTCCCCTACCACAGTAACACAGCTAAAACACAGGCTCCACCAGGACTCCTCTATTCCCCTTCCACAGTAACACAGCTAAAACACAGGCTCCACCAGGACTCCTCTATTCCCCTACCACAGTAACACAGCTAAAACACGGCTCCACCAGCACTCCTCTGTTCCCCTACCACAGTAACACAGCTAAAACACAGGCTCCACCAGCACTCGTCTATTCCCCTTCCACAGTAACACAGCTAAAACACAGGCTCCACCAGGACTCCTCTATTCCCCTACCACAGTAACACAGCTAAAACACAGGCTCCACCAGCACTCCTCTATTCCCCTACCACAGTAACACAGCTAAAACACGGGCTCCACCAGGACTCCTCTATTCCCCTTCCACAGTAACACAGCTAAAACACAGGCTCCACCAGGACTCCTCTATTCCCCTACCACAGTAACACAGCTAAAACACAGGCTCCACCAGCACTCCTCTATTCCCCTACCACAGTAACACAGCAAAAACACAGGCTCCACCAGGACTCCTCTATTCCCCTTCCACAGTAACACAGCTAAAACACAGGCTCCACCAGCACTCCTCTGTTCCCCTACCACAGTAACACAGCTAAAACACAGGCTCCACCAGCACTCCTCTGTTCCCCTACCACAGTAACACAGCTAAAACACAGGCTCCACCAGCACTCCTCTGTTCCCCTACCACAGTAACACAGCTAAAACACAGGCTCCACCAGGACTCCTCTATTCCCCTACCACAGTAACACAGCTAAAACACAGGCTCCACCAGCACTCCTCTATTCCCCTACCACAGTAACACAGCTAAAACACAGGCTCCACCAGGACTCCTCTATTCCCCTACCACAGTAACACAGCTAAAACACAGGCTCCACCAGGACTCCTCTATTCCCCTACCACAGTAACACAGCTAAAACACAGGCTCCACCAGCACTCCTCTGTTCCCCTACCACAGTAACACAGCTAAAACACAGGCTCCACCAGCATTCCTCTATTCCCCTTCCACAGTAACACAGCTAAAACACAGGCTCCACCAGCACTCCTCTGTTCCCCTTCCACAGTAACACAGCTAAACACACAGGCTCCACCAGCACTCCTCTATTCCCCTTCCACAGTAACACAGCTAAAACACAGGCTCCACCAGCACTCTACCACAGGTAGGGTTGCACTCTGCTTTTTTCTCCACACCTCATAGACAAAACCAACACCTCCATCTGGCTCTGGGTTGAACCCAGCGTTCCTCCAGTCTCACTACATTCATTTTGATCATTCCAATCCCCATATATAACCTGTTTTTTGGTACAACCTGACTCATCCAAAGGGACTTAGAGAACGTTAGGGAAAGTGGAGTGAGAGCAGCACAGATCCGAGGGAGCCTGTACAGGTCATGGTCGCCCTTCTCCCCACTGCAGTTAATGGAGACTTCTCCAGGTTTGGGCAAACAGGCTACGTGGTCCCTGTCTCCCTGTCTCCCCCTTTCACTGTGTTGATCTAGGCCCCCCGCCACCTCAATTTCAGCAGGTTCACATGGAGTTTGGCTTTAACGTGCCGGGCGGCGCACGCAAAGAAATCACATTATGACATGGCAGAGCCGTCGTAAAGTGCCAGGGAGCTCTCCTTCTTCTCCTCCACCTCCGTCTGAAAACAGAGTGATCCCGAAGGAGGGATAAGAGGAGAGGAGAGAGGAATGTAACATGTTTGTAACATGTATGCAACCTGAGATGGTTTACATCATAACATTCTATGGTGTGCAATTTTGCTCAACCTTGTGATATGATAACATGGTGGTAATGCAATCTATAATGTCCCTCTACTGTGAGGCACTTCCACTCTTTGCTTTCTTAGGGTTCTATGGCTTCCCAGGCCATTGCATCAAGGAAATAGAGCCATCACCTCAAACAATTGTATCTCCAACCACACCATTAAAGTACTGTGTGAGATATATAGCAGGGAGGGATGGAGGGAGAGATGGGTGCGATCAGTGGAGGGGTGGGGGGGCTGAGAGTCTGGAACTCTGTATGTAAGACACCCAAAACAAGGGAAGGTTACAACTGTCATAAATTGACATATTTTCGCATGGTCAGATTCTCAAACACACACATGCACGCATGCACACACACAGCAACTGCTTTCCATGCCACCAATGTAACAATGGAATCCAAGGAATTGAGCAGAATGGAATTTCAGATATCTATGAAGAAATTAATCAATTCCCCCTTCATGGAACTTGGATAGTCAACCATATGGATGTTTCTACTCCCCAAAAGTGGGGATAAGGGGTTTTCATATTTTTTCCAATTAATTCACAGGCAGACTGAAACCCTTTTTTTTCTCTCTCGTTCACCCTGTTTCTTCTGGCACTCAGTCCTTCTGCCTGTGCATCAAGAAACACAAGGAGAGAAATAAGCAACTGTATTAACAGATGGTGAGAGTCAATAAAACACACAGAAATCAAGTCTCTGACACATCTGCTCTGCAGCATTTGACTAATCTTTCTGTGTGGCTCGTTGGGAATGCTGGGCCGCTGGGACGGTGTGATGGAATCAGAGCAGGACAGGCAGATTAGGGGGGACAGGGATCTCCCAGGGGAGGACAACACATGCAATGGATCAAACTGGGGTGAGAAACATTTAGGGAATGTGCCCTGTATGATGAATCTACAGGATCTAAATGTGCACTGTATGATGAATCTACAGGATCTAAATGTGCCCTGTGTGATGAATCTACAGGATCTAAATGTGCCCTGTGTGGTGAATCTACAGGATCTAAATGTGCCCTGTGTGATGAATCTACAGGATCTAAATGTGCCCTGTGTGATGAATCTACAGGATCTAAATGTGCCCTGTGTGATGAATCTACAGGATCTAAATGTGCCCTGTGTGATGAATCTACAGGATCTAAATGTGCCCTGTGTGATGAATCTACAGGATCTAAATGTGCCCTGTGTGATGAATCTACAGGATCTAAATGTGCCCTGTGTGATGAATCTACAGGATCTAAATGTGCCCTGTGTGATGAATCTACAGGATCTAAATGTGCCCTGTGTGTAACGATCTGAGTGTCGGGAGGTGCGAAGTCAGACGCAGGAACAGCAGAGCTTCAATATGTTGAGTCTTTTAATACTCAACTTGCAAACACAATGTCCAACACGGACGTACTGGGTGTCACACACAACGGTCCAACGACACGATAAACAAACCCAGTCCACAATAATAACATCCACTCCCGAAATCCAAAAGCCACAATGAAACATAATCAAAATAACATAAAAATAGGTCAGGAACGTGACACTGTGTGATGAATCTACAGGATCTAAATGTGCCCTGTGTGATGAATCTACAGGATCTAAATGTGCCCTGTGTGATGAATCTACAGGATCTAAATGTGCCCTGTATGATGAATCTACAGGATCTAAATGTGCCCTGTGTGATGAATCTACAGGATCTAAATGTGCCCTGTGTGATGAATCTACAGGATCTAAATGTGCCCTGTGTGATGAATCTACAGGATCTAAATGTGCCCTGTGTGATGAATCTACAGGATCTAAATGTGCCCTGTGTGATGAATCTACAGGATCTAAATGTGCCCTGTATGATGAATCTACAGGATCTAAATGGCTTCTAATGTTTACAGATTGTGAAGTCTTGATTTATGAGAACATATTTGGCATTTAGTTTTATTTACTCGCATCGCATGCGTACCAAAAGTCCTATCAACCTTTTCTGTCTATCTTTGACAGATTTATAGATATGCCAATCTGTATGACTTGCATAATCACCAGCACACTAAACTGTGCAATATGCTCTGTAGATGAGAAACTGGAATGAGTTAGTGTACCCTCTCTATGCCAGGAGAAACTGCCCTCCCTTGTACCTGACATGGCCACTCCAGTAGCCAATTGCGTTGTTGGAAAGGCAAACAGTTACCATGAGCTTTAATTGCAAATAAGCCATTATGGATCAAAGGTGATGGTTGTGATTGGATAGTGTGTGTGTTTGTGTGTGTGTGTGTGTGTGTGTGTGTGTGTGTGTGTGTGTGTGTGTGTGTGTGTGTGTGTGTGTGTGTGTGTGTGTGTGTGTGTGTGTGTGTGTGTGTGTGTGTGTGTGTGTGTGTGTGTGTGTGTGTGTGTGTGTGTGTGTGTGTGTGTGTGTGTGTGTGTGTGTGTGTGTGTGTGTGTGTGTGTGCAGAGGGACAGGGTTGGTGTTGTAGTAATATGTAATCCACTTGACTTTTTAGAAAAAAAATATAAAACATAAATGTCTCTGACAAAACTGGGACTGACACACTGACCAGAACAATTATTACAAAATAAAAATACAAAAACATCAAACAGATTTAGTCAGATAAGGTCGATAAGCATCCAGTCTCTGTTAATGCCCAACAAATGATCTAACCCAGATGTTGCACTTTGAGTGTAAACACAGTGCCCTGCAGAATCATCAAATAAATAAGCATGAAAGGGGTTTAGAGTTTCAAACAGAGTCTAACCCCGGACTGAGACCTTTCCACTGCAGAAAAAGCCCACACTCCCCCTTCCCTGCCTTCTTGAAACAGGAACATGTAAATATGGTAATATTTAGCACGTGTTTCAAAACAGATCGGTTTTCTCAAGCAAAAAATAAAAAATAAAAAAACAGGCCCACACACGAAAAAGGTCTCTCCAGTCACATTTCAGTGTGTGTTCCTCCACTGTGTGCATGTGGACGTGCTGTGGTTTCCTCTGTTTGCAAACTGTTCCACCCAGCACTTGGCCTTTCTCTGATGGCTTCTCCACACTTCAAACCTCATACTATCTCTGCCAGATTGTGAGTGTAACAATTCAACAACAGCTTAACAACACAAAAACACTTCTCTAACGGGTCATATAATCCATTTGTATGCAGGGTAATGTTTCACCAAGCAAGAAAAGGATAGGCAATGGAGAGAGAGGGAGTGCGAGAGAGAGCGAGGAGAGTGTGAGAGGGAGAGAAAGGGAGAGAGAGAGGGAGGAGCGAGAGAGAGGGAAACACTCAGGACATATGGATGTATTTAAGGACCACCAGGGAAGGGAAACTTGTGCATTTTCGCATAAACCCAGATAAACTCCAAATATGTAATTACACAGGGTTTAGGGGTTGTCTGTTGCCGATTCATTCAGGAATTTCAGGTCATGTCTTTTTGGGAGTTTAGTGTACAGTGCTTTTTTTAACGTCCTCAATGGTGGAAGTAGAGCTTTAGTGGCGAGATTCCACTGCACACTCCGCCTGGCCTGACCTGCTCTATGTGAGAGTACCATTGTCTCCTCTTTTACGAGGCTGTCCGTGAAAGAAGAAAGGAGTAAAATAAATACCTCCAACTACATAAAAGGCAAAGAAGTGGGACTCTCATAAAATACCTGCAGCACGTTTTAAAACCTTCATCGCGTCCAGTATTTATAGTTCTTCGATTCCATGTCAGTGTTTGTAGCCAATTTGTTGTGCTCCAATAAATAGACCGGCCTATTTATCAGCAGACCACATGGCAGCCATATACGGCTCCTAACGAGAGGCAGATGTGCATTGTATATATTTTCACATGCAGGTTTGACGCGCTGACAGAGCAGGACAGATAGCTGAGACATACAACCCTGCAGCCCTGAGCCATAGCTGACTGACTTCCGTATCAGCTGTAAACACCAATGGTGATTAGACCATGAACACAGGAGCACGCCTATCCACCCATCTCTCTCTCTCTGCCTCATGAAAAGGGTCATTAATCCCAAGTGGCGCAGCGATATAAGCCACTGCATCTCAGTGCAAGAGGCGTCACTACAGTCCCTGGTTCGATTCCAGGCTGTATCACATCCGGCCGAGTCCCATAAGATGGCGCACAATTGGCCCAGCGTCGTTCGGGATTGGCTGGAGTAGGCCGTCATTTTAAATAAGAATGTGTTCTTAACTGACTTGCCTAGTTAAATAAAGGTTAAATTAAAAAATACCAACAAAAAAATATATATATACAGTGATCCCTCGCCACTTCGCGGTTCACTTATCGCGGATTCGCTATTTCGCGGATTTTCATAATGCATTTTTTTTTTTTTTTTGGTGCATTGTGCTCTGCATTCTGATTCGCTAAAAACTCACTCCCGCTTCTTGTATCAAAACATGCTACGAATTGTGCTATCATTTTGTCGTCTCGTGCAGTTATGTGTACGTACATAAAACAGCTTGGCAAATTTACATTAAGTTGGCCAAATTATCTTGTAATTTCGAACATCTCCTAAACCCATAATGTCGACGAAACGGCCTGGACCGACAAAAGCACCTGCGGATGGGCCCAAACGGCGGAAGATGCTACCTATCTCAGATAAAGTTAAACTTCTGGACATGCTAAGGGAAGGTAAAAGCTATGCAGCCGTTGCTCGCCATTACGGAATCAATGAATCTTCCGTTCGTTACATAAAGAAGGAGGAAAAAAACATAAGGACGACAGCAGCAGTCAATTTTAATACGAATGCAAAAATTGAATGCTAATTAAAAAAAAAAAAAAAAGTTTTATATTTCGCGGATTTCACTTATCGCGGGTCATTTTCGGAACGTAACCCCCGCGATAAACGAGGGATTACTGTATATAAAATTAAACAAATACTATCCATGAGACTCTGACATATACACTACAAGACACAGGTATAGTCAATACTCAAGCTTTCAAACTGTTACAGTACTACTATGTTACTATGTAATAAGTAAAGCCTAAGGAAACATACATGCTCTTCCTATAGCTTATATTCCAAGTTCTCATCAAAGGGCTATCAAAATGCAGGGTCCATCTTTTCTTCTGCTTCTGGAAAGCACATGCAACTTCTCTGTGTGTTTATGTGTGTGAGTTTGAGTGTCTTTGTTTGTGTGTACTTGATTGCATGTGTTTTACTGTGTGTGTGTGTATACACGTGTTACTGTGTGTGTGTGTGTGTGTGTGTGTGTGTGTGTGTGTGTGTGTGTGTGTGTGTGTGTGTGTGTGTGTGTGTGTGTGTGTGTGTGTGTGTGTGTGTGTGTGTGTTGCTGTGTGTGTGTGTGTGTGTGTGTGTGTGTTACTGTGTGTGTGTGTGTGTGTGTGTGTGTATACATGTGTTACTGTGTGTGTGTGTGTGTGTGTGTGTGTGTGTGTGTGTGTGTGTGTGTGTGTGTGTGTGTGTGTGTGTGTGTATATATGTGTTACTGTGTCTGTGTGTGTATACATGTGTTACTGTGTCTGTGTGTGTATACGTGTGCGTTACTGTGTCTGTGTGTATATGTGCATTGCCAATTACCCCGGCTATAAATACAGAGCCCCAGCCGTCACTGAGTTTCTGGGTGGCTGCTGCACCACCCTAATTGGTTTCAGATGGTCGCCCAGATCTCTCTCCCGCTCCCCGCCAGAGCGCTTACCGTCACACAGCCTGTGTGTGATAGAAAGCTGCAGGGGAGAGAGGTGGGGAGGAGAAAGATGAGTGACAGAACAGAAGTAAACACAGGGAGAGCACAGGAATAAACAAGCAGACACTAAATGTTTATTTTGCCCAGCCGGTTCCTATAGCCTACAGTATACATTCTCCTCAGCTCATTGAGTTGGGTAAGAGTGTAATAGGCTGGCTAAGTGAGTGAATGAGGGGACACCAGCAATAACAAAGGGAGAGCGGATTAAACCTGTTTTGGAAGAATGATTGGACATTTCTCAATTTTTCGTCTCTTTACACATTACTTTTACTTTAATTTTATTTTTGACATAATACTTTTTCCTGAATTCGATGAATGTGTAGATTCAGCCAAAAACAACTGGTTACGAGGCAAGTTGACGAAAGGTCGTTACACTCCTTACCGACTGATTTGGGTCAAACTCAAAAATGCGATACATTACGAAAACGATATATTATGTTCATAATGTAAATAAATATATGTTCGAAATTTCGGAATATTCTTTGTAGTTGTAGGCCTATGTTGCTACAACACGTCCGGTCATGAGCACAAGGACAAAGCAAATAAGGAAAATATATTTATGCAACTTGGCCAATTTGTCATTCATAATTGTAGCCCCATAAAATAACATATGAATACTATATTGATATAATTCGCTTATATGTGGTTATCCCGAAAGACTTTTAATCAGAAAATATTTTCGATGTTTTAATTGAATTTATAATGAATATACCTTCTCTATGTCAATACTATGTTTATTATTATTATTATGAGTATTGGGTTACGGTTGTTAAGAATAATAGCCTAATATGCTAATAATAATGTTTAGATATAGATATAGGCTAAGGATTTATTTTAAGACTGTTAACGGTTTACTATTACTATTAGTAGTATTAGTGTTAGAGTATTATTCTTATTTATTTTCTCGTTGTGATTTTGTGGTTTAATAATTTCTGTTCGTAGGCCAGTCTACGGGGGCCTTCTGTCCGAGTTCTTATATTCTCCGGATTAAATCTCATGCTTGAAGAGGAAGAGAAGTGACCCGCGCATGGCCCCTGGAGACAGTTGATCAATGAACATATATTAACACCAAATTAGTATTGATCAACGAGGGAGAGGACACTGTGACTCGGTGACAGCTGGGCTGCATAACCCACTCGTTCTTGAAGAACAGAAAATGACTCCAAAGAAAATGTCAGATTAAACTTTTTGGTCTGAAGTTTTTTTTCGCTATTTGGCGATGGTGGCATCCACGGAAGCATCCGTTTCCAGGGCAGCTAGTGCGTTGAGCACTAACATTGCTAGACCAAATATTTAGTAAATAATGACTGTCTCACTATGATGCCATTTCTGCCGCCACACATACCGTCACTCCACCCGCGGCGTGGTAGCGGACTGGCTGACCCAGGGGACTCTGCATCTCCTCAGCCTCGCTACAAATCTCAGGCGGGCGCAGAGTGTGTGTGGCGGGGAGGACCGATAACCAATTAGGGAAGTAGGCGAGGAGCCCCACGGAACCTCGGAATCCTAAACTGCTATAAATCCATTAAATCCACCTCATTAGAGCACGAGTCTCAGTACGACCGGGCGGGGAGAAGGAGGAGCGTGCATGCTGTTTCTCAGCGGGTGTCGCCTCGCGCACAGACTCACGAGCCGCCGATATTTAACGCATGCTGCTTTGGTAGTTGTGTTACCTTGTTGATAGCAAGTCAAAATACCAACATCAACACATCCACGATCATCAATTCGACACTCTGGCTATTTTATATGAAACCCAATATCACTTCCGTCCATGGATGGTTCAATATAAGAGGTTCACTCTGAAGGAAATTATATTGGCCTATGAAGTCTAAACGTTTTCGTCGTATATCCTAATATCGATATTATGCAGGCTAAAATTAATGGATACCAAAATGTTCACTGAAATAATACTTTCGAAGTAGGCTAATCTGTCTTTATCATGGTTATTATTAATATAATGAGTTATACTCCTTGTCAAAATCAACATGGGATATGTCAGATTCTTCACTACAAAAACATTGCTTTAATGTAATATGCAATAACAACAGTAATAAATATTGCATAATGATTGTGTTGAGCTTTCTAAATAACCACCCATGGTGACATATCTTTGATAAGGAGGCTCCAAAAACAGAGCAGTTCCTTGGCAATATTAGCTAAAACAGCAGCAAGTGACAGTTTGACTCTCAGCAGTAAGCTAACAGGGCCCTATGCACTGGAAACCTTGCAGACACCTTTTACAGGCAGCCCCTAAAGTCGCATTCAAGGTTAGGATATTTTACAGAACGATATATTATTCGATTTCACATAATATTATATGAGACAAAGTTTGTCTTTTATTGTTCAGTCTTGAAGAAACTGAAAGAGGAAGCTAGATTATAATAATATATGCGGAAATATTTAACTATATATTAGGCCTACATTTCAAACTGCACTGAATGGAGGGTTCCAGTTTAAATGTAAAGGCAGTCAGTTGTTTTTATTATATACTCTGTACCTCCCATCTTGATTTATAGATATATTCATCAATCATTGTGACATTTTGAACTGTGTCAACGGTATCCTATTTGTCATGGTAAACTCTATACTCTTTAGTAAATGGATGATATTTTTGTCCAATGGGAAGGGCCTTGGATGTAGTTTCAATGCAGAAAATCAGACCTCGGTGCAAAACAACTGGAGTGAGAGAGGGAGGGAGGGAGAGAAGGAGAGGGAGGAAGAGAAGAGGAGAGGAGGATGTAGGGGTGAAGGAGAGGACTGCAGGCACTTGGCTGGAGAGCTGAGAGGGGATGAAGGCTACAGCTTGGAGTGTGGGTCCTTGTGTAAATAGAAATGTACTAAACCTTTGCTAACCTGTATTGGCCAAGATAAAATATTTATATATGCCATTGTCTAATGGAGCGCTGGCTGAGGAGAGACTTAATTTGTTTCCTCCCTGCTAAATGAATGCCCTCCCCATCATCGGCAATGGTGCGGATAGTGATTGCTGCTGTTCTATCTTTGCCCCCTAATAAAACAAGCTCTCCAGATATTTTAATGGTCAAAGCACCTTACAATTATGCTTCATCTAATCCATACATTTCCATAGATGAAAGGTGAAGCTGAGACACTTGAGGCTGCCAACAGCTGCTTCTAGCTCTCTTTCCGTTTCTCTCTTTTTTCATTACCTCCCTCCCTCCTTTCTTGCTTTTCATATTTTCTTAAATATAATCATTTCTTTAACACCAGTCACGGAAATGTGTGGATAATCAAACAAAACAAAAGTCTGATTGTCAGAAACAAAACTGATTTGACAATCACAGACAAGATAATTGGGAGAAAAACCCCATCTTCAACCGGAACAGGAGAAGCACACATCCAGCAGCATGTATCAATGAAGAACAGTATGCAAAACAGAGGCACACAGTGTGAAAAACATTTGGCTTGGACATGGATTGACACTGATTGTCATGCTATTACAGACAAATGGCAACACTTGGTCTGAAGCCGACAGCACATAATCATGTGTGACTAACTGTGATGGAGGGACAGGCAGGCACAAAGGAAAGAGATGGAGGCACAGGGGGTTTGTCTCCCCTACCATTTTCTCGCTCGCTCTCTCGCTCTCTCGCTCTCTCTGAGTACTGTAGCAGGGGGAGTGGACATGGTATCGTAGATGAGATGGAAGTTGAAGGAAGACTGCTCTTTCATCTGATTGAAGACAATCATGTTGACTACTGTGATGCACATTACTACAAACTACTGTACCAATCCAACTGTCACTACTGAGGGTAGAAAGACAAGCGCAATGGAATAAAATATCCCATATTCTGATAATGGCGGTGGTAGTAGTTAGTAGTGGTAGTAGTTAGTAGTGGTAGTAGTTAGTAGTGGTAGTAGTTAGTAGTGGTAGTAGTAGTGATGGGTGGTAGTTGTGATACTAGTAGTAGTATTAGGCAGCAGGGGCGTCATACACCCCAAATATCTGAATGGGCACACAAAGTATGTGAGGATGGCTGGGGGAGTGGTCCGAAGGGGGGCCTAGCCCTCTGCTTGGACATTTTTCAAACACCTGAAACAGCTTTTTCCTGCAATCTAGTCATAATCATTATGCTTAAGTCTATGTGATTTTTTTAAATTCTGCATATCTCAACATACCTCTTGAGCTGTCTATCTTCCTGACTGATGTTTTTTTTTTAAGAAACTAAATATGCATCTCTGCATCTCTGCTAAAATCTGAGTAAAATAATTTAAGGAATGTAAGTCTTATTCAGTACGTATAGTTAGTGCTCGCTTTTCTAAAGTCTACCAACCTTGCCAGCAGGCATGCCAGCTAAGATATTTAGACAAGCTAGCTTGATTGATGGCCTGAAATGGCTTCTTGGTAGATAGTCATGGGGTTGGGAGATTAGGAAGATATCTGGACTAGCTAGCCAACTTTAAAAAAAAAGTAGTATTAGTAGTATTAAAGAGATATATAAACACATTTACATTAATTATTATTATTTATTTTTTAACAGGACAAATCTGTGGGTGCACATGCCGCTGTGCCCTCTATGGGCATGACACCTCTGTCAGGCAGCAAAGTTGCTGTAATGTGAGCAATAGGGTACTTTTCGCTTTTGTTGACACTTGGTGCTTGTCGCCAACACAGAGAAGTGTAAAAAGAAACATTCAGAAACGGACTCCGGAAAGAATGAGGTAACTTGACGTAATTGAATTTAACTTTAACTCAATTTGGAATATCAAGATCAAATCTGCGACACAGCAAAACTCAATTTGTAAGGACAATTTGGGCCGAAAGATAACTTGGAATAATGTTTACAGAAACATCCTGATGTGGAGCTTAAAGCTTCTCCCAAACTATGAATGGTGCCTTTGACTGTTCTAGTGGGAGGTCTAAAGGGGCAGTTTCATATAGATAAGACATTCTGACTTTCAGGGATCATAGCAAAATCATCTCAATATTTCCAGCTACCACTGGCTTTGTCTCAGAAGCCTACTATATTTCACATTTGCATAGATATCCCATTGTTAACTTACAAGTTAACACATACTGATAAATACTGTATACCCACTTGGTTGGCCCATGCCACACAAGCAGAGTCATCGGAGTCTGGTGATTTAGCAGTGCGGTAGTTAGTCAGTGAGGACATGGTTAAGTGGCTCGACAAACTGTTCCTGCCATGCCGTTTGATAACTTGTGCATTACACGTATGAGCCGAGAGAGCTGAGAGCTCAGCTTTATTACCGCAGCTTGAGTGCCCCTCTAAACAAACAGATTGGACCTGTGAAGAAAAATTCCCCTATCCTCTCCTTCATCTCCCCAGTTGCCTGACAGATCAGATGCAATGAGCCGGCCAGTGGCGGAGTTCCATTTCTTTAATCTTTCCATTATTGTTATTGTTGTGAGTCGGCACATTTTCACAAGGTAATGTTAGAAGTGCCTCTAATGGGGCTTTGGCTTCGTGTGAGAGTGTGGATGAATGACCTAATTGATTCATCATGACATCGATCTTGGGAAAAATGGATCTAACACCACGAATCCAGTTAAAGGATATGCATATTTTCCTTTTCCCCGTCTGCCTCTTTCTGCCCTTTCAACTCTCTTTCGCTCTGTCCACCTCTTGTTTCCCCTCTGCTCTCCAGATCACTTTATTTCTGGGCTTGTCTTGGCTCCTTGTACTTTTCTAATCTACTCCCCAGCCTGCCTTCTACCAGGCTATTAGACGTAGTTCAAGCTGTTTCCTCCAGAGTTAACTGCTGTTATTTTGACGGCTGCTATGGCTCTTCCATTCTTTGCTCCATCACTGATGCTCCTCAGCAAGCAATCACTGTAATTGCGTCAGCCAACATATGCACCTGACAATCCTTGCTTTATATTTGACCTCTTCACCTTTCTACAACCACACAATACATTGCAGAGGTACCGAAAGATGTGTGTGTGGGGAGGGATGAAGGAAAAATGGAAAGAGTGAGAAAGCGAGGAGGGCTGAAGTGACAGCTTGTTATTCCCTGGCAGGCAGGGCTTGCTGGGAGTTAGAGGCTGTAATAGGAAACAGTGTGGCTCACCCTCTTGTGTGCTTTGCCCCAGCTGCCTATCAAAAACTAATATCCTCAAATTTGACGCTTGTGTTGTCCTTTGAAATTAGAAAGAATCTGTGTCTAATGCTATAAGCCAAGCCTGGCTACCCTGAAGTTTCTCCAGCCTCCCATCCCTACTTTCCTCTCTCTCTCTTCTCCCCTGTGATTCTCTGTCCAGTCTGCTCAAGTCTGCACCATGAGACCCCAGGATTTAGAGATCTACAGCCCCCCCCCCCCCCCCCCCCGCACTCCCTGCCCCAAAATCCCCTCGGCCCATCTCAGTCTCCCTCTTCCTTCCCCCTGTGCTCTTTACCTCTCCCCTGCTCTCCAGTCATTTTTAAATACAGTAACACTATCTGAGGGAAAACTGATATAATCTTTTCTAAACTATAAAAGTCAGTCACCCGAAGAAACATCTGCACGGTCAAATTTAAAACAAACTGTCAGGGAGTCGGGTAACCTATAAAGAGCACAGGAAAAAGAGAAGTGGAGGGAAAGAGGGAAAGAGAGGAAAATAGAGAGAAGAGAAGAGAAGAGAGAGGGAGGGAGGAGTTTGTTTTTCTCACTGTACTTCTGCCTAAACACACACAGCTCATTTTATTTCTATCCGTGTTGACTCTTTCCTCATCTCCATAAGAGTCTATTCTCCAATGTTTCTCCCCATCATAGCAACGTGTGACACTTAAGCGCCAAGTACTATAAACTTTTCATTTACAGAAGCATTTTATTTTAAGGAGACAGACTACCCTCTCTCAAACCCAACCAGTCCATTATGGAGTCCAGTTTTAAATTAGTCTACTGAACATAGCAATCACAGTCTGTTCGCTCTGTTTTGAGCTCAGCCATGGATGCATTGGTTTAATTGATTTAATGGCTGGAGATTGTGTGAGTGCTAGTCCTGTCAGATGAGATGTACACTGTAAAGGATACTTCAATAAAGTCAAGTGTCTTCTCAACTCAAACTATCTTAGACAATCCGTGTCAGTGTGTGCATAATGCAACATAAAACATACTAAGAAACAACACACACACACACACACACACGCACACACACACTCACACACACACACACACACAATGGTCCCTGCTAATGGCTTGAATAACACCCAGAGTGGTGTGTTAAAACGGCAGCCTAGGCAGAGGGGGGGGGGGGTAGGGGGGATAGGGGGACAGTGGCAGTGGATCCTGCTAATGCCACCCTGAATGGTGTCTCTAATTAGTTGGCCTGGAGATAGCTTTTAGCTAAATCACATGCCCACTGAAGAGCCTGTACCAACAGAGACAAGGGCCTGGACAATTACAATAGGCCTCTCCCCATCCCCAGGTCCAGCACTAACATTCATGATGATTTCCAGGCGTTTCATTGTTATCATCTCTCCATGACAATGATGTTTTCACTGTGGTTTAGTGTCAAAGCAGGGTGGAGGCAGAGAGAGAGCAGAGAGCAGAGAGAGAGGTTACTTATGTTAACATTTTCCCTGCTAGTGGTGATGCTCTTGGAGAGAGAGCTGGGTGAGTAAACCTGGGTGAGTTCTGAGTGTGGAGTGGGCTGCTGGCTATAATTGATACTGGAGAGGGGTTGCATGATTGTTCTTCAACACACAGTGCTAATATCGACCCACACGCACATGAACATGCACGCACATGCACACACATGCAGGCACACACAGGATTAAAAGAGCACACACACACAGGATAAACAGAGAACGTACGCACACCCTCGCAGAATAGCATGAACTCAAACATACACAAAGCCCCTCACAAACCTGCATCTTTCTATTTGATCCATCTCTCTTTTAAGTAACAGCTTTTTGAATAACCATAACACACAGCATATGTTTCAAATGTTCCACAAAGTTTAGCCCAGTGACTTCAGTAAACAGGAAATAAGGTTCCTAACAGCCCAGATTGCTTTCAGCCGCTCTAGAATATCACCCACCAGGGAGCAACCTGATGGTGTCTGTGTGGAGGCTTGATGTGCCAGAGAGACACACAGGGGGAGAGGACCAGGGTCATGGTCTAACCTCTGACCTCTTAACCATGTCTAATGTATCTGACATGTGCTGTGGCAGTGGTTAGGAGTAGTGCCTAAATACCACAATACCTCAGAGAGACACTAAACATGGGTAAATCCACACAGCAGTCTGGAGTTTGCACTACTACTGGTTTGTGAATGGGAGAACAAGTAATACTCAGACACATCCACGAGAGAGAGGAATAGACCAAGAGGGATAGAGAGACTATGGGTGAGAAGAGTGGAGCTAAGTGGGGTTGGATCACTCAACGTGCTGCCCCACCCTATTGCCCCCTACACCCCCCCTCCTCCAACAGCCTCTCTATGGGGTCGCCCCACCAGTCAGACACCACTGATACCAACACTGTCTCATACTCACATCTGGGATATGGGGGGGAGAAACCGGGAAAGACGAGTGGGGCAGAGAGAGAAAAAGAGAGAGGGTGGCCCGGGTCCTCTTCAGCTGAAGGGCCCTGCAATCACTGCGCATATTTTATAGTGCAGCATTTCAATATAGCAACCTTCTCGTCTCTCAAGCCTGTGACAAATATGTGCACACCTTATTGTCCTACTAAACGCCACCACTCAGAGTCTGCACCTACACACACTTGAACACACACGCAATCATGCATGCATACACGCACAAGCACGCACGTGCACACATACACGGGTAGTAGTTGATTACCTTCAAAGTATTTAAATTTATTAGTCATACAGTGCATTTGGAAAGTATTCAGACCTCCTCCCTTTTTCCTAATTTTGTTACGTTCCAGCCGTATTCTAAAATTGATTAAATATATATTTTTTGCTAATTTATTAAAAAACTAAAAATTAAATACCTTATTTACTTAGGTATTCAGACCCTTTGCTATGAGACACGAAATTGAGCTCCTGTTTCCATTGATCATCCTTGAGATGTTTCTACAACTTGATTGGAGTCCACCTGAGATAAATTCAATTGATTGGACATGATTTGGAAGGACAGTGCATGTCAGAGCAAAAACCAAGCCATGAGGTCGAAGTAATTGTCCGTAGAGCTCCGAGACAGGATTATGACGAGGCACAGATCTGGTGAAGGGTACCTAAAACAGTGGCCTCCGTCATTCTTAAATGGAAGAAGTTTAGAACCACCAAGAGCTGGCCACCCGACCAAACTGAGCAGTCGGGGAGAAGGGCCTTGGTCAAGGAGGTGACCCAAGAACCCAATGGTCACTCTGACAGAGCTCCAGAGTTCCTTTGTGGAGATCAGAGAACCTTCCAGAATGACAACCATCTGTGCAGCACTCCACCAATCAGGCCTTTATGATAGAGTGGCCAGACGGAAGCCAGTCCTCAGTAAAAAGCACATGACAGCCCGCTTGGAGTTTGCCAAAAGGCACTTAAAGGATTCTCAGACCATAAGAAACAAGATTCTCTGGACTCAAAAAAACAAGATTGAACTTTTTGGCCTGAATGCCAAGCGTTACGTCTGGAGGAAACCTGGTACCATCCCTACGGTGAAGCATGGTGGTGGCAGCATCATTCTGTGGGGATGTTTTTCAGTGGCAGGAACTGGGAGACTAGTCAGGATCGAGGGAAAGATGAACGGAGAAAAGTACAGAGAGATCCTTGATGAAAACCTGCTCCAGAGCACTCAGGACCTCAGACTGGGGCGAAGGTTCACTTTCCAATAGGACAATGGTCCTAAGCACACAGCCAAGACAGCGCAGGAGTGGCTTCGGGACAAGTCTCTGAATGTCCTGGAGTGGTCCAGCTAGTGCCTGGACTTGTACCCGATCAAACATCTCTGGAGAGACCTGAAAATAGCTGTGCAGCGACGCTCCCCATCCAACCTGACAGAGCTTGAGAGGATCTGCAGAGAAGAATGGGAGAAACTCCCCAAATACAGGTGTGCCAAGCTTGTAGTGTCATACCCAAGAAGACTTAAGGCTGTAATCACTGCCAAAGGTGCTTCAACAAAGTACTGAGTAAAGGGTCTGAATACTTATGTAAATGTTATATTTCAGTTTTTTTTGTTGCTTTTCCATTATGAGGTATTTATTGTGTGTAGATTGATGAGGGAGAAAACTATTTCATCCATTTTAGAATGAGGCTGTAACGTAACAAAACGTGGAAAAATGTAAGGGGTCTGAATACTTTCCGAATGCACTGTATGTACGGGATACATATGGTATACAGTACAACATCCAACTAAATGCTTACTAGCAGGTTCCTTCACAACAATGCAACAACAAGAAATCATAAAATATAACAATATGAACATGAAGTAAATGTCTCAGGAAAATATTTAAAAAAAATTCTCATAAGTATAATACAGGAAAGCACAATTTATAGTCCAATATTGACACTTGTTTTGGGGAAGGGGGGATTGGGGGGCAAGCGCTTAAATCACGGCCCCACTTGATTTGATTTGATTTGAAATCATGCAGTATTAGCAATCATAATAATAGTCTGGTAGCAGCAGTTGTGATGTGTGTGTAGCATGAATATATACTTCCCATTGTAAATACTGTGAGAGAATGGGGGATGATGTGCTGCCGGGAGAAATGGGGAACAGGTGGAAGAGAAGAGTGAAAAGTGGAGCGCTTTTGGAAATGGCTGGGTCTCCCCTATGAAGGAAGGGGCTCCCAGAGGTCTGAGACAATGGCACCAGTCAACAACAGGGCTGGCCTCCCTCTCCCTCGCTATCCCTCACTCTCTCCATCTCTCTCTCTCCATCCCCTGTGCTGTGCCTCTCCCACACAAAGGCGTGTCGGGGGGATCAGTCAGCAGACGGTGAGAGGGGGACATGGCATTTTAATGGGAGAGTGAGCCATGGGGATAAGAGAGGTGGGGGACCCAAAGAGGATGGCCCCAACACAGGGAGCAGCACACTGTTTCAGAGGCCTTTTTATCTGAATGATTACCCCCAATTAGATCCCTGCTCAGAGTAGGTGAGAATGGGCTCCTATCTGAAGGGGAGGGGATTGCTGGGGGCAGAGGGGTGAGAGGCGGAGGGGTGGGGGGAGAGGAGGGGTACAGCTGAGGGCTCCTGATGATGGTGAGCATAGGCTCCTCATCAATATGGATCAAAGGCAGTGGGGCCGTCCAAACAGCACAACAAGAACAACAGCTACACCCCAACGCTGCTGCTCTGGCTAAATGTTGACTTTGTTGTTGTCTTTAATCACTGGCAGTCTAAACTGAAATGTAATTTTCCACTCTTCACAGTAACACACAGTACAAACCCTCTCTGTAATTACAAGCCAATTAGATGTAATAACACTACCACTTCCTGACCAATCTGACCAATCACCTGAGACCTCACTGTGACTCCACCAGTGACACGATCGCAGCAGAGATATTGTTTATATGTTAGTTGTGGTATGGGTGTATATTTAATGTGTTTTAATTTCTGGGATTCATTTAGTGTGTCTGTCAGGTCGGCGGAGAAAAAGTTTCTTCTTTTTATTTAGATAAATGTTAGTTCTGTGGAGTTTCCACTAAACGGTTACTGGTGTTAAGACACACACGTTGTTTCCTGGCACAACTGAAATAACTCCTCTCTCCCTCGCTCCCTTTCTGCCTCTCTCCCTTCCTTCCTCCCTTTCTCCTTCTCTCCCTCCCTCTCTCTCTCCCCCTTCTCCCTCTCTCTCTTTCCCCCCCTCCCTATCTCTCTCCCTCCCTCTCTCCCTCCTTCCCATGCTGTATCACGGCTCACTGAGGGAATACAGGCCACATTCTCACTGAGGGAATACAGGCCACATTCTCACTGAGGGAATACAGGCCACATTCTCACTGAGAGAATACAGGCCACATTCTCACTGAGGGAATACAGGCCACATTCTCACTGAGGGAATACAGGCCACATTCTCACTGAGAGAATACAGGCCACATTCTCACTGGGAGAATACAGGCCACATTCTCACTGAGAGAATACAGGCCACATTCTCACTGAGAGAATACAGGCCACATTCTCACTGAGGGAATACAGGCCACATTCTCACTGAGAGAATACAGGCCACATTCTCACTGAGGGAATACAGGCCACATTCTCACTGAGAGAATACAGGCCACATTCTCACTGAGGGAATACAGGCCACATTCTCACTGAGGGAATACAGGCCACATTCTCACTGAGAGAATACAGGCCACATTCTCACTGAGAGAATACAGGCCACATTCTCACTGAGAGAATACAGGCCACATTCTCACTGAGAGAATACAGGCCACATTCTCACTGAGGGAATACAGGCCACATTCTCACTGAGGGAATAAAGGCCACATTCTCACTGAGAGAATACAGGCCACATTCTCAGAAAGAATATAGGCCTGGTATTAGGTACACTTTATCCGTCCATCTCCCCCTCATCTCCTTCCCTCGGTCTCTTAACTTAGCAATCTATGTGAACTGGCCTAATGTTCCCGCACGGGGTCATTCTGACTGTAGTCTTTCATACAGGGGGGTTCCATCAGACCAGGCCAACACAGGCTGTTGAGGAATGTTGTAGTCATAACTGGAGATATCTCTGGTAATTTACACTGGTTTATGTGGATAAATATTGATATTTCTACTTCTAAATACTGTAATTCATCATATACTCAGTGACCAGGTCCTTCTAGCAGTGGTCATTCTGGAGATGAGAAAATCGGGCCCTAATGCCACCCTGGTTGAGTGACCATCAGATATCTATCTATATATGGTCAACTTCATGTTGCTGATCCGGGTCACCATCCCCTGATCTCCTAATCATTCTAATTTCTCCACAGCAAATATGAAATTAATGTCAGAGTCTAGGTGATGTGGGTAAGGCGGAGTCAGGCGCAGGACACAGAGATGAGTAATAATAGTAACTTTACTCAAAAATAATCTTCCAACAAGGAGAAGGAAAATCCAGAGTCACATAAACGAGACAACTGACAACAATAAACACGCACCAAACCATGATGGCTCCAGAGGGTTAAATAGGAAAATAATAAAATGTAATGGGCACCAGGTGTGTACAATACAGACAAAACAAATGGAAAAATAAATGTAGATCGGTGGAGGCTAGAAAGCCGGTGACGACGACCGCCGAATGCCGCCCGAACAAGGAGAGGCACCAACTTCGGAGGAAGTCGTGACAATGAAGAAATCCTCTCTGAACGTGCATCCCCGTGCCTATAGGATCATATAGTCTTATCCTCTCTGATCGTGCATCACCGTGCCTATAGGATCATATAGTCTTATCCTCTCTGATCGTGCATCCCCGTGCCTATAGGATCATATAGTCTTATCCTCTCTGATCGTGCATCCCCGTGCCTATAGGATCATATAGTCTTATCCTCTCTGAACGTGCATCCCCGTGCCTATAGGATCATATAGTCTTATCCTCTCTGATCGTGCATCCCCGTGCCTATAGGATCATATAGTCTTATCCTCTCTGATCGTACATCCCCGTGCCTATAGGATCATATAGTCTTATCCTCTCTGAACGTGCATCCCCGTGCCTATAGGATCATATAGTCTTATCCTCTCTGATCGTGCATCACCATGCTTATAGGATCATATAGTCTTATCCTCTCTGATCGTGCATCCCCGTGCCTATAGGATCATATAGTCTTAATAGTCTCCCATACAAAACATTATCGGATTGACACTATCACACTATCACATAGGCAATCCGACCAAGCCACTTTCACACATCATTACAGGCTCTGGTTTCCCTTGGCCCTAACAGGTGCAGAGGGAAAGAGAATACTCCAGGACCACTGTCTCCATGGGCTTAGCCTTTCCTGGCACTGAGAGGCCTGCATTGACGGAGGAGACAGAGAGGGAGACAGAGGGTGACGCCAGGCCCAATAAATCACTGTGAATGTGTAAATGCCACTGAGACACATTCCGCCACAGAACAGGGGGGCCAAACTGCTACAAGTTCCTTTCTCTTTCTGTTGCTGTTGTTTTAAGGGCACCCCCTACCGCACACACAATCCATGTTTGTTTTCTCTCTCTCTCTCTCTCTCTCTCTCTCTCTCTCTCTCTCTCTCTCTCTCTCTCTCTCTCTCTCTCTCTCTCTCTCTCTCTCTCTCTCTCTCTCTCTCTCTCTCTCTCTCTCTCTCTCTCTCTCTCTCACCTCCATCTCCCTCCCTCTCCCTCCCTTCTGTCTCCCTTCTGTCTCCCTTCTGTCTCCCTCTCTCTTCCCCTCTCACCTCCATCTCCCTCTCACCTCCCTTCTGTCTACCTATCTCTCTCATTCTCTCTACCGTCGTTCTCTTGGTCTCCCTCTCTCTCTTCCTCTCTTTTTCTCTCCATCCTTCAGTTCCCCTAAGAAGCTAATAGCTTAATGTGAGGAAGAATGTTCTGGGTTTCCTGTGAAAACCTTTCTGTTTCTCCCCTTTCCTTCCCTGTCACATGTTCTGTGTGCTCTGGAGCAACGAGTGCCAAGAGAGAAATGGAGGGTGAGAGGAGAAGAGAAAAGAAAAGAAGAGAGGGGAAAGAGAAGGCAGAGGTGAGGGGTGGAGGGTCATGTGGAAGAAGAACCCCACTACTTATCCCTTAACACTGAGTGGTTAACTGGGAGGGGAGGGAGGGAAGGAGGGAGGTGGAGAGAGTTGGGAGAAGAGAGAGTTTGTATAATCAGCAGTGTTGCTGTATTAGTTGTTCCTCTCAACACAAATAAGCAGGGTAATTATTTGCTTGCTCAGTACAGTAACCCCATATGCTTGTGTCAATAAAGCTTATTTGAATTTATTAGAAAGAGGGACAAAGAGAACGAGGCCATTATTTAAGTGCAGTTGCAACAATTACAGACATAAACATTGTTATCTCAGGAAATGTGGCCTATTGTGGTGTGTAAACTAAAATTGGTTGCTTTGGGAGTGAAGGGGCAGGTCTTAAAATGAATCTAAAAGAAAACAGAAATGGACAAATGTTGCTCTGAATGATGCAATATACTGGAACTGGGAATAGATTAAGGAATTTCCCTCAAATTATTTTTAGAACAGATTGTAAACAACAGGGAATTGGCTTTGGCACTGATGTTTATGTACGCTTGTGACGTTCCCATGGTTTCTTTGAATACTACCCAATAGAAACCACAGATAAGACACAATAAAGGAGCCAAGAGGTATCATTGAAACTGCAGACATAAAGAATCAATATGGATGTCAGCCAGATGTACTGCTACATTCCAACTGATCTAATTGACTTTAATTGGTCATCTCTAATTAGAAATCCCCACTTAATTGAACTTAATTGGCTGGTCAAATAAACGTGTGGCCCAGGGCGAGCCCTCCCAGCATCAGGTCACATAACCCCTGAGTGGCCCTGCCAGGCATTTACCTAGCCATACCCCCCCTACCATACCCCCCCCCCCCCCCTATAACCCCCACCCCCACATCAAAGGCCATCAATCTCCCACAGTACAGGGGGAAAGGCAAATATTTAGAGAAGGACTGAGACCCCATAAATCTGTTGTGGGAGAGAGAGGGAGAACATGATACATCCCCAGCCCCCTGTTCCCCCCCTGCCCCCCCCCCCCCCCTCCAGGCCATCCTAGGCCAGTCCCACAGCAGCCCTGCTAGACTAGCTGACAGCCAGAGGAAGCAGAGGGAAGCAGCAGGAACAGGGGAGGAAGAAAGCAGCTCTGTGCTGATGAGGAAGAGGATGGAGAGAGGGAGATTAGCTAAGGAGAGAAAAGAGTGCCCCCGCCCATTAAACACGTACAAAAACAAACATATGCAAGCTTAAGCCCACATACACTCACACACACATGCGCGCAGACACACACACACACACTGGTGAGACTCCCCTCTCTGCCTATGATTTACTATAGCAACTCTTGGTTCCACTTGAGTGAGACTAGAATATTACCAAGTATTTATGTCCTTTTTCATTTGAAAACAAAACAAAAGAAAGGAACGTTGTGTGGACAGGTCAGGGGTGAGAGGTCATAGGGAGAGTAAATTGAGGGCAGATGAGATCCTGAACAAATACAAGACCAATTTCAAGAAAAAATGCACTGGCGAGAATAGAGGCATGCTTTTCAGCAGCATGAACAGACACATACGGTATACAAATACTCCCACAGTGTTTGGCTTCCTTCTGGAGAGAGACTTCAAATAGAGAACACACTATACAACATGTCTCAGAGAGCAAAACAACACGTCCAGAATGAAGAACAACATCTTAAATGCACTTCTTCAAGCAAAATGCCTCTCCATTGTTGCTATGGCCCTCGCTCCCCACAACCAGTCAATAGTCTCTATTCTCCTTCAACTACACCATAATGCACAGATAGATGTCCGTCAATACAATACACACACAGATGCGTCATGCACCACACACACGCGCACACACACACACACACACACACACACAAACATACACACACAATTCATCTGTCAGGGTGGTGTGAGCTTGTGAGAGATTTGAAGAGGATTTACAGTGCTCTTGACACCCCTGTTGGCTGAGTCCCAAGGGTTGGAGGGATTGATCCCTGGGCATGGTGTGTCAGGCCCTGTTGGCTGAGTCCCAGGGGCTGGAGGGATTGATCCCAGGGTATGGTGTGTCAGGCCCTGTTGGCTGAGTCCCAGGGGCTGGAGGGATTGATCCCAGGGCATGGTGTGTCAGGCCCTGTTGGCTGAGTCCCAGGGGCTGGAGGGATTGATCGCAGGGCATGGTGTGTCAGGCCCTGTTGGCTGAGTCCCAGGGGCTGGAGGGATTGATCCCAGGGTATGGTGTGTCCGACCCTGTTGGCTGAGTCCCAGGGGCTGGGGGGATTGATCCCAGGGCATGGTGTGTCAGGCCCTGTTGGCTGAGTCCCAGGGGCTGGAGGGATTGATCCCAGGGTATGGTGTGTCAGGCCCTGTTGGCTGAGTCCCAGGGGCTGGAGGGATTGATCCCAGGGTATGGTGTGTCAGGCCCTGTTGGCTGAGTCCCAGGGGCTGGAGGGATTGATCCCAGGGTATGGTGTGTCAGGCCCTGTTGGCTGAGTCCCAGGGGCTGGAGGGATTGATCCCAGGGTATGGTGTGTCAGGCCCTGTTGGCTGAGTCCCAGGGGCTGGAGGGATTGATCCCAGGGTATGGTGTGTCAGGCCCTGTTGGCTGAGTCCCAGGGGCTGGAGGGATTGATCCCAGGGTATGGTGTGTCAGGCCCTGTTGGCTGAGTCCCAGGGGCTGGAGGGATTGATCCCAGGGTATGGTGTGTCCGGCCCTGTTGGCTGAGTCCCAGGGGCTGGAGGGATTGATCCCAGGGTATGGTGTGTCCGGCCCTGTTGGCTGAGTCCCAGGGGCTGGAGGGATTGATCCCAGGGTATGGTGTGTCAGGCCCTGTTGGCTGAGTGAGAGTCCCAGGGGCTGGAGGGATTGATCCCAGGGTATTGTGTGTCCGGCCCTGTTGGCTGAGTCCCAGGGGCTGGAGGGATTGATCCCAGGGTATGGTGTGTCAGGCCCTAGCCAGCCCTTACAGACTTCTGGATTGACTGGCCAACCCCAGAGGGACCCTGCCTGGGCCAGATAGAGACCTACCTCAACTCCACCAGTGGCAGTGGAGGATGTGCTGCACACTGGGCTGACACACACACATGCTCACACATGCACACACACATGCGCGTACACGCACACACACACGCACACACACACACACACACACAGCTGCCGTATTCATGAGCAGGACCAGAGGCTGACACATTACCATGAGCCTTTGTTCTCGGGGTTTGTTGGCATTCCTGCCTGGCTGTCTCTCTCAAATGTCACATCTCAGAAGACCTCTGTATTTTGAGCGTCAATAATTTCAAATACAACTGTATGGCAGCCTTCAGACTCTTTACACAAGACAAGTGTTTTGGCTTTGTTTGTTTTACCTGTCATCATTTAAAAAAGCCCTTAGCTGATTTTATGTTGCTATTTTGTCATTCCATATGATTTCAATCATTTTCTGACTGCACCCCTTTTGATTTGAATAAAACCTTCATACATGTTTGCCCATGGTAGAAGTGATCAGAAAGTGACTTTCTGAACCTGAATGCCAAAACATTCAGGAGATAGAGGGGCTCAAACTTGACCCATTTTGCAAACCCCACCCTACCATGTCTTCATCACTGGAAAAGATAAACGGTTGAATTTGATATCATTTGAAAGCTTCAAACAGGGTTGTCAGACTATTCTATGATTTATTAAAAAATATGTTTCTTTAATTAAAAATATGTTTTTTTTTCTGCTTTCTAGTAAATGATCTAAAAACACATAAACTCAGATTTTTTTCATGTTCATAGATGTTGTGGCTTAGAACAAATTTGACATCATCTGGATTGTTAGTGTAATGCCCGTCATCGGTTGAGACACAGCAAACTCTTGAAAACAGGGTGGGTGTGATGTTTTGTCTGATTAATGTACTAAAATGTGAATAAAGTCGAAATTTCAACTTTTAAATGGTATCATAAAGATGGTAGAAGGTCCACAAGAGCATGCTGTGTCTTAACCGATTACGGGCACAACACAAACATTTCAGATTATGTTAAATAGGGTCTAAGTTACAACATTTGTGAGTATAAAGAAACGCTGAGTTTTTGCGTTTTTTGAGAATTTACGTCGAAAAAATAAAAGACAATTGTTTTATCTATTTTTTTCCTTCTCAATAAATTATAGAATAGTTTAAGAACTCTGTTTTTAAGCTTTCAAATGATATCAAATTAAACCGTTTATTGATGTCGGTGATGAAGACATGGTAGGGTGTGGTATGGAAAATGGTTAAACTTTGAGCCCCTCTATCTCCTGAATGTTTTGGCATTCAGGTTCAGAAAGTCACTTTCTGATCACTTCTACCATGGGCTAACATGTATGAAGGTTTTATTCAAATCAAAAGGGGTGCAGTCAGAAAATGATTGACATCATATGGAATGACACAAAGATGAAATTGATCTTACGTCATAATAACAATGGAGAGGCCTCTCCCACCACCTCTCCTTGTGTATTTACTGTACCCAGACCATGACGCTTTGCACTGAACTATAGTTCTAGGCAGGGAGGAGTCCGCTGTTGCAGGCCGCTGATGCAGGCCGCTGTTCCTCTTTGGGCACCACAGCATCCTCCTGACAATGTGTGGGGGGTGGATGCAGCAAGAGAGGGGAGGGAGGTAGGAGGCGTGGGCATGGACACGTAATTGCTTCTTACTGATCCTAATAGCACATCAGAGGCGCCGCCACTTCACTGGACCTCCGTAGAGATCCGCCAGGTTGGGTCCCGTTCATTACCCCGGTGACCCCCCCAACTTGCCCCCCATCCCCCTGTGTCAGCCCTAAGCCCTCTCCCCCAGGTCATTGTCTCTGGGGTTTAATTGGAGCGATGTTCCCCATTGTGGAGAGGCTCAATGGCTGTGGAGGGCTCCATTGTGGCTGTGAATGGGGGCAGGAGTGTTCATTAGGTAAGGGGCTGAATGGAGCCTTCTGGGGTAAGGCACTGAGAGGCCGGGGCACTGGGGACCTCCGGGGAGGGGGAAACTGCACCTCTCTTCTCCTCTCCCCATCTCTCCTCTCCCATCCTCTCTACCCTCTTTCCTCAGCAGCCTGACGCTTGGCCCTGAAAGGCAGCGGCTGCGTTTGTTAGGGAGCGGCCTTTGTCTACCACTGGGCAGATGAATCAGAAGAGAGGAGAGAGAGAGAGGAGGATCAAAGGGGCCTGGAGAAGAAGAGAGGAGGGCTCATCCTATGACTGAGGGAAGGGTAGTTTACTGTACAGTACCTAAGGGCCAGGCATTCCAGGGCTCCATGCAGGCTGAGCCAGCCCCTCTCTGGTGGTCCCTCCACAACACCACAGATGATCTCATGAATGAAAAACCAACCAGAACATGACCCCTCTGCCTCAGACTGGAAGTGAGTGCCACTACAAATACCCCAGATAAGGGCATTCTTTGTTTTTGAGTACAAGCAGAGCTCTCAAAAGCCAGCCATTGCCAGTGGAGAGAGGAGACTGTTTAGGGCTTGATTCAGTGCTGGCGGGTAATATTTCTGGTCCCCCAAAAAATGATATGCATGAAAAAAAGGCACTTATCACAGTAGTGGCTGGTATTGATAAATGGAATGACTCTGGAGGAAAGGAAACAGCTGGGCATTTCAGCACCTCACATGACCAGAGCTAGCAGCATCCACATGGACTGGCACGATGCCAGGCTGCAGAGCCAGAGCAATCATCCAGGCTAGATCAGTGGATTGCCGATACAACTGATTAAACTGGGCTTGCATTGGATCACTGCAGGTTGAGCTCACTGCAACCAATTAGAAGATGTACTGTATGTACAAAGCATAGAGTTGTCTGTAAGAAGACCCGTTATGGAATACCAGTTACGTTTAACTGCAGCTATCCGAAACCATAGAGCACCTTTCATAGCTGCTACTTGTCCCTTTCCAGTCCAGACAGTCCTGGATGAGAAATTTAAGCTGTAATTGAACTAAGCATGTTTGGCAGTTAACCCTCTGACAATCCTCTGAGAGCTGCCAGGGTTGAGTGGCCCGTTGTGAGCATGGCGTGTGTTCCCAGTCTCTCTGTGTGACAGACTACAGCTCACACTGACCAGAGCCTCTCTCCCTCTCTCTGCTCACCGGCCAGCCATTGATGTCATTCCCCTTCCACTACACACACAGCCTCTCCTCCTCTCAGTCTCCCGCAGCCAGTACCTTCCGTTGTTTACATTTCCACCAGCACCCCAAAACAATGCCAGACATCTTGCCCACCGCGAGCACACACACACTGATACACACACAGACACACATATATATATAAACACAGCCCATAGACTCATGCTTAATGCTAATCTGACATCATCGTTGAGGTGTGTCAGGTTCCTGCCGTGTGTGTACCGAGCACCATGTCTGTGGACTGTGTTATTGCCACCACACACAAACACATATTACGCTGACCTAACAAGGCTGCGTTCAGGTTTCTGAAACAAGATGATTCATCTGTCTCCCGGACTCTGCTCGGCAGCCCTCTGACCTCAAACAGGCCCGTTTTCCTCCCCTCTCACTCACAGTATTTATTTTTCCATCTGCACAGCTCAAATAAAGCCTGTGGACAGGGCTACGTCTGCCCTCTGCCTGCGCAGCCACAGATATTACTGCACTGAGGAAAATAAGCACACAGGCACGGACGCACACACACAGACGCACACACATGGAAGTGCGCACACACACACACACACACACACACACACACACACACACACACACACACACACACACACACACACACACACACACACACACACACACACACACACACACACACACACACACACACACACACACACACACACACACACAGTGTGGTATTTAGTAGTTGCTGTGTTAAAGACTGTAGCTTAAACAAGGGGGTGTGTCCCATGCCCCTGTGTTGTGTGTGTGAGGTGTTAGTAGAGTGGAAGTGTGTGTATGAGCCATGTGGAGAGAGGTAGTAGGGTCTAGGTCTATGGTCTAGGCTCTGACAGGCTGGTCCCCTGTGACAGTCTCCTGTCCCTTCCTGTTTAGCCTGGGCGTCTGCAGCAGGTAAACACACAGGGGCTCCTGGAGGGCCACCAGGGGGGAGCCGGTAGGGGATGGTTTCAATCCCCCTGAACAGAACAGCCACCCCAGTGAGGGCTAGGCCAGGTGAGACACCCAGGCTGTGATAGACAGGGGAGGTATCGTACTGTAGGTCTCCTCTACTGACGGAAAGGACCTTCTTGTGCTCTTCACTGCAGGGCAGCTCTCTAGGCCCTCTACTCTTTCCTATTTCTACCAATGACCCACCACTGGCATTAAACAAAGCCTGTGTCCATGTATGCTGATGATTCAACCATATACATGTCAGCTACCACATCTAATTAAGCCACTGAAAACCTTAACAAGGAGTTGCAGTCAGTTTTGGAATGGGTGGCCAGTAACAAACTGGTCCTGAACATCTCTAAATCTAAGAGCATTGTACTTGGTACAAATCATTCACTAAGCTTTAGACCTCAGCTGAATCTGGTAATGAATGGTGTGGCTCTTGAACAAGTTAAGGAGACCACATAACTTGTTGTTACCTTATACTGTAAACTGTCATGGTCAAAACATATAGATTCAATGGTTGTAAAGATGGGGAGAGTTCTGTCCGTAATAATAAGAGAGGCTCTGCTTTTTTGACAACACACTCCACAAAACAAGTCCTGCAGGCTCTAGTGTTGTCTTATCTTGTGTCACGTTCCTGACCTGTTTTCCTTTGTCTTGTATTTATTTAGTTGGTCAGGGCGTGAGTTGGGTGGGTTTGTCTATGTGTGATTTTCTATGTTGGGATTTTGTGTTCGGCCTGGTATGATTCTCAATCAGAGGCAGCTGTCAATCGTTGTCCCTGATTGAGAATCATACTTAGGCAGCCTGGGTTTCACGTGTGTGTTTGTAGGTGTTTGTCTTTCGTGTTAGTATTCGTGCCACACGGGACTGTCTTTCGGTTTGATTCGCTTTTGTTATTTTCGTGTAGTGTTCAGTTAATTTTATAATAAATGATGGACACTTTCCACTCTGCGTCTTGGTCCGATCCCTACACCTCCTCTTCAGACGAAGAGGAGGAAATCTGCCGTTACATCTTGATTATTGTCCAGTCGTGGTCAAGTGCTGCAAAGAAATACCTAGTTAAGCTGCAGCTGGCCCAGAACAGAGCCGCACGTCAGAAGGCTAATAGAAATACTATGCAGGCCAGTCTCTCTTGGCTACGGGTTGATTAGAGACTGACCTCATCACTTCTTCTTTTTATAAGAAACATTCATGTGTTGAAAATTCCAAATTGTTTGTATAGTCAACTTACACACAGCTCTGACATACCTTAAGGGACATCTAGTACGGGAGCCCCACCAGACATGCCACCAGGGGTATTTTCATAGTCCCTAAATCCAGAACAAATTCAAGAAAGCGTACAATATTATATTGAGCCATGATTGCATGGAGCTCCAATGTTGCTCAAACGAACAGCAAACCTGGTTTCAAAAAACAGATGAAGCAACACCTCACGGCACAATGCCTCTCCCCTATTTGACATAGATAGTTTGTGTGTGTACTGATATGTAGCTATGTGTGTCGTTTTTTAATTGATGTAGTTCTGTCCTTGAGCTGTTCTTGTCTATTAATGTTCTGTATTATGTCATCTTACATGTTTTGTGTGGACCCCAGGAAGAGAAACTGCTGCTTTTGCAACAGCTAATGGAGATCCTAATAAAATACCAAATACCAAAATACCATCACAGGAAGTGGTTCATGGGATATAATGCATTCAAGAGCACCAGCTTGTGTCGTGTCATGGCACACCCCCCTTCTCTGTTTCTCTCGCTCTGTATCTCTCTCTCCGTTTCACTCTCTCAATTCACTTTAAATTTATTGGCATGGGAAACATATTTACATTGCCAAAGCAAGTGAAATACATAATAAAGAAAAGTGAAATAAACAACAAAACATTTACAGTTAACATTGCACTCACAAAAGTTCCAAAAGAATAAATACATTTCAAATATCATATTATGTCTATATACAGCGTGGTAATGATGTGCAAATAGTTAAAGTACAAAAGGGAAAATAAATAAACATAAATATAGGATGTACTTACAATGGTGTTTGTTCTTCACTGACTGCAGTTTTCTTGTGGCAACAGGTCACAAATCTTGCTGCTCGGATTGCACATTGTGGTATTTCATCCAATAGATATGGGAGTTTATCAAAATTGGATTTGTTTTCGAATTCTTTGTGGGTCTATGTAATCTGAGGGAAATATGTGTCTTTAAGGTCATACATTTGGCAAGAGGTTAGGAAGTGCAGCTCAGTTCCCACCTCATTTTGAGGCCAGTGTGCACATAGCCTGTCTTCTCTTGAGAGCCAGGTCTGCCTTCGGCGGCCTTTCTCAATAGCAAGGCTATGCTCACTGAGTCTGTACATAGTCAAATATGTCCTTAATTTTGGGTCAGTCACAGTGGTCAGGTATTCTGCCAGTGTGTACTCTCTATTTAGGGCCAAATAGCATTGTGGTGTGCTCTTTTTTGTGTAAATTCTTTCCAATGTGTAAAGTAATTCTCTTTTTGTTTTCTCATAATTTGGTTGGGTCTAATTGCGTTGCTGTCATGGGGCTCTGTGGGGCCTGTTGTGTTTGTGAACAGAGCACCAGGACCAGCTTGCTTAGGGGGCTCTTCTCCAGGTTAATTTCTCTATAGGTGATGGCTTTGTTATGGAAGGTTAGGGAATTGCTTCCTTTTACGTGGTTGTAGAATTTAACGGGTATCGGCCTAATTCTGCTCTGTATGCATTATTTGGTGTTTTACATTGTACACTGAGGATATTTTTGTAGAATTATGCATGCAGTGTCTCAATTTGGTGTTTGTCCCATTTTGTAAATTCTTGGTTGGTGAGTGGACCCCAGACCTCACAACCATAAAGGGCAATGGGTTCTATAATTTTTTGCCATATCCTAATTGGTATGTTGAATTTTATGTTCCTTTTGATGGCATAGAAGGCCCTTCCTGCCTTGTCTCTCAGATCGTTCACAGCTTTGTGGAAGTTACCTGTGGCGCTGATGTTAAGGCCGAGGTATGTATAGCTTTTGTGTGCTCTAGGGCAACGGTGTCTAGATGGAATTTGTATTCGTGGTCCTGGCAACTGGACCTTTTTTGGAACACTATTATTTTTGTCTTACTGAGATTTACTGTCAGGGCCCAGGTCTGACAGAATCTGTGCAGAAGATCTAGGTGCTGCTGTAGGCCCTCCTTGGTTGGGGACAGAAGCAGCACCAGATCATCAGCAAACAGTAGACATTTGACTTCAGATTCTAGTAGGGTGAGGCCGGGTGCCGCAGGCTGTTCTAGTGCCCTCGCCAATTCGTTGATATATATGTTGAAGAGGGTGGGGCTTAAGATGCATCCCTGTCTCACCCCCCGGCTCTGTGGAAAGAAATGTGTGTGTTGCCGATCCCAACCGGACACTTGTTGTTTGTGTACATGGATTCCATAATGTCTTATGTTTTTCCCCCAACACCACTTTCCATCAATTTGCATAGCAGATCATCGTGCCAAATTGAGTCTAAAGCTTTTTTGAAATCAACAAAGCACGAGAAGACTTTGCATTTGTTTTGGTTTGTTTGTTTTTCAATTAGGATGTGCAGCGTGAATATGTGATCTATCGTACGTTAATTTGGTAAAAAGCCAACTTGAAATTTGCTCAGTATTTTGTTTTTGCTGAGGAAATGTATGCTGAAGTCTGCTGTTAATTATAATGCAGAGGATTTTTCCAAGGTTGCTGTTAACGCATATCCCCCGGTAGTTATTGGGGTCAAATTTGTCTCCCTTTTGTGGATTGGGGTAGTCAGTAGTTGGTTCCAAATATTGGGGAAGATGCCAGAGCTGAGGATGATGTTAAAGAGTTTAAGTATAGCCAATTCACCTGGACTCCATCACTTCCCTGATTACCTTCCCTATATATGTCACTCCCTTTGGTTCCTTCCCCAGGCGTCATTGTTTCTGTTTCATGTCTGAGCGCTGTTAGTGTTTCTTGTTTTGTTTTATGTTCCATTTATTTTATTAAACACTTACTCCCTGAAATTGCTCCCGACTCTCAGCGCACATCGTTACAGTGTTGTTGTTTGTTTTCCAATTTTCCCAGAAGTGGTTCGATTCTATGGATTCTTCAATTACATTGAGATGATTTCTGACGTTGCTGTTCCTTCTTTTTCCATTGTGTATTTTTGTATTGTTTTAGTGGTTCACCAAAGTGAAGTCAGAGACTCAGGATTTTTGGTGCTGTATGTTTTTGGTTGGATAGGTTTCTCAGTTTATTTCTTATGTTTTTGCATTCTTCATCAAACCATTTGTCATTGGTGTTCATTTTCTTTGGTTGTCTGCTTGACATTTTTAGACTGGATAGGGAAGCTGATTGGTCAAAAATATTGTTTAGGTTTTCTACTGCCAAGTTTACATCTTCACTATTACAGTGAAACCTTTTGTGATGATTGAGCATGGCTCTGTTTAAGTTGTGTGATTTTGTTGTGATCTGATAGGTGTGTCAATGAACTGACTGTGGACACTCCAAGAGACTCTGGGTTGAGGTCAGTGATAAAGTAGTCTACTGCCAAGAGATGAGCTATAGGTGTACCTATCTCTCTCTATCTCTCTCTCTCTCTTTCTCTCTGTTACTCACTCTCATATTTGACGTCTCGATCAAAGGAAACCAAGTGACACCATTGGTAAGACCACACAACAACACCCCCATCAGCATCAACATCACACAACATGATGTAATGGTGATAAGAAGTTGCAGTACATGATGTTTAAATGATTCAAATCTCCACTAGCTCTCCCTTTGGACATGTGGCAGCCATACCATGATGACAAACGTCATATAAGGAACACGGGCTGTACAGCTGAGCGGTTCATACAACACTTGTCATGTGTGTGTTCCACTTCACAGGCAGCCGTGTAAAATGTTCACGTTTGTTTGTTTTTCTGCCATCGTACAATAAAATCTTGGGCCCTTCCTGCACCACCCTGTTTCATGTAGGGAACTGTTTGACTGTTAGACTTTGACCAATAGATCTGTGCAGCAAATGTTTCCCCACAGAGGCTGACCACAGAGAGGGAAGATTAGAGCAGCGCTGGCTGGGGAGTCTGACAGGTGAACAGCGGGGCTGCAGTGGGGCTGGGATGGGGCTGGGCTGGGGGGCCCAGGCTCTGCTGAGAGCCCGCTCAATGAGATTCAACCCCTTCCTGTCCTGGGGCAGCCGTATCCTGACTGCTCCCACATCACACAGTCTGGGCCATTATGCAGGAAGAGGCGAAGGGACCTGGCTTCCTATGAAGAGAGAGAGAGTGAAAGAGACAGACTGGGAGTGATAGAAGGAGACAGAGACAGAGACAGAGACAGAGACAGAGACAGAGACAGAGACAGAGAATGAGAGGGAGACAGAAAGAAAGCGATGAGTGAGTCCATCGTGAGCGTCCTGACTGGGAGAGAGCCATCTGGGTCTGAGCGCTGAGAAGGAGAGGAGGAAGAGAGGAAGAGAGGAAGAGAGGTCCGGGGCCAGAGGGGAGGAGGAAGTCCAGCTGAGTCCCATTAGGACCGGACCACATGGGGGACGGGGGGACGGGGGGACGGGGCACCAGGGAGGAAGTGCTGAGAGGGATGTGCCTAGACCCTGTGAGGCTTTATTAGGCGAGCTGCTCCTCTCGACAGGGCCGGCCCACGCCCCCTCTTCCCTCGGGCACAGCCAGGGCAAAGTAGTAGAAAACTATTATAGAGAGGGAGACGGGACCAGACCACCCAGAGCTCCACACACAGCATAATGGCTACCAGGAGGAGGCCCCAGCATGAGAGGTGCAGCTGGGGAGAGAGAGGGAGAGGTACAGAGAGACACAGAGGGGAGGGGACAGAGAGACACAGAGGGGAGGGGGACAGAGAGACACAGAGGGGAGGGGGACAGAGAGACACAGAGGGGAGGGGGACAGAGAGACACAGAGGGGAGGGGACAGAGAGACACAGAGGGGAGGGGGACAGAGAGACACAGAGGGGAGGGGACAGAGAGACACAGAGGGGAGGGGGACAGAGAGACACAGAGGGGAGGGGACAGAGAGACACAGATGGGAGGGGGACAGAGAGACAGAACGCTTTGTTATTCATTCGTCACCTCCAGTTGTGTTGGTGTAGTTCTGTTTTGGTTTGCTGTTCATGAAGCCTGGTGGTCTTGTTGCATCAAAGTTGAAAAGCGATCAAACAAAGTGTGTGTGTGTGTGTGTGTGTGTGTGTGTGTGTGTGTGTGTGTGTGTGTGTGTGTGTGTGTGTGTGTGTGTGTGTGTGTGTGTGTGTGTGTTTAACGACAGTGCCTTCGGAAAGTATTCAGACCTCTTGACTTTTTCCACTATTCGGTACGTTATAGCCTTATTCTAAAATTCATTAAATAAATAAAATCCTCAGCAATCTACACACAATGCCGCATAATGACAAAACAAAAAAAAAATACAAAAAAAAATTTGAGCTAATTTCTAAAAATATAAAAATGAAATACCTATTTTACAGAAGTATTCAGACCCTTTGCCATGAGACTCGAAATTGAGCTCCGGTGCATCCTGTTTCCATTGATCATCCTTGAGGTGTTTCTACAACTTGATAGGAGTCCACCTGTGGTATATTCAATTGATTGAACATGAAAGGCACACACCTGTCTATGTAAGGTCCCACAGTTGACAGTGCATGTCAGAGCAAACACCAAGCCATGAGGTCGAAAGAACTGTCTGTAGAGCGTCGAGACAGGATTGTGTCGAGGCACAGATCTGGGGAAGGGTACCAAAACATTTCTGCAGCATTGAAGGTCCCCAAGAACACAGTGGCCTCCATCATTCTTAAATGGAAGAAGTTTGGAACCACCAAGACTCTTCCTAGAGCTGTCCGCCCGGCCAAACTGAGCAATCATAGGGAGAAGGGCCTTGGTCAGGGAGGTGACCAATATCCCAATGGTCACTCTGACAGAGCTCTAGAGTTCCTCTGTGGAGATGAGAGAACGTTCCTGAAGGACAGCCATCTCTGCAGCACTCCACCAATCAGGCCTTTATGGTAGAGTGGCCAGACGGAAGCCACTCCTCAGTAAAAGGCCTGTGATAGCCCGCTTGGAGTTTGCCAAAATGCACCTAAAGACTCTCAGACCATGAGAAACAAGATTCTCTGGTCTGATGAAACCAAGATTGAATTCTTTGGCCTGAATGCCAAGAGTCACGTCTGGAGGAAACCTGGGACAATCGCTACGGTGAAGCATGGTGGTGGCAGCGTCATGCTGTGGGGATGTTTTTTCAGCGGCAGGGCCTGGGAGACTAGTCAGGATTGAGGCAAAGATGAACAGAGCAAAGTACAGAGAGTTCCTTGATGAAAACTTGCCCCAGAGCTCTTAGGACCTCAGACCGGGGCAACAGGACAACAACCCTAAGCACACAGCCAAGACAACGCAGGAGTGGCTTTGGGACAAGTCTCTGAATGTCATTGAGTGGCCCAGCCAGAGCCCGGACTTGAACCCGATTGAACATATCTGGAGAGACCTGAAAATAGCTGTGCAGCGACGCTCCCCATCCAAACTGACAGAGCTTGAGAGAATCTGCAGAGAAGAATGGGAGAACTCCCCAAATACAGGTGTGCCAAGCTTGTAGCATCATACCCAAGAAGACTCAAGGCTGTAATTGCTGCCAAAGGTGCTTCAACAAAGTATTGAGTAAAGGGTCTAAATACTTATGTAAATGTTTTATTTCAGTTTTTTATTCTCATAAAATAGCAAACATTTCTACAAACCTTTTTTTGCTTTGTTATTATAGAGTATTGTGCGTAGATTGATGAGGGGAATTTTTTTTGTGTTGGGAGATACACTATGCAGCCCAGCTCCATACTGCAGTACAGAGGTGTTGGGATATACACTATGGAGCCCAGCTCCATACTCCAGTACATAGGTGTTGGGATATACACTATGCAGCCCAGCTCCATACTGCAGTACAGAGGTGTTGGGATATACACTATGCAGCCCAGCTCCATACTGCAGTACATAGGTGTTGGGAGACACACTATGCAGCCCAGCTCCATACTGCAGTACATAGATGTTGGGATATACACTATGCAGCCCAGCTCCATACTCCAGTACAGAGGTGTTAGGAGACACACTATGTAGCGCAGCTCCATACTGCAGTACATAGGTGTTGGGAGACACACTATGCAGCCTAGCTCCATACTGCAGTACAGAGGTGTTGGGAGACACACTATGCAGCCCAGCTCCATGCTGCAGTACATAGGTGTTGGGATATACACTATGCAGCCCAGCTCCATACTGCAGTACATAGGTGTTGGGATATACACTATGCAGTCCAGCTCCATACTGCAGTACATAGGTGTTGGGAGACACACTATGCAGCCCAGCTCCATACTGCAGTACAGAGGTGTTGGGATATACACTATGCAGCCCAGCTCCATACTGCAGTACGTAGGTGTTGGGAGACACACTATGCAGCCCAGCTCCATACTGCAGTACGTAGGTGTTGGGATATACACTATGCAGCCCAGCTCCATACTGCAGTACATAGGTGTTGGGATATACACTATGCAGCCCAGCTCCATACTGCAGTACATAGGTGTTGGGATTCACTATGCAGCCCAGCTCCATACTGCAGTACATAGGTGTTGGGATATACACTATGTAGCCCAGCTCCATACTGCAGTACATAGGTGTTGGGATATACACTATGCAGCCCAGCTCCATACTGCAGTACATAGGTGTTGGGATATACACTATGCAGCCCAGCTCCATACTGCAGTACATAGGTGTTGGGATATACACTATGTAGCCCAGCTCCATACTGCAGTACGCAGGTGTTGGGATATACACTATGCAGCCCAGCTCCATACTGCAGTACATAGGTGTTGGGATATACACTATGCAGCCCAGCTCCATACTGCAGTACAGAGGTGTTGGGAGACACACTATGTAGCCCAGCTCCATACTGCAGTACATAGGTGTTGGGATTCACTATGCAGCCCAGCTCCATACTGCAGTACATAGGTGTTGGGATATACACTATGCAGCCCAGCTCCATACTGCAGTACATAGGTGTTGGGATATACACTATGCAGCCCAGCTCCATACTGCAGTATGCAGGTGTTGGGATATACACTATGCAGCCCAGCTCCATACTGCAGTACATAGGTGTTGGGATATACACTATGCAGCCCAGCTCCATACTGCAGTACATAGGTGTTGGGAGATACACTATGCAGCCCAGCTCCATACTGCAGTACATAGGTGTTGGGAGACACACTATGCAGCCCAGCTCCATACTGCAGTACATAGGAGTTGGGAGACACACTATGCAGCCCAGCTCCATGCTGCAGTACATAGGTGTTGGGATATACACTATGCAGCCCAGCTCCGTACTGCAGTACATAGGTGTTGGGATTCACTATGCAGCCCAGCTCCATACTGCAGTACATAGGTGTTGGGATATACACTATGTAGCCCAGCTCCATACTGCAGTACATAGGTGTTGGGATATACACTATGCAGCCCAGCTCCATACTGCAGTACATAGGTGTTGGGATATACACTATGCAGCCCAGCTCCATACTGCAGTACATAGGTGTTGGGATATACACTATGCAGTCCAGCTCCATACTGCAGTACATAGGTGTTGGGAGACACACTATGCAGCCCAGCTCCATACTGCAGTACAGAGGTGTTGGGATATACACTATGCAGCCCAGCTCCATACTGCAGTACGTAGGTGTTGGGAGACACACTATGCAGCCCAGCTCCATACTGCAGTACGTAGGTGTTGGGATATACACTATGCAGCCCAGCTCCATACTGCAGTACATAGGTGTTGGGATATACACTATGCAGCCCAGCTCCATACTGCAGTACATAGGTGTTGGGATTCACTATGCAGCCCAGCTCCATACTGCAGTACATAGGTGTTGGGATATACACTATGTAGCCCAGCTCCATACTGCAGTACATAGGTGTTGGGATATACACTATGCAGCCCAGCTCCATACTGCAGTACATAGGTGTTGGGATATACACTATGCAGCCCAGCTCCATACTGCAGTACATAGGTGTTGGGATATACACTATGTAGCCCAGCTCCATACTGCAGTACGCAGGTGTTGGGATATACACTATGCAGCCCAGCTCCATACTGCAGTACATAGGTGTTGGGATATACACTATGTAGCCCAGCTCCATACTGCAGTACATAGGTGTTGGGATATACACTATGCAGCCCAGCTCCATACTGCAGTACATAGGTGTTGGGATATACACTATGCAGCCCAGCTCCATACTGCAGTACATAGGTGTTGGGATATACACTATGCAGCCCAGCTCCATACTGCAGTATGCAGGTGTTGGGATATACACTATGCAGCCCAGCTCCATACTGCAGTACATAGGTGTTGGGATATACACTATGCAGCCCAGCTCCATACTGCAGTACATAGGTGTTGGGAGACACACTATGCAGCCCAGCTCCATACTGCAGTACATAGGTGTTGGGAGACACACTATGCAGCCCAGCTCCATACTGCAGTACATAGGAGTTGGGAGACACACTATGCAGCCCAGCTCCATGCTGCAGTACATAGGTGTTGGGATATACACTATGCAGCCCAGCTCCGTACTGCAGTACATAGGTGTTGGGATTCACTATGCAGCCCAGCTCCATACTGCAGTACATAGGTGTTGGGATATACACTATGTAGCCCAGCTCCATACTGCAGTACATAGGTGTTGGGATATACACTATGCAGCCCAGCTCCATACTGCAGTACATAGGTGTTGGGATATACACTATGCAGCCCAGCTCCATACTGCAGTACATAGGTGTTGGGATATACACTATGTAGCCCAGCTCCGTACTGCAGTACATAGGTGTTGGGATATACACTATGCAGCCCAGCTCCATACTGCAGTACATAGGTGTTGGGATATACACTATGCAGCCCAGCTCCATACTGCAGTACATAGGTGTTGGGATATACACTATGCAGCCCAGCTCCATACTACAGTACAGAGGTGTTGGGAGACACACTATATAGCCCAGCTCCATACTGCAGTACAGAGGTGTTGGGATATACACTATGCAGCCCAGCTCCATACTGCAGTACATAGGTGTTGGGATTCACTATGCAGCCCAGCTCCATACTGCAGTACATAGGTGTTGGGATTTACACTATGCAACCCAGCTCCATACTGCAGTACATAGGTCTTGGGATATACACTATGCAGCCCAGCTCCATACTGCAGTACGCAGGTGTTGGGATATACACTATGCAGCCCAGCTCCATACTGCAGTATATAGGTGTTGGGATATACACTATGCAGCCCAGCTCCATACTGCAGTACAGAGGTGTTGGGAGACACACTATGCAGCCCAGCTCCATACTGCAGTACATAGGTGTTGGGAGACACACTATGCAGCCCAGCTCCATACTGCAGTACATAGGTGTTGGGATATACACTATGCAGCCCAGCTCCATACTGCAGTACATAGGTGTTGGGATATACACTATGCAGCCCAGCTCCATACTGCAGTACATAGGTGTTGGGATATACACTATGCAGCCCAGCTCCATACTGCAGTACAGAGGTGTTGGGAGACACACTGTGCAGCCCAGCTCCATACTGCAGTACATAGGTGTTGGGATATACACTATGCAGCCCAGCTCCATACTGCAGTACATAGGTGTTGGGATATACACTATGCAGCCCAGCTCCATACTGCAGTACATAGGTGTTGGGATATACACTATGCAGCCCAGCTCCATACTGCAGTACAGAGGTGTTGGGAGACACACTGTGCAGCCCAGCTCCATACTGCAGTACATAGGTGTTGGGATATACACTATGCAGCCCAGCTCCATACTGCAGTACAGAGGTGTTGGGAGACACACTGTGCAGCCCAGCTCCATACTGCAGTACATAGGTGTTGGGATATACACTATGCAGCCCAGCTCCATACTGCAGTACAGAGGTGTTGGGATATACACTATGCAGCCCAGCTCCATACTGCAGTACATAGGTGTTGGGATTCACTATGCAGCCCAGCTCCATACTGCAGTACATAGGTGTTGGGATTTACACTATGCAGCCCAGCTCCATACTACAGTACAGAGGTGTTGGGAGACACACTATATAGCCCAGCTCCATACTGCAGTACAGAGGTGTTGGGATATACACTATGCAGCCCAGCTCCATACTGCAGTACATAGGTGTTGGGATTCACTATGCAGCCCAGCTCCATACTGCAGTACATAGGTGTTGGGATTTACACTATGCAGCCCAGCTCCATACTGCAGTACATAGGTCTTGGGATATACACTATGCAGCCCAGCTCCATACTGCAGTAAGCAGGTGTTGGGATATACACTATGCAGCCCAGCTCCATACTGCAGTATATAGGTGTTGGGATATACACTATGCAGCCCAGCTCCATACTGCAGTACAGAGGTGTTGGGAGACACACTATGCAGCCCAGCTCCATACTGCAGTACATAGGTGTTGGGAGACACACTATGCAGCCCAGCTCCATACTGCAGTACATAGGTGTTGGGATATACACTATGCAGCCCAGCTCCATACTGCAGTACATAGGTGTTGGGATATACACTATGCAGCCCAGCTCCATACTGCAGTACATAGGTGTTGGGATATACACTATGCAGCCCAGCTCCATACTGCAGTACAGAGGTGTTGGGAGACACACTGTGCAGCCCAGCTCCATACTGCAGTACATAGGTGTTGGGATATACACTATGCAGCCCAGCTCCATACTGCAGTACATAGGTGTTGGGATATACACTATGCAGCCCAGCTCCATACTGCAGTACAGAGGTGTTGGGATATACACTATGCAGCCCAGCTCCATACTGCAGTACATAGGTGTTGGGATATACACTATGTAACCCAGCTCCATACTGCAGTACAGAGGTGTTGGGATATACACTATGCAGCCCAGCTCCATACTGCTGTACATAAGTGTTGGGAGACACACTATGCAGCCCAGCTCCATACTGCAGTACATAGGTGTTGGGATATACACTATGCAGCCCAGCTCCATACTGCAGTACAGAGGTGTTAGGATATACACTATGCAGCCCAGCTCCATACTGCAGTACAGAGGTGTTGGGATATACACTATGCAGCCCAGCTCCATACTGCAGTACATAGGTGTTGGGATATACACTATGCAGCCCAGCTCCATACTGCAGTACATAGGTGTTGGGATATACACTATGTAGCCCAGCTCCGTACTGCAGTACATAGGTGTTGGGATATACACTATGAAGCCCAGCTCCATACTGCAGTACATAGGTGTTGGGATATACACTATGCAGCCCAGCTCCATACTGCAGTACAGAGGTGTTGGGATATACACTATGCAGCCCAGCTCCATACTGCAGTACATAGGTGTTGGGATATACACTATGCAGCCCAGCTCCATACTACAGTACAGAGGTGTTGGGAGACACACTATATAGCCCAGCTCCATACTGCAGTACAGAGGTGTTGGGATATACACTATGCAGCCCAGCTCCATACTGCAGTACATAGGTGTTGGGATTCACTATGCAGCCCAGCTCCATACTGCAGTACATAGGTGTTGGGATTTACACTATGCAGCCCAGCTCCATACTACAGTACAGAGGTGTTGGGAGACACACTATATAGCCCAGCTCCATACTGCAGTACAGAGGTGTTGGGATATACACTATGCAGCCCAGCTCCATACTGCAGTACATAGGTGTTGGGATTCACTATGCAGCCCAGCTCCATACTGCAGTACATAGGTGTTGGGATTTACACTATGCAGCCCAGCTCCATACTGCAGTACATAGGTCTTGGGATATACACTATGCAGCCCAGCTCCATACTGCAGTACGCAGGTGTTGGGATATACACTATGCAGCCCAGCTCCATACTGCAGTATATAGGTGTTGGGATATACACTATGCAGCCCAGCTCCATACTGCAGTACAGAGGTGTTGGGAGACACACTATGCAGCCCAGCTCCATACTGCAGTACATAGGTGTTGGGAGACACACTATGCAGCCCAGCTCCATACTGCAGTACATAGGTGTTGGGATATACACTATGCAGCCCAGCTCCATACTGCAGTACATAGGTGTTGGGATATACACTATGCAGCCCAGCTCCATACTGCAGTACATAGGTGTTGGGATATACACTATGCAGCCCAGCTCCATACTGCAGTACAGAGGTGTTGGGAGACACACTGTGCAGCCCAGCTCCATACTGCAGTACATAGGTGTTGGGATATACACTATGCAGCCCAGCTCCATACTGCAGTACATAGGTGTTGGGATATACACTATGCAGCCCAGCTCCATACTGCAGTACAGAGGTGTTGGGAGACACACTATGCAGCCCAGCTCCATACTGAAGTACATAGGTGTTGGGATATACACTATGCAGCCCAGCTCCATACTGCAGTACATAGGTGTTGGGATATACACTATGCAGCCCAGCTCCATACTGCAGTACAGAGGTGTTGGGATATACACTATGCAGCCCAGCTCCATACTGCAGTACAGAGGTGTTGGGATATACACTATGCAGCCCAGCTCCATACTGCAGTACATAGGTGTTGGGATATACACTATGTAACCCAGCTCCATACTGCAGTACAGAGGTGTTGGGATATACACTATGCAGCCCAGCTCCATACTGCTGTACATAAGTGTTGGGAGACACACTATGCAGCCCAGCTCCATACTGCAGTACATAGGTGTTGGGATATACACTATGCAGCCCAGCTCCATACTGCAGTACAGAGGTGTTAGGATATACACTATGCAGCCCAGCTCCATACTGCAGTACAGAGGTGTTGGGATATACACTATGCAGCCCAGCTCCATACTGCAGTACATAGGTGTTGGGATATACACTATGCAGCCCAGCTCCATACTGCAGTACATAGGTGTTGGGCTATACACTATGTAGCCCAGCTCCGTACTGCAGTACATAGGTGTTGGGATATACACTATGAAGCCCAGCTCCATACTGCAGTACATAGGTGTTGGGATATACACTATGCAGCCCAGCTCCATACTGCAGTACATAGGTGTTGGGATATACACTATGCAGCCCAGCTCCATACTGCAGTACATAGGTGTTGGGATATACACTATGCAGCCCAGCTCCATACTACAGTACAGAGGTGTTGGGAGACACACTATATAGCCCAGCTCCATACTGCAGTACAGAGGTGTTGGGATATACACTATGCAGCCCAGCTCCATACTGCAGTACATAGGTGTTGGGATTCACTATGCAGCCCAGCTCCATACTGCAGTACATAGGTGTTGGGATTTACACTATGCAGCCCAGCTCCATACTGCAGTACATAGGTCTTGGGATATACACTATGCAGCCCAGCTCCATACTGCAGTACGCAGGTGTTGGGATATACACTATGCAGCCCAGCTCCATACTGCAGTATATAGGTGTTGGGATATACACTATGCAGCCCAGCTCCATACTGCAGTACAGAGGTGTTGGGAGACACACTATGCAGCCCAGCTCCATACTGCAGTACATAGGTGTTGGGAGACACACTATGCAGCCCAGCTCCATACTGCAGTACATAGGTGTTGGGATATACACTATGCAGCCCAGCTCCATACTGCAGTACATAGGTGTTGGGATATACACTATGCAGCCCAGCTCCATACTGCAGTACATAGGTGTTGGGATATACACTATGCAGCCCAGCTCCATACTGCAGTACAGAGGTGTTGGGAGACACACTGTGCAGCCCAGCTCCATACTGCAGTACATAGGTGTTGGGATATACACTATGCAGCCCAGCTCCATACTGCAGTACATAGGTGTTGGGATATACACTATGCAGCCCAGCTCCATACTGCAGTACAGAGGTGTTGGGAGACACACTATGCAGCCCAGCTCCATACTGAAGTACATAGGTGTTGGGATATACACTATGCAGCCCAGCTCCATACTGCAGTACATAGGTGTTGGGATATACACTATGCAGCCCAGCTCCATACTGCAGTACAGAGGTGTTGGGATATACACTATGCAGCCCAGCTCCATACTGCAGTACAGAGGTGTTGGGATATACACTATGCAGCCCAGCTCCATACTGCAGTACATAGGTGTTGGGATATACACTATGTAACCCAGCTCCATACTGCAGTACAGAGGTGTTGGGATATACACTATGCAGCCCAGCTCCATACTGCTGTACATAAGTGTTGGGAGACACACTATGCAGCCCAGCTCCATACTGCAGTACATAGGTGTTGGGATATACAGTATGCAGCCCAGCTCCATACTGCAGTACAGAGGTGTTAGGATATACACTATGCAGCCCAGCTCCATACTGCAGTACAGAGGTGTTGGGATATACACTATGCAGCCCAGCTCCATACTGCAGTACATAGGTGTTGGGAGACACACTATGCAGCCCAGCTCCATACTGCAGTACAGAGGTGTTGGGAGACACACTATGCAGCCCAGCTCCATACTGCAGTACATAGGTGTTGGGAGACACACTATGCTGCCCAGCTCCATACTGCAGTACATAGGTGTTGGGATATACACTATGCAGCCCAGCTCCATACTGCAGTACATAGGTGTTGGGAGACACACTATGCAGCCCAGCTCCATACTGCAGTACGTAGGTGTTGGGATATACACTATGCAGCCCAGCTCCATACTCCAGTACAGAGGTGTTGGGAGACACACTATGCAGCCCAGCTCCATACTGAAGTACAGAGGTGTTGGGATATACACTATGCAGCCCAGCTCCATACTGCAGTACATAGGTGTTGGGATATACACTATGCAGCCCAGCTCCATACTGCAGTACAGAGGTGTTGGGATATACACTATGCAGCCCAGCTCCATACTGCAGTACAGAGGTGTTGGGATATACACTATGCAGCCCAGCTCCATACTGCAGTACATAGGTGTTGGGATATACACTATGTAACCCAGCTCCATACTGCAGTACAGAGGTGTTGGGATATACACTATGCAGCCCAGCTCCATACTGCAGAACATAAGTGTTGGGAGACACACTATGCAGCCCAGCTCCATACTGCAGTACATAGGTGTTGGGTTATACACTATGCAGCCCAGCTCCATACTGCAGTACAGAGGTGTTGGGATATACACTATGCAGCCCAGCTCCATACTGCAGTACATAGGTGTTGGGATATACACTATGTAACCCAGCTCCATACTGCAGTACAGAGGTGTTGGGATATACACTATGCAGCCCAGCTCCATACTGCAGTACATAAGTGTTGGGAGACACACTATGCAGCCCAGCTCCATACTGCAGTACATAGGTGTTGGGATATACACTATGCAGCCCAGCTCCATACTGCAGTACAGAGGTGTTGGGATATACACTATGCAGCCCAGCTCCATACTGCAGTACATAGGTGTTGGGAGACACACTATGCAGCCCAGCTCCATACTGCAGTACAGAGGTGTTGGGAGACACACTATGCAGCCCAGCTCCATACTGCAGTACATAGGTGTTGGGTTATACACTATGCAGCCCAGCTCCATACTGCAGTACGTAGGTGTTGGGATATACACTATGCAGCCCAGCTCCATACTGCAGTACATAGGTGTTGGGATACACACTATGCAGCCCAGCTCCATGCTGCAGTGCAGAGGTGTTGGGATATACACTATGCAGCCCAGCTCCATACTGCAGTACATAGGTGTTGGGATATACACTATGTAGCCCAGTTCCATACTGTAGTACAGAGGTGTTGGGAGACACACTATGCAGCCCAGCTCCATACTGCAGTACAGAGGTGTTGGGATATACACTATGCAGCCCAGCTCCATACTGCAGTACATAGGTGTTGGGATATACACTATGCAGCCCAGCTCCATACTGCAGTACATAGGTGTTGGGATATACACTATGCAGCCCAGCTCCATACTGCAGTACATAGGTGTTGGGATATACACATGCAGCCCAGCTCCATACTGCAGTACAGAGGTGTTGGGATATACACTATGCAGCCCAGCTCCATACTGCAGTACATAGGTGTTGGGATATACACTATGCAGCCCAGCTCCATACTGCAGTACAGAGGTGTTGGGATATACACTATGCAGCCCAGCTCCATACTGCAGTACATAGGTGTTGGGATATACACTATGCAGCCCTGCTCCATACTGCAGTACAGAGGTGTTGGGAGACACACTATGTAGCCCAGCTCCATACTGCAGTACAGAGGTGTTGGGATTCACTATGCAGCCCAGCTCCATACTGCAGTACATAGGTGTTGGGATATACACTATGCAGCCCAGCTCCATACTGCAGTACAGAGGTGTTGGGAGACACACTATGTAGCCCAGCTCCATACTGCAGTACATAGGTGTTGGGATTCACTATGCAGCCCAGCTCCATACTGTAGTACATAGGTGTTGGGATATACACAATGCAGCCCAGCTCCATACTGCAGTACAGAGGTGTTGGGATATACACTATGCAGCCCAGCTCCATACTGCAGTACATAGGTGTTGGGATATACACTATGCAGCCCAGCTCCATACTGCAGTACATAGGTGTTGGGATATACACTATGCAGCCCAGCTCCATACTGCAGTACAGAGGTGTTGGGATATACACTATGCAGCCCAGCTCCATACTGCAGTACATAGGTGTTGGGATATACACTATGCAGCCCAGCTCCATACTGCAGTACAGAGGTGTTGGGAGACACACTATGTAGCCCAGCTCCATACTGCAGTACATAGGTGTTGGGATTCACTATGCAGCCCAGCTCCATACTGTAGTACATAGGTGTTGGGATATACACTATGCAGCCCAGCTCCATACTGCAGTACATAGGTGTTGGGATATACACTATGCAGCCCAGCTCCATACTGCAGTATGCAGGTGTTGGGATATACACTATGCAGCCCAGCTCCATACTGCAGTACATAGGTGTTGGGATATACACTATGCAGCCCAGCTCCATACTGCAGTACAGAGGTGTTGGGAGACACACTATGCAGCCCAGCTCCATACTGCAGTACAGAGGTGTTGGGAGACACACTATGAAGCCCAGCTCCATACTGCAGTACATAGGAGTTGGGAGACACACTATGCAGCCCAGCTCCATGCTGCAGTACATAGGTGTTGGGATATACACTATGCAGCCCAGCTCCATACTGCAGTACATAGGTGTTGGCATTCACTATGCAGCCCAGCTCCATACTGCAGTACATAGGTGTTGGGATATACACTATGAAGCCCAGCTCCATACTGCAGTACATAGGTGTTGGGATATACACTATGCAGCCCAGCTCCATACTGCAGTACATAGGTGTTGGGATATACACTATGTAGCCCAGCTCCGTACTGCAGTACATAGGTGTTGGGATATACACTATGCAGCCCAGCTCCATACTGCAGTACATAGGTGTTGGGATATACACTATGCAGCCCAGCTCCATACTGCAGTACATAGGTGTTGGGATATACACTATGCAGCCCAGCTCCATACTGCAGTACATAGGTGTTGGGATATACACTATGCAGCCCAGCTCCATACTGCAGTACAGAGGTGTTGGGAGACACACTATGTAGCCCAGCTCCATACTGCAGTACAGAGGTGTTGGGATATACACTATGCAGCCCAGCTCCATACTGCAGTACATAGGTGTTGGGATATACACTATGCAGCCCAGCTCCATACTGCAGTACAGAGGTGTTGGGAGACACACTATGTAGCCCAGCTCCATACTGCAGTACATAGGTGTTGGGATATACACTATGCAGCCCAGCTCCATACTGCAGTACATAGGTGTTGGGATATACACTATGCAGCCCAGCTCCATACTGCAGTACGCAGGTGTTGGGATATACACTATGCAGCCCAGCTCCATACTGCAGTACATAGGTGTTGGGATATACACTATGCAGCCCAGCTCCATACTGCAGTACAGAGGTGTTGGGAGACACACTATGCAGCCCAGCTCCATACTGCAGTACATAGGTGTTGGGAGACACACTATGCAGCCCAGCTCCATACTGCAGTACATAGGTGTTGGGATATACACTATGCAGCCCAGCTCCATACTGCAGTACATAGGTGTTGCGATTCACTATGCAGCCCAGCTCCATACTGCAGTACATAGGTGTTGGGATATACACTATGCAGCCCAGCTCCATACTGCAGTACATAGGTGTTGGGATATACACTATGCAGCCCAGCTCCATACTGCAGTACAGAGGTGTTGGGAGACACACTATGCAGCCCAGCTCCATACTGCAGTACGTAGGTGTTGGGATATACACTATGCAGCCCAGCTCCATACTGCAGTACAGAGGTGTTGGGATATACACTATGTAGCCCAGCTCCATACTGCAGTACATAGGTGTTGGGATATACACTATGCAGCCCAGCTCCATACTGCAGTACGTAGGTGTTGGGATATACACTATGCAGCCCAGCTCCATACTGCAGTACATAGGTGTTGGGATATACACTATGTAGCCCAGCTCCATACTGCAGTACATAGGTGTTGGGATATACACTATGCAGCCCAGCTCCATACTGCAGTACAGAGGTGGTGGGATATACACTATGCAGCCCAGCTCCATACTGCAGTACAGCGGTGTAGGGAGACACAATATGCAGCCCAGCTCCATACTGCAGTACATAGGTGGTGGGAGACACACTATGTAGCCCAGCTCCATACTGCAGTACAGAGGTGTTGGGAGACACACTATGCAGCCCAGCTCCATACTGCAGTACAGAGGTGTTGGGAGACACACTATGCAGCCCAGCTCCATACTGCAGTACATAGGTGTTGGGATATACACTATGCAGCCCAGCTCCATACTGCAGTACAGAGGTGTTGGGAGACACTCTATGTAGCCCAGCTCCATACTGCAGTACATAGGTGTTGGGATATACACTATGCAGCCCAGCTCCATACTGCAGTACAGAGGTGTTGGGAGACACACTATGCAGCCCAGCTCCATACTGCAGTACGTAGGTGTTGGGATATACACTATGCAGCCCAGCTCCATACTGCAGTACAGAGGTGTTGGGATATACACTATGTAGCCCAGCTCCATACTGCAGTACATAGGTGTTGGGATATACACTATGCAGCCCAGCTCCATACTGCAGTACGTAGGTGTTGGGATATACACTATGCAGCCCAGCTCCATACTGCAGTACAGAGGTGTT